>NC_048222.1:59779311-59838621 GCF_002007445.2 Ailuropoda melanoleuca
TCCTCTGCTATGAGCCTGCTTCTTCCTCTCCCACTCCCCCTGCTTGTGTTCCCTCTCTCACTGGCTGTCTCTATCTCTGTCAAATAAATAAATAAATAAAATCTTTAAAAAAGAAAATGCAGCAGAGAACAAGGGAAGTTAACTTCAGGGTCCACCAGTGCGTTCATTCCAGCACCATCTGTGCATCTGTTACACGATTAGACTCTGTGTTGGGCAGTTTTTAAATAACTGGGCAGCCCCACCATAAAGACTATATGCTTACAAGTGAATAAGAGTTGTCAATACAAGAGCCATCAACTCCTCTGCAGAAGAATCTTCTCCGAGAGAAATCTTTAAAAAGTTTTGGTTTTGCTAAAACTGAAGTAAGATTGTAGAAGGGAGTTCTTTCTAAAGACCTTATAAACTAGAGCTGCACCGGGCAACAGCACAATTACATGTGGCCACAAACCAAGCCACCTTTGCAGGTGCCTTGGTAGGGATATCAGTTCCGCCTTCAGGCCTCCCAGAGCCTCTCCACTCGGCAAAGGTTCACACCGCAATGAACGCCACGGAGGACGGCACTAGAGGAAGTACACTGAATCTCATATACACTATTTCAGTTTTTATTACACACTTACACATGAGGCCATGCATTTTGTGTGCCAAAAAACATGGTAAAACCTTTTCTACTCTACTCTTTTCAAAACTCATTACAATGTAATCTCTTGCCAGAACATATCTTACAAAAGCGGCAGTTATTTTTCCCTCCTCTTATGTGGAAATGTTACAACCTTTTTAATCACCTGTTTTGTTTCTTTGTTGCCCCACACCAGACAGGGAATTTTTGTGTATCCACTCCGTGGTGCTGTGCTTGGCACGTACTAGATACTAACAGTTGTAAGGGAAAGGGTGAGAGGAGAGAGGGAGAGAAGAAAGCAGCAGTTGAGTCATCAGAATGAGAGCAATGTGAGAAACACAGTAAAAGGTATAGACAGAAGAGTTGTGAGATTTTTACCAACAGCACATGGGCTATACAACTTCAGTCTTAATGAGAGAAAATTAAAGACTGACATCAAGACACATGGTATACCTTCAAATTGTGTTCTCTCAGTGTGTACATATTATACACCATTTCATTTCAGAATGTAAGCTCAAAAGGATTTGTTGAAAGTGACAAAAGTCTTTCTAAAGCCCACATTAATAAACCTCCTGGGTAGTGTTATATACCTGGATAGACATTGCATTACTATTGGACTCCAGATTCTACAGATGAAAGTGAGCAAAACTCCTAGCATCCTGCCTGCACCTCCACCATTCCCTGGTAGGTAATTTTTTCCTGATCATGTTACTCATTTCATGACTCTGAGCCCAGAGCCTGATGTGAGCATGTACAATCAGGACTATGTGTCTAATGCCACTTCAAGAGGCAGCAGCCAGACAGAAGGCTACTGTGGGGGAAAAAAATTAAGTCTGAGATGAAACATAAAGATGGAATAGGAACAAAAGACTAGATTGGCCTTGATCTCCCAAAACTGACAACCCCAAACTGAAATATCAATGAAGAGGTACTGAAATTTCACCTGAGATTGATTATCTATGAAAGCTTGAAACTGCTAGGTTACAAAGAAGAGATATATTAAGTATGTTTGAAAATAATACTGTTTCTCAGAAAGCACTGAGTAGAGCTTGAAACTGCTAGGTTACAAAGAAGAGATATATTAAGTATGTTTGAAAATAATACTGTTTCTCAGAAAGCACTGAGTAGGAAATACAACTCAATGAATAAAATCCGTATGCATATACTCAGATCTTAGAGTGATGAAAGGACCTTAGATCATGTTCAGATCCCTCACACTAACAAAGGNGAAATACAGCTCAATGAATAAAATCCTTATGCATATACTCAGATCTTAGAGTGATGAAAGGACCTTAGATCATGTTCAGATCCCTCACACTAACAAAGGAAGAAGCTCAGGTTCAGAGACATTTGTCTTGGTCTAAGATCTTTGAGTTAATGTCAGATTGAGATTCCTAATTCCAACTAGAATGCTCTCTTCTTTCTGTCCATCTGAAATAATTCCTAATTATGCATCATTTGCACAAAACTAGGCTAAACAAGGAGGAATTATGTGATTTAACTGGGCCAGACACAGAGTAGGTTCCAGGTACCCACGGTCAGCAACTCAGTGATGTCATCAAAGACCCAGGTTCTTTCTACCTGTTCTGCTCTGCCTCCCTAGGTACAACTTCCTCCTAAATCTGATTCCCTTCCTTGTTTTAAGATAGCATTGATTGCTACTGGAGGTTGTGTGTTTGCTTGCTAATACTGGTTTGGCAAATCTACATCTTATGTTCATTCCTGGTCCTTGAAAGCTGGAGATGGGGTGGATACTTAAATCCAGAGTGCAGTTATGCACCAAATAATTTAGAGTTAAGTAATGCATTTAGTTTGACTATTACATGTCAATCCCAGTAGTAGTTCAAATTAGGATGCAAGTAATCAGAAATCCAAGTTGCCCTAGATACACCTTAAATGCTTCCCTCCTACTTCTAACCCACCATTCCTCAATATTTCCTCTATCAAACTTCCAAACTGATATAGCAGATGGGGTGAGAAAGAAATTGGCATAAGCTGTTGTATCCATTTGCATGCAATTTCTGTTCCTGATTGGCAGGACTCCTTCTTCAAGTTTTTGGGTGGGCAAAACATAGCAGACTCCGCTAAATCCAGCTTTTTGGGTTTATGTAAATCAGTGTTGCGTATTAGAATACTGATGCCTACACAGCGCTAGGAAACTAATTAAATTAGACTTTTGGGGGGTAGAACCCAGTCAAAGATATTTTCTAAACTTTCTCAATGATTCTAACATACAGCCAGAGTTGAGAATTACTAGTGTACTAAACATGCTGATTGCCTGAATTTCTCAGTTAATACCCTTCAGTTGTCTAGTTATGGCCTAAGACTTTGAATTCAGTTTCTTTGCCATTTTCCTAGGTGACTTAAAGCATAATCCATTTAAATAAAACATCATCTGTGGTATGATAACGACTACAATTTAAGGTAAGGACGCTGTGTCAGCTTCCTTTTAGAGAATGCTGCTCAATCAATGGTTGAATGTCTGAACCAAAATATTATACAGGTATGAGGGTTTTTGTATTGTTTTCTATCTATTTCTGGGTGTAGCGTATAACATACATTGGCAACATTTCATTTTTATATTGTAATGGGATCTCCATAGGCTTATATTGAAATTGGTTTTCTGCTGTAATCTCACATTTTAACAGCCTCTATAGACCTGCTCAGAAACTGACTAAAAATTGTTGTGAAGAATATTTGGCATCATAATTTATTTTTGAAAATTATACAAATGCCTCAATGCCCCCCACCAACAACCACAGGAGATACTGAAGTACCATTATAACTGCAGTGGAAGTAAATACTTGACATATTTGATAGTCATTTTACAAAAGCAAGAAACTGTTTTCCCTCTTGAGTGCAGAGTCTTCAGTCATCCTCAGATTTTTAATAGGATTTTCATGTCCATTTCAAATGATAAGGAAAAGTGATTTTATCACTTGTTTTCTCTGAGTAAATGTTAGCTTGAAATTAATATTATAGGCACCAGAGTTATTCAGAGCCCCTGGTGCACCCAGTTGGTGACCCTTCTTTGCCAGACTTGTCACATTCAGGCTGCTATCTAGATCAGCCAGTGTTGGTGGAGGTCACTGAGAGGACATGACCGCTGGTAGACCCATGAGCTGGACCTGGGCTTCAGAGGCTTCTCACCCCCTTCCCTGTTCCTGGAATGTGTGCTGTGCTTATCTCCTCCATGCTAGAAGTTGCCCCAAGGACATAACCTTGAGATAGGTATGTGGTATTGAGATCATCTGGACAGTATACACGGCTGAACCCAGTTAGGACCTTTATCCGAACTTCTGAGACGTCTACTAATCTTGTGGCTGGCTGCCCAAGGCAAGCCTTGTAAGTAAGTTCTCGTGCTTATTAAATCTGCCACCTACTATCTGAAGTCCCCTGCCTCTTTCTTCAGTCTCTCTTTAGCCCCTGTGTAAGGGGGCCAGTTTGTCAACCAACAATTTGTGAGCCAGCCCACAGATTAAAGAAATGGGTGAGAAAGAGGCATCCCATTTGGCCACTGACCTCTATGCAGAGAGGGGTGGCCCATAAGTTAGCTGTTTTGTGGCCTGCCATGTGCGAACAAGGATGCCCTGAAAACACTGGCTGCTTGAACGCACTTGTTTAAGAAACCACACGTGGAAATGAATGGCTGCCATAGTGGGTTGGCCTCTACTGTGGGCAGTTTGGCTAAACGTTGATGCCCCATTAGAAGCTGAAGCTCAAGTTAGAAAGTTGGGAGAGGAGCTGAAAGTAGAGAAGGATGTGCAGTTGTCCACTACTCTGCTAGCTTCAGGGCTGACGGACAAGGTAGAAGAGCTGAATAATATCTTGGAGAACGTATTGTGCCATTTTGTAAAGCTAGGAGGAGGGCCTGTGACAAAGCCTGATTAGGATGCTAAGACCCAGAATCCCCAGGAAAGTAAGGAAAGCAAAGGGGAGGATGTTGTGATTGACAGTGAAACATGAATGCCCCATGCTGTCTGACCCCTAACACAAAGAAAAACTTTAAATAGCAATTATCCTAGACTTCTGATAATACAGAAATACATCCTAAAACTCCTAGGAGAAAAGTTGCATTCTTTCTCTGTCCCTTGAAGTTGTAAATTTTAAAATGTCTTTGAAATATTGTCTACGGCCATACCACCCTGAACGCGCCCGATCTTGTCTGAAATATAAATACCCCAGGAGATAACTAAAACACTACCCACAAAGACTGAAGAGAAAAAAAGGCGGGGGGGGGGAGAAGCTTTTTAAAATACAGACTACTGTAGAAGCTCCCCTGCCCAAAATCTAGTCCACAGCTTCCATGAGATTATTCAAGGGCTAAGGTTTTGCACTATGGGTCTTTGTGTCTGTATGTTTGTGTACGTCTATAGACGGGTGTTACGTATATGTGATTTTTTTCCTACCTCTAGAGGTAATTTACAAAATTGATTTGTAAAAGAGCTCCATTCAACTGGCCTAAAGAAAAATAAGCTTTAATATCAAGGTGTACTTATGTAAAACTGAAACTTAATTTTCTTTCATCTGCTAAATTCTCAGTCTGTTCTTGGTGGGGTTGTGAAGGCTTTGCTTTACTCGTTAAGCAATCTGCCTAAAAAACAAAGATTTTGTATTTTATCAAAATAATTTCCTGTGCTTCATGTTGTATTTATCAGGTCTTTGATTACTGGAGAAAACTAGTCTTCTCTATTCAAAAAGCAAGATTTTTACAACTATATAACTTTCTGTATCTGCCTTTGAAGACTTTGTCACTTTCATTAATAGATAACTAAATATTGTTTCACAGTGACCTATGATCCTATTTAATCCTGTGCTTTAAACATTCCGATATTTTTAACAAAGTTCCCCAAAATCAAATCCTGAATGAAGTCTTTTTTTTTTTTTTAAGATTTTATTTATTATTCGACAGAGATAGAGACAGCCAGCGAGAGAGGGAACACAAGCAGGGGTGCGGGAGAGGAAGAAGCAGGCTCCTAGTAGGAGCCTGACGTGGGGCTCGATCCCATAACGCCGGGATCACGCCCTGAGCCGAAGGCAGACGCTTACCGCGGTGCCACCCAGGCGCCCCTCTGAATGAAGTCTTCTTGACCCTGAACTACCTTTGGGATTTTCCAAAGGGTCCCTGGACCACCTCAAAAGATATATTCTCTTTCCTTATGAAAGCAAGATGTCGAACTAATTAGGCTTACTTGGTATATTAAATATCACAGGAAATATTGTCATATAAGAAACAATGCTGGGGCGCCTGGGTGGCATAGCGGTTAAGCGTCTGCCTTCGGCTCAGGGCGTGATCCCGGCGTTATGGGATCGAGCCCCACATCAGGCTCCTCTGCTATGAGCCTGCTTCTTCCTCTCCCACTCCCCCTGCTTGTGTTCCCTCTCTCGCTGGCTGTCTCTATATCTGTCGAATAAAATACAAAAAAATCTTTAAAAAAAAAAAAAGAAACAATGCTAAATTTTCTTTGGGATATATTTGTATGAAATTCCCAAAAATCTGGTATGTCCCGGTATAATGTTATCAGTTATAACTTTAAAATGTGTGTCACTGAAATAAATAAATTCCCTTGTCAATTGCATCGTAACAAACTCTCATCAGATCTTTAACCATGGGTGGTTTTAAGTCTTTTGTCATTTATTGCTTTATTCTGACAGTTATTGTTTTATTCTGGAATTTGCAAAAGTGTTCCTGCAAAAGTGCTTCACCTTCAAGGAGATTCATGGAAATGACTCTGACAAGTACAGATTTCTGATAATTAAGGTCAATTGGCTTTCACATGGGAAGGGTAACAATGGACCTTACATATGCTTCCCCAAGGCTACCCGTGTACCCCACATCAGTAAAATGAGCCATTACATCAATAATATAATGTTAACATGTGAAGATTTGCCTCTGCTGTTAGACACTCCGCAGGATTTACTGAACCTGTGAGGGAGAAGTTGGGTGGTGAACCCACAAAAATTCCCACAGAAAACCCACAGAAAAAAAGGCCAAGGCATCCCCACAAAGTATTTGGGAGTCATTGGGTTAGGTAAGACATACATTCTCCCGGAAACTGTTATTGACAAGATGCAAGCCTATCCAAACCCTAAGAATGTGAAAGAGACACAAGCCTACGTAGAGACTTCAGGATTGGAGGACTTTGATTCCTCACCTGGCAGAGTGCTTCCATCCCTTACACCACCTGGTTAAGAAAGGGCATGTGTGGGAATGGGGATTAGACCAGTAAGCTGCCTTTGGAAAGACAAGAATATTCATGAGGCAAATTAAATTAAAGCTCTGGGCATTTCCCAAGCAGGACTACCATTTGAGGTAGATACGTTGTGTTTGTGACTCTGGAATATATAGGTCAGGCACTGTGGCAGAAATGACAGAAGAGAGTACCCCTAGGATTTTGGTCCAAGCTCAAAAAGGGGGCAGAAACCCAAAATATCCCCTAAAGCAACAATTCTTAGCTATGAACATGGCACTCCTCCAGGAAGATCCTTTCATACGGAAGCCAGTGCAGCACCAAGTAGGCTGAACTCAGAGCAGTTTGGATGGTGATCTCTCATGATCCCTGACCATTAACCCTTTGCACTGACAGTTGGGTTTTTCTAAGGGGATTAACCCCATGGCTTATATGATGGGAAGCCAAGAGGTGGATAATCATGAGTGTGTTCTTGTGGGGTCAAGATGTGTGGAGGGAAATTCGGGTTCACCTGCAGGAGCCTGAGACAGTTCCCTGTCTTCCATGTCCTGGCTCATAATGCACTGGCATTCCCTGGCAATCAGGAAGCTGATGCCCTAGCTCAGGGATAAGCCCTAACAACTGACCCTTCTGTAGATGTAGTAGACTGGGTGCATAGGAAGAGTGGCCATCATTGCACCTGGGTTGTTTAGAACATGCTGGTACTGCATTAATCAAGTCACTGTAATTCAAAAGCAACCCATTGTCCTTGGCAATATGCCATCCCACCTGGGTACAAAGGTGGCCCAATTAGTAAGTAATTGGCAAATTGATTATATTATCCCCCTCCATCTGAGTGAGGGTTCTACATATGCCTTGGTTTCTGTAGACACCACATCTACACTCACTCAAATCTTCCTGTCACCATACAAATCAGGCTGCCACCATTAGGGGTTTAGAAAATCTGAGTACCATGTAGAGATATCCTTATCAACTAGACAGTGATTGGGGGGTTACATTTCAAAGGTCATGATGTGCAAGACTGGGCAAAAGAACATGCCATTGAACAGAAGGTCCATCTCTCCTATAACCTGCACATAGCAGGGTTGGCAGAAAGGAAAAATGAAATATTAAAGCAGCAGAATAAATTACTAATGAGTAAAACCATCTCAGCTGGGTGGACTAAAGTATTGTCCTAGGCTTTAATACCTTTGAATGATCAACAAGCGAGGCCTGCTGCCCCATATGTGAGAACTGAGAACCCCTGCTGAGACAACCAGTGCCATAAAGGTATGGAAGTCAAGGGGAAATGCCATTGCCCTGGCTTTCACCATGAATCAATGTACTATGCTGCTAAGAACACCAAGCCCCATCACACCTGGAAAAGGTGTCATCTATTGGAATTTACAACGGGATGTTCCACCAAGATGGGTAAGTTACTTCACACCCCTGGGTGGAGGAACTCCTGCATCTCCACTGAGATTCCGTTGTCCCACTATAAGGTGGACCTGCTGAAATGCACTATAACTGGAAAGGAACATGCACCATTAAAAAAGGGGAGATGGTGGGGGTCCTGGTCTGGTAGATCTCGTCACAAGTCCATTTTCCCATGCCTGAAACTGTCTCCCCCAGGCAACAATTTTGTTTTCCACTGGTATGATCATTTGGCCACCATTTTTGTTCCTTCCTTTGGCTTGTAGAATGTTATAGCACACATAGAAGCCCTTACTGAATTCATCCAGCAAACCTTAAATAATAGCCTGTCCTTACTGAACACTGAAATGTCTCCGGTGAGAAAGGCTGTCCTCCAAAAACGATGGCCTTGGACATTATTACTGCTTCACAAAAAGGCACCTGTGCCGTTAGCCAAACAGAATGTTGTGTGTTCATACCTGATGAGTCTATGTGTCATATTTATTAAATTGCATGGGGACATAAGTGAATGCTCTGAGTGCCTAGAAGACTTAATAAATCGGTGATTGATCATGGGGCTCTTGGTGGAAAACGTTTTCACTGATTTTGGGAATTGTCTTAATTTATTTTCTCTTGTATGTGCCTGTATCGTTGCTATAGCATCTGCCTCCAAGACAGCCAGACAGCTGCCAAATGAGCCACATCCACGCTAGTAAAACCCCTTGCAGACCACTCAGGACACACTGCAGAACAGGTGGCTGTCTGAGATCGTAAGAGCTGGTCATGAGGGGTGGAGTGTCAGAGGAGGTCATTGAGAGGCCCTGCCCAACTGGTTGACCTGCAAGCTGGACCCAGCCAACCAGAGGGTCCTCACTCCCTTCGCTGTCCTTGGAATGTGCATTCCTTTTGCCTTCTCCACCCTAGAAGCTGCCTCAAGTACTCAGCCTTGAAATAGTAATGTCACGTTGAGACCATCTGGAGAGTTTCAGTTAGGGCCTCTATATAAGTTTTTAATATTTGGCAGGTGGGTACAGAGATCTACTTGTCTCGCAGTCACCAAAGACAAGCCTCGAGGTAAGTTTTCTTGCTTATTAACCTGCTACCTACCAATCTGGAGTGGTCTGCGTCTTTCTTCCGTCTCCCCTTGCTTTCTATTCATGAGGGTAGTTTACAAACCAACAGCCAGGTTACCCTTTTTATCTATTCCACCCCCTAGGTACCCCCAAAGTGACAGGAGAACTAAACCCACCCCCTCTGTGGTGAAATTAGCATTATCAGTTGCCTCAGAGCCCATAACATTCCTAAGGGAGGTGGCCACCTGCTCCCTCAGGTCATCGTCTCCTCAGGGCAATCTCTCGGGGCTAGAGTCTCACTCCTTTATCCCACAGCGTCTCTGGGGCTCTGCAGAGGTTCAAAGCAAGATGTACCACTTACTAACTCTAGGTTCTTTAAACAACTTTACCTCTACAAATCTCCATTTCTTAATCAGTAAAATGCAAACACTACTTAGTATCTTCGGGAGGATTAAATGATATAACGCATAGACTGAGTTCACTCAGCACAGTACACAGCACAGATTTCAGCTTTGTTAATACAACACTGCTGATGATGACTGTTGTCACCACCATAGTGACTACCCTTGGGCGTGTCTTGTATAATCCTATGTTTTTCGTACATCTAATTTCTCTTTTCCACTGCTGTTTCAGCCCTTTACCATATCATACCTAGACTAATACTGTAAGAGCCCAAAATAGTCCTCTTTTCCTACCTTAGCTGCTTGCCTCTCTTCTCTAACAAGAGAAAGAAAAGAACAAACAAAAATGACAACTAAATTTTCTTTGTGAGAACTCCACAAAGAACCTCCAGTTGAAATGGATGAACATGGATGCTGTTTCCCAAACTTACCCCCCCTTTTTAGTACAGCTGTTATCACCCCTTACAACTGGAACTCTGCAGAGCACACTTTGGGAAATGGTGTATTAGAGAAATGATAGGACCAAATCACAGGAGCCTAATCTTCTCTTTCTCAACGTTCCCATGCCCTAAAGAACAGAAGGCTGGCAGCCTGAGAGAAGGAGCACAGTCAGGCCTAAGTCAAGGCCTCCTTCGTGAACCAAGTTTTCAGGAGTCTTCACTTCTGTCACTGACCTCTAAGGAGAAGGCTTTGGGAAAGATGATGACATATACAGTGTGAGGCCGTCAAAACGTGCACAGCAATGACATCCTGCATGTGATGCTGCTGTTCAAGCCCTTTCAGTAACACAGGAAGGGCATGGAATTCCCTCAGAGTCACTCTATAAAATCCTCATTCCCATTGTCTGCTCAGCATGAACCTTGCTTGTTGCTTGGGTTTGAGGTGATTCACTTAGTTGCTTCTTCAGGATGTACCAAACACTGTTCTGTTCCAATTAAGCTAATGTAACAGCCCAGGCTTCTGAAAAGAAAGCTTTGCTACTTGGTACAGGGATTGGTCCAAAAATTTATAAAAGCATGCTCTTCTGCCACTTCTCTCTCCATCAAAATACACAGCTCTGTAAACAGGAGTGAGGGATTTGTGCTCACAAAGGTAACCTTTGCCACTCCTAATTAACAGTCTAAGTCTTGTACCTGTGGCAGCAAAAGCTCCATTAAGCGTTAAGCACCTGTTCTCTTCATCTCAGTTTGCAGTCTAAGGGTGCGGTGGTCAGTGTAACTGCAGTCACTGCTTCACGGTACAGTATGAGTAGGGGAACTGTGTAATTAATTATCCAGACCAGAACACTTCTAAACATGAAAGAGGAAACTATTAACAGTTATACTAGGACAAGAGGTGCAAAACAGAATGATCCTGAGCAAACTAGGAATTATATCACCATACTTACGAGTACTATGGTTCTTAGAAAATGCTATGGGAACACAACTCCCTGTCCTGTGTCCCCAGAGATAAAGATGACGAGTCTTCTGCTACTACCAGCTGGCAGAAGAGAAGGAGCCGTCATTCCTTATTCCCATCATGCAGGCCTTTTCTGCTAACCTGATTATCTAGGATGAATATTGTCTATCACTCTAACCCTCCGATATTGTTCCTCAGAAAAAAGGGAAGCTGTGTTCTCTGGTTTGATTCCATCTTTGCTCATTTTATTTGCTTAAAGGAAGAAAGTATAGACTGTCCCTGACTTACAGTGGTTCAACTTATGACTTTTCTACTTTATGATGTGCAAAAGTGATACGCATTCAGTAGAAATCGTATTTTAAATTTTGAATTTTGATCTTTTCTTGGGCTAGCAATATGCTATGTGATACTCTCCCCCTGTGGAGCAGTGGCAGTGAGCTGCAGCTCCCTCAGCTACACAATTCCAAGGGTAAACAACCACACACTACAACCATTCTGTTTTTCACTTGTGGTACAGTATGCAATCAATTACATGAGATATTCAACACTTTATTATAAAATAGGCTCCCCGCTAGGTGATTTTGCCCAACTGAAGGCTAATATAGGTGTTTTGAGAACATTCAAGGCAGGTTAGGCTAAGCCATGATGTCCAGTAGATTAGGTGTATTTAAATGTATTTTCAACTTACGATATTTTCAGCTTCCAGTGAGTTTTCTGGATGTAACCCCATTATAAATTGAGGAGATCTGTATTTCCTTTGAAATTAAATCATAAAATCAATTGACTATTCAAATTAATAATTCTGAAAATAGAACTTGACTTGTGATAAACACACAAAAAGAAAAATGTAAGTTCAAAATACTCCAGAAGTAAAGGGAAAATTCTAGTAAATGAATGTATAAAGAAGATGTGATATAGATAGACAATGAAATATTACTCAGCCATTAAAAATAATGAAATCTTGCCATTTGCAATGACATGGTTGGAACTAGAGGGTACTATGGTAAACGAAATAAGTCAGTCAGAAAAAGATACCATATGATTTCACTCATATGTAGAATTTAAGAAACAAAACAGGTGAACATAGGGAAAGGGAAGGAAACATAAAATAAGAGGAAAACAGAGAGGGAGGCAAACCATAAGAGACTTGACTATAGGGAACAAACAGAGGGTTGCTAGAGGGGAGGTGGGTAGAGGGATGGCTAACTGGGTGATGGGCATTAAGGAGGGCACTTGAAATAATGAGCACTGGGTGTTTATGTAACTGATGAAACCCCGAATTCTACCTCTGAAACTAATAATACAGTATATGTTAATTATATTGAATTGAAATTTTAAAAATTTTTTTTAATTTTTTATTATGTTAGTCACTGTACAGTACATCATTAGTTTGTGATGTAGTGATCCATGATTCATTGTTTGCATATAACACCCACTGCTCCATGCAATATGTGCCCTCCTTAATACCCATGACTGGCCTATCCTAATCCCCCACCCCCCTCCCTTCTGAAACCCTCAGTTTGTTTCCCAGAGTCCATAGTCTGTCATGGTTCATTCCCCCTTCTGTTTAGCCCCCTTCATTCTTCCCTTCCTTCTCCTAACGATCTCCCTGCTATTCCTTATGTTACATAAATGAATGAAACCATATGATAATTTTTAAAATAAAAATAAAATGAAATATATAAATCTTTTTAAAAAATAAATAAGGGGAAATTTCTAGTAATAATCAAAGCTGATAAAAATTAGAGAAACAATTTTTAAAGTGTGTGAGACATAAGAAAATATGCTAAAATACATAAATGTGGAAAAATTTGGAATGATTATGAAGGGGATAGTCAACTATTATAAAGGTAACAGGTCTTTCCAAGTTAATTTATAGATTGACTAAAATTCTCATCAAAAGTGCAACAAAATTAGGAGATGGGAGAGTTGCCAAAGTGGCTCTAAAGTTTATCTGTAAATGTATTATTTTATTCAACTTCATTTTTGCCATTTTCACAAATGGAGGATGTCTAACCCTCACAAATATTAGGATATATTATAAAAGTATAATTCCCAAAATACTGTTAAAATCATATTTTTTAAAAGTAAATATCAATACACACTGAAGAGTCAAATACATGGAAGTGGTTTCAGTAACTGAATTGGGAAGGTATTTTTTCAATAATACTTGAGAAATTCATTTTTGGAAAAAAAAATTCTAAGTCCTCAGATCATACCATAACTATAACCAAATAACCTAAATGTATGTAAAAGTTAGATTTAAACTAAAACAAAAAATATAAAAGAAAATATATGCACATATTTAGTTGATTTCTCAGTGACGGATTTTCTACACATTAAAACAATGGAGAAATCACAAAGGGAAAAAACAGGTTTGGATTCACAAACCTCTTAAACTTCCAGAAGTCAAAACATCAAAAACAAAATTAAAAGGCAAGATCTAGGATATATTTGTAATTTAATAAATGAAAGAGGATAATAGTTTTATGTTATCTATTATCATAACAATCAAAGCTTCAAAGGAATACAGTGATAATATTTATTGCTCACAGCCCAGGATCAGCTGGGCATCAGCTAGGTGGCTCTGCTCATCTTGACGGGGTTCACGCTCCTGTCTAGAAGTCAGCTACTGTCAGCTGATCTGCAATGGCCTCTTCTCCTTTCCACATGTCTCTCATCCTCCAGCAAGGCAGCCCTGGCATATACTCATGATAATGGTAGCGATACAGGAGGTAAAGTGGAAATATGCAAAGATGTTTGAGACCTAGGCTCAAAAGTGGCACATATCTGCCTCATTTTATTGATCAAAGCAAATTCTATAGGGTGAGAAATAGACTGCTTTTATGGGAGGAACTTTAAAGTCACAGGACAAAGGGCATTGAAATTAAATCATAAAATCAATTGACTATTCAAATTAATAATTCTGAAAATAGAACTTGACTTGTGATAAATACACAAAAAGAAAAATGTAAGTTCAAAATACTCCAGAAGTAAAGGGAAAATTCTAGTAAATGAATGTATAAAGAAGATGTGGTATAGATAGACAATGAAATATTCTCATATAAAGAAAGGTGAAAATTTGGGATCATTGGTACAATCAATCTCCCACAACATCATTAATCAATCAAGAACATAATCTCATCCCAATTGATAAGTGGGCAAAGGCTCAGGTAATCACACACGAAAAAAACAGATATACAAATGGCAAATAAAAATATGAAATCTCATATTTAGAATAGAATGAACAAAATGCAATTTTGAAGAGAGAATATGGAAAAATATGATGTTTTAAATTTATTCTAATTTGATAAGTTTCAAAAATATAATTTTTAGGGGCACCTGGATAGCTCAGTCGGTGAAGCGTCTGCCTTCCACTCAGGTCATAATCCCAGGGTCCTGGGATTGAGCCCTGCATCAGGCTCCCTGCTCAGCGGGAAGCCTTCTCCTGGTCCCTCTGCCACTCTCCCTGCTTGTGCTCTCCCTCCCAAATAAATAAATAAAATCTTTAATGTATATATATAATCTATAAACAAGAAAACATTCAGGATGCCTGGTGGCTCAGTCAGTTAAATGTCTGCTTTTCGGCTCGGTCATGATCCTGAGGTCCTGGGATCCAGCCCTGCATGGGGCTCCCTGCTCAGGAGGGAGCCTGCTTCTCCCTCTCTCTCTGCCCCTCCCCCACACTCGTGCACTCTCTGTCTCTCTCTTGCTCACTCACTCTCTCTCAAATAAATAAATAAAACCTTTTTAAAAAGAAAAGAAAATATACTATTATTTCTTCATCTATTTTCTAATTAGATGCTATCCAAAAAGTGGAAAATTGGACACTCACATGGAGCTGGTGCAAACACATACTAGTACAAATTTTCTAGAGGAATGCTGCGCAATATGTATTAAAAGTGTTTTCTCTATTACCTCTAACTTAGAGATAATAAATGCACCTGAAGAGGTTTGTAAAATATAGAACACACCACTGTAGATCAATACCTGTGTATACTATAGGCATTTATTAAAGTTTGAGAGGGAGAAATGAGGAATGGAGATAGGAAAGCAGACTACTCAAGCAAGAATCTGAATGACTACAGCTCCAGATACAGTCTCCCCTTAAGTAAAAAAGATCATTTTTCTTCTTTGGTCGAACACACTTTGGTTTCTCACCCAGATCCATCTCTTTTTTTATCCTTTCTAACAGTATCTCAGTGTTGTCCATGCATCTACCCCATTTCCTGAAGTCCCAATCCTGTCCCAATCCACATACAGCATTTTCCTGACAAAGATTACTGATCCTGATAGGGGCACATGGCCTGTGATGCGTCAATCATACCAAATGGAAGAATGCATATTTCATGCTTGGGGAAAAGATTTTCCTCACTCTCCTCCTTGTTGCAAATAAGGAAGCATGTACCCTGGTTGCTACTGGTGATCATTTTACAACCACAAGAGAAATAGCCCTAGAAGGTAGAAGAGCAGGGAAATGGAAAGAGCCAGACTCCTGGGTCACCATGCTTGAAGTTGGCTTTGCCTCTGGGCTCCCAGTTATGTGAGATATTTTTCCTTAATGTTTAAGTCTCGAGGTGTCTAGACCTTCTGTTACTTGTAGCCAGAGGCATCCTAACCAATACACATTCCCCCCCCCACCACACACACACACACACACACACACACACACACACACACACCTTTTCTGAAAAGTATCTCCTTCCACATGTGCAGCCATTGGAACTAAAACTTCTTCACATACTTTAGGACATGATATATAAAAATATCAACCAGTGTCACTAGCCACTTTTGCCTCCTCAGGAAAGCACAAAACTGTCAGACACATCTGCCCCCGCTTTCTTCCAGCCAGATGCTGGAACAGCATTCCACACAACCCTGAGAGTGTGAGATAAATGGGGTGGCAGGGGCGGCGGCCTGCCTTCTGCGGATCTATCTGTGGCTATAAACTCAAGTCAGAATCTCAGACGGAGTCTGTTGTATGCAACAAAAAGAGCATGGCTGTATGTAATACCTCCAAACATATTTCTGATTTAAGACAAGTCTCTTTGCGCTTGGTGCTTCTCATCTGTGGGAATACTACTTGTGTATCTACGAAAAATGGTTACGGTCTCAATATTTTCTTATCTGAAAACCAAAATGCTAAAGATGTGTTACAGTAAATGTCTTTTATAAAGATCTGAGTTGCAATTTTGTTCTCCAGATCATAATTTTTTAAGCTCTAGTACAATGATTATGACCTTTCATTTGAACTATTCTTGAGACTTTTTAAAGCCATATCCATATGATTAGATATGAAAAGAATATTTTCAACACACTTCTAATAGGCCATAAGGGTCCAATAAAACAAATGTTCTGTGGATATGAGAAAGTTCAAATTACTGGTGACTTTTTCAAAAATTTTTATTAAGATTATATTGAATTTTGGCATTGAGTTGGAAGCTATTCCTATAGTACAAATGCAAAACCTCATCAATTTTGACGGCATGAGAATGCAAATTCTGTCCTTCCAAGTACCTTAATGAATAATTAATACCATGTTCAATGATCTGGCTGCAAGCACCAATCAACTGGCCAAAATAAATTGGATTTGTATCGAGGAAATAGTTCCCCATGCTCATCACAAAGATTACTGTTTCTTTTAGGGAAAGCCTATGATAGCATTAAATGAAGCCCTATTGGAATACCTTGCTGCTATCTGCTTGAATAATCATTCCTGTTTAAAACTACACTGTCAAAGCACTAGCTGTTCTTAAAAATTAAAAGTCTGAAAGTGACATCACCACGATGGTGACATAGGTTGTTCCTGAGTCTACCCCCACCCCGCACACATGCACAAGAAGAACTAACAACTATTCAAGAACGGAGAGAATTTCCAAAGACAGGTGTGAGGCTGAAGCCCTCCCCTGCACCACAGAGGCCAAGACAGACAGCGTTAGAAGGGTGAGAGCAGCAGTTATGCATTGACCCCATGCCCCTCCCCCAAACCAGCGCAGCACCCTGTGGAGAGTCTCCCCTGATCCTCTGGTTCCTCCAGGGGAAAAAGAACCCAGGAGGACAACAAGCTCCCCTACCCACAGCATTGTGGGTCATTTTGTGGGAACCCCTATTCTGATCTCGCACCACAAGGATTGCAGGGGAATCTGACTATGATGGAGAAGGAGAGAGGGACTTGCAACATCTAGCATAGATCTATAAACGGACCAAGTTTATATCTACAATGTTCAATTAGCAGATTTCTGCATTGGAAGAACCAAGTCAGAGAAGCACTCTAACCAGGGAATTCAGTAGGGTACAGATCTGCCTGATTTGAATCCCCGAATGAGGAGATTTGCTGGCCCTAGAGCCTGGCTTGACCGTGCCCAGGCAGGGACCTGAATCACAGACCCACCTTCTGTGGCAAGTCTTCTGGCCCCGCCTGACCAGAAGGGCAAACAACAACTCCTAGAAGTTGTGCAGCCTAGTGGCACTTAAGCCAAGAGGTGGGCAGGCACAGATGATTGCCTCCAAAGCAAAGCCAGTACTGGGCATGGGACATTCCCATGCTATGCAAAGGCAGAGGGACTAATTCATAGCCAAGACTAAAGGTAGCTCCCAGCCCTTCCCAACCGGAGAGTCCCTTTAGGAAAGTGAAAGTAGAAAAATCCTTCCCAGTCCTATCCAGACAAGGAGCTGAATCACAGTGCCACCTACTGTGGAGAGTGTCTTCTGGCCCTACCGGAGCAGAGGGGCTGGCGACAACTCCTGGAAGTTGTGTGGCCCATGGTGCTTGAGCTAACAGGTGGGCAGGCAGAGCCAGTTATATTACAGAACAAAGCCAGCAGCCCTGTTCAGTCCGAAATTTGGGTCTAAGTCAGCTTAAGTTAAGAGACCAAAGAGTTTTACTGGTATTAGAGCTGCTTCTCCACTACACTCAGGCAGGGAACCTACTTCACAGTCCCACTCATCACTGAATATAAGCTTCAGCCTTGCTGACCAGGGAACCTAACAAGAGCACACAGGAAGTTGTTGAAGTGCCCACTCAACAGCCACACATACATAGCACTTGAACAGAGAGCACAGCTCACGGCTTCCCCTGTCTGCAGAGCAAAACCTGTGGCCTCACATGATCAGGTAATTCAGTGCACACTCTGGCCTGATTCAGATCCCCAGACAATGAGCTATACAGGTCCTGGGTCTGTCCTGCTGCCCTACCAGAGCAAGAAGTTAATTCACAGCCCCATCTGCTACTGAATATGATACACAGTCCTGACCATCTAATAAGCCTGATTAGAGAATCCAGACAAATGCAAGCCTATCATACAGTCTTGCTTGAATAGGGAACCAAGCCAGCAGTCCTATCTAACTATTCTCAGCCAGGGGCACATTCTCCATCCCTGTCCTCAGAGCTCAAACAGTTACCTCACCCAAAAATAGACCATAACAGCAGGCCTCACCCGCCCAAAACATTACCGGCAAGCACACTGGAAAGCGGACTGATGAAGAACTGTCTCTGTCAAAGCAAGCCTGTAAAGTCAGGAAAAGGAGCCCAGTTACTCAACTGGCAGAGAAGCCAACATAAAGAACTAAGGATCACAAAAAATCAGTTAATATGATACCAACAAAGGAAACTAACAATACTCTAGTAACTGACCCTAAAGAACTGACCCAGATCTATAAACTGTCAAAGAATTTAGAATAATTCTCTTAAGGAGGTTTAGTGGAACTACCAAAAAAACCCACAGACAACTAAATGAAATTAGGAAAACAATGCATGAACAAAATAAGAAATTTGACAAGGAAATAGCAACCATTAAAAAAACAACCAAAACCCAGAAATCCTAGTGTTGAAAATACAATAAACTGAAAGGAAGAATTTAACAGAAAGTTTCAAAAGTAGGCTTTATTTAAAGAAGAATTAACAGCAATCTTTCTCAAACTCTTCCAAAAATTGAAGAGGAGGAAACACTCCCAAACTCATTTTAGAAGGCCAGCATCATCTTGATACTAAAACCAGAAAAGGATGCTACTAAAAAAGAAAACTACGGGCCAATATAGGTGCAAAGATTCTGAAGCAAATACTGGCAAACCAAAGTTAGCAGCTCATTAAGAGGATTATTCATCACGATCAAGTGGGATTTATTGCTGGGATGCAAGGATGGCTTAACATACACAAATCAATCAATGTGATTTATCACATTAATAGAATGGACGAAAAAATCATATGATCTTAATAAAGGCAGAAAAAGCATTTTACAAAATTCAACATCTATCCATGATAAAAAACTCTTAGCAAATTAGGTATAGAAGGAACATATCTCAATATAGTAAAAGCCATATGACAAGCCCACAGGTAACATCATACTCAATAGTGAAAGGTTGAAAGCTTTTCCTCTAAGATCAAGAACACGACAAGGATGCCCATTTTCATCACTCCTATTCAACATGGTACTAAAACTCCTAGCCAGAGCTATCAGGCAAGAAAAAGAAATAAAAGGTACCAGAACTGGAAAGCAAGATGTAAAGTTGCCCCTATTTGCAGATGATACAATTTTATATATAAAATATTTTAAAGACTCAATCAAAAAACTTAGATCAATCAATGAATTCAGTATAGTTGCAGGACATAAAATTAACATACAAAAATCAGAATTGTTTCTATATGCTAACAACGAATTTTCTGGAAAAGAAAGAAATGTATCCTATTTACAATAGCATCAAAAACAATAAAATACTTAGGAATAAATTTAACTAAGGAAGTACAAAGATCTTTACTCTGAAAACTACAAAACATTGATGAAAAAATCAAAGACATAAATAAATGGAAAGGTATTCTGTGTTCACGGATTGAAAGAATTAATATTGTTAAAATGTCAATACTACCAAAAGCCATCTGTAGATTCAATGCAATCCTTATTAAGTTTCCAATGGCATTTTTTACAGAAATATAAAAGCACTCTAAAAAGTACATGGAGGGGCACTTGGGTGGCGCAGTCATTAAGCGTCTGCCTTTGGCTCAGGGCGTGATCCCAGTGCTCCGGGATCGAGCCCCACATCAGGCTCCTCCGCTAGGAGCCTGCTTCTTCCTCTCCCACTCCCCCTGCTTGTGTTCCCTCTCTCGCTGGCCATCTCTCTCTGTCAAATAAATAAATAAAATCTTTAAATAAATAAATAAAATGTACATGGAGCCACAAAAGAGCCTGAATATCCAAAGAAATCCTGAGAAAAAGCATGAGGCATCATCAGACTTCCTGATTTCGAGCTGTACTATACAGCTATAGTCATCAGTACAGTATGGTACTGGCATAAAATCAGACATACAAACCAATGGAACAGAATGGAAAGCCCAGAAATAAACCCAAGCATATAAGGTCAACTAATAGCTTACAAAGGAACCAAGAGTACTGAATGGAGAAAAGACAGTCTTTTCAATAAATGGTGCTAGGGTCATTGGATATTCACATGTAAAAGAATGAAACTGTACACATATCACATACTACTCACAAAAATCAACTCAAAAATAGATTAAAGATTTAAATATAAAACTTGAAAACATGAAACACCTAGAAGAAAACATAGGAATAAAGCTCCTTAACATGAGTATTGGTAATAATTGTGTGGATATGACACCTAAAGCATAAGCAACAAAATACATAATAAATGAGTGGGACTACATCAAACTAAAGAGCTTCCGCACAGCAACCAAAACCTATTGAATGGAAAAAAAAATATTTGCAAACCATACATCAGATAAGAGGTTAATACCCAAAATATATAAAGAACTCATACAATTCAATAGCAAAACCAAAAATAAATAACCCAATTAAAAATGGACAAAGGACCTGAACAGACATTTCTTCAAATAAAATATATGAAAGATCAACAGGTACAAGAAAAGGTGCTCAACATCAGTAGTCATTAGGTAAATGCAGATTAAAATAACAATGAGATATTATCACATATACCTGTTAAAATGACTATCATCTAAAAAAAGAAATAATAAATGCTGGCATGGATATGGAGAAAAGGAGCCCTTGTGTACTATTGGGATTTTAAATTGGTAGAGCCACTATGAGAAACTATGGAGGATCCTCAAAATATTAAAACTAGGACTACCATATGCTCCAGCAGTTCCACTTCTTGGACTATATCTAAAGTAAATGAAAACACTAACTCAAAAAATATCTGCATCCCCATGGGCATAGCAGCATTATCTGTAATAGACAAGACATGGTAACAACATAAGGGTCCATCAATGGATAAATGGATAGAGAAGTTGTGAAATATAAAAAGATATAGATATATAGACATACATAGACATATAACATGCATGAACACATAACACTTATATACAGTGGAATATTATTTAGCCATAAAATGGAAATCCTACCATTTGCAACAACATGGATAGAACTTGAAGACATTATGCTAAGTGAAATAAGTCAGATAAAGAAAGATAAATACTGTATGATCTCAATTATATGTGGAATCTGAAAAAAAAAAAAAAAACACCTTAGATAAAGAGATCAGATGTGTGCTTGCCAGAGGGGAAACTGGAAGATGGTGGCCTAAAGATACAAACTTCCAGCTATATGACAAACAAGTACTAGGGATGTAATGTACTATAGCTAAAACTATAAGATACATAGAAAAGTTGCTGAGATAGTAAATCACTGGGTGATGTATGAAATTGTCGAATCACTATGTCATACACCTGTAATGAATAAAACACTGTATGTAAAAAAAAACAAAAAACAGAAAAATCAGAAGAAAGCAAAAATACCATTTCACTGAATCATCCATCTGGTTTTTGAGTCTTCACTGCACAAAAATATCAAGTAGACATTTTTGTCAGAAACATACTTAGAAGATGCAAAGGATGCCAGGGCCTATCTTCTTTTGGGAATGGGATGGTATGTGGTGATCGTAAAAATGAAACCAATGAATGAGCAAAGCAATTCGGAAGTGGGAGAGAGGAGGTCTGAGTTTATATACATACCAATATGTCAACAGAGGTAAGAATGACTCATATTGAACTATTGAGCTATAGAAAATTATAGGTGCAAAATGCCCTTGAAGCTAATATATCCTACTCTATCCTATAGTGTTAATGAAACAATTCACACAATTAAATAGATAGCAATGCTAAACTAATAATTTTTAATTCAAACATTGTTATAAATGCATTATGAATATTTTCAAGTTATCATAGTTTAAAAAGAAAGGCAACAATTAATCATGAAGCAACATGTCTGGAACTTTCCTGAGAGTTCCTAATCTCCATGTATAAGTATGGAAAATAGTTTTGCCATTCTGTCAATTGCTGAATACCATTCGTTAAATTACTACTCCTTAGTAAGCTGGTAAGTGCACATATTTTAGTTTATGAACACCAAAATTTTTTAAGCCTTTATTCAGATACCTTCTGTGGCTAACAAAACCAAAATGCAATGGAATTGTGCCCTCTGAGTAGATGTCATGTAAAGAAAGGACTTGAATTTTGGATCTGGTTTTGACCCATCAGGAAGAGCTTTGTGGCCACAGAATATAATTTAATCACCATTGTGAAGACCAACTCTTCCCTAGTGATCTTAAATTTAAAACTCAGAACCCTCCCAAGATGAAAGGACATGCTGTCTTCCATTTACTTCTTTCTATTCACAAGTCTTAGCTGTCACTGCCTCAGGCTGAACAAAACTACACTAAACCTCTTCCACATGGCAGCCTTTTAATTAAATATGGTGGTTTTGTCTCTGAGTCTTCTTTCCTTTGAGCCTGGCTTAGGATCCCATCCCATCCTGGTCACTCTCTGCTGAATGCATATCTTGTGCTGAGTTTGAACCGCTGAAAAAGAAAAGAGAGGGGAGAAAATACTTGACAGAGAAAATAGCATAACGAAAGATTCAAAGAGAAGAAAAGCACCTAGTAAGTTCAGAGCAGAGTAGAGTCAAGGGTGAGAGAGGCGTGAGTACGCTGGCCTGCCAGGAGCCAAAGGTCACCGAGAGCAGTGGAGAAGGTGGTACTGGCAAGCTAGCCTGGAGCCAGACTGTGTATTGCCTAGCTGAAGAGTTTGGACTTGACTCTGTTTGGGAAGAAGCCAAGAAAGCTTTCGAGGCAGGAATAAAATGTTTGAAGTAGTATTTTAGGAACATTGAATCTGACAGCAACATAAGGCTAGCCAAGAGGCAAGACATTTAGTTGGAAGACAACAAAGTATTAGTGATTACAGACTTGGACTCTGGAGCCCAACTGCCTGGTATGGAATTCCTGCTCTGGTGCTTTCTGTGTGAGTGTAGTAGGCAAGTTACCCAGACACCCCAAGCCCATTTCCACATCTATAAAGTAGGCACAGAACTATTACATACCACAGAGGTCGGTTGTGAGGATTAAATGAGTTAATATGTGGAAAGTATGTGATATATAGTAAGTACTTAAAAATGTAAGCTTTTATTATTATCATATTTATTATCATTACTAGGCAACACTAAGTGTAACGTAAGATCTTGAACTGGAGTTATGGTAAAGGCAATAGAAAGGAGGGCATATATTTGAGATTTGTTGCAAATGAAATTCCTCACCCTCCTCCATAATCTTCTTTTGTCTTGCCTCTCATTGCTGGTCAATGACATGGGTTTGAGTCCAAGTATGTATATGTGACAGCATAAAGTCATTAAAAAAAAAAAAAAAACCTTATTTGGTAGACAGGGAACGAATTCAATTACTGTCAATAAGTCCAAACAGCCTCATTCATTTTAGACACGTTGGAGAAAGGGTTATATTTGTATAGACCATATCCCTAAACTCTTGTCTCATACATGAACTCCACGATCCTTTACACACTTCCCCTGGCTGTTCTCAGATTCTAAAGTCTTTCCTGAGCCAGAGGGAAAAATACTGAACTTATAAACCCAAATTTAATACTTTTCCTGGCACTCTTCTGTTTAACATGTAAGAGTTTCAGGCTCTAAACTTACGTTAGAACTCAGAAGAGTTCTAAACCCTCACCATCAGAGGGAGGTAAGATTGCAGAGGAGTACAGTGACCCTAAGCCTGCCTCCTCACTCAAACACAGCCAGATAAATACCGAATCATTCTGAACGCCCAAGAATCAATCGAAGTCTTAGAGAACAAAGCTGCACCTCTACAAACCAGAAAAGCAACCCATGGAAGATAGGAACTGCGGAGAGCTGATCCGTGGGAGAAAAGGATGGTGGGTGCTCCCTAGGGGAGGGAGCCCTGACTGAAGAGGGAATATGAGAGAGAAGGAGAGAGCGAAAAAGCATGGGGGGGAGAAAGAGTGAAAACACACGCAGGGGACTGCACAGGAAAACTATTGCTCAAAACCATTGACGGGAAAAGGAGAGGACTACAGTACTACCAGGTTTCTGTAAACAGCAGAGTGCGGATTCTGAGGTGTCAGAGGTTTGCGACATAGCCAGGTGTGCCTGGCGAACACCTTTTGTATTGCTTTCCCATGGGAGAGCCGAGCTGAGCCCCAGCAGCGGGCAGCCTGAGGATCCCCAGGGCCACAGGGGGAGAAGCAGTTCAGCCTTGGAGTGCATTTGGGAGAGGTGATATGGCCTCTCCTCAGGCAAAACACCCCATGGGTGCCATCACACTGTCCCTGCCACCAATATGGAACAAAGACACTGGCTGAGGGCTACAAAACCTGGCCCCAATGGTGTGTTACAATTTTCCATAAGCTCTGAACTGTGCGAGTTTCCACCGCTGTCTTCTGCTACTAACCAGCACCAGCCACCAGGCAGGGAAACCCTCCCCCAGAGGATCAGTACGGGTAGGTGCCTCAGGGGTCTCTGAAGTGTGGGGTTTGGAAACACAGCCACCCCGAGATAAAACACCAGAGTGCGGCACCATTTCGCAGGCGGACAGCTCTGACACAGGGTAAAGGTGGTAATCTGACAGAAACCAGGGACACAGGAGGGACTATTATTTGCACATCTGTGGGGGCTCACTAAAGAGGGGTGGCACGAATTTCCAATTCTGGGGATGAGGGAACCCAGCTAAGCCATTTTCTCCCCGCACCCACCGACTTGATCCACCTCAGTGAGCTAAACAGCACCACCAAGTGGAGAATGGAGCCACTACACCAAGCCCACCCCATCCCCCACCCGACAGGCACATTTCCACTATGGCAATTCCACCTGAGAATCAGAGCAGCGGGTCCTTCCTCAGGAAGACCAGCACAAACCCCTCACCCACACCAAGTCCACTGATTATAGAGTGCTGCAAAGCTTCAGCTCCAGGGGAAACAGGATCTTCCGTTGGGCGGGGAGGGGTTGTTTGATTGTTGTTTGTTACTGTTTGGGGTTTTTTTTTTGTTTTGTTTTTGTCTGGTTTTGTTTGTTTTTTGGATATAGAAAGAGCAATTTATATTTATTTATATTATTTTATATTTTTTTAATTTTTAAATTTTTTTCTCTTTTTTCTTTGCTTTCGACATTTTTTCTAACAAGCTTCTCACAACAAGCAGACCGAAATACACCTAGGATCTAGCTTCCTTTATGTATCTTATTTTATCTTATTTTATTTAAATTTTTCTTGATTTTTTAATTCTTAAAATTTTTTTTTATTATTTTCCCCCTCCAAAATGACAAGTTGGGAGGGACTCACCCCAAAAGAAAGAACAGGAAGAAATGATAGCCAGAGATTTAATCAATGCAGATATAAGTAAGATGTCTGAACTAGAATTAAAAACGACAATTATAAAGATACTAGCTGGGCTTGAAAAAAGCATAAGGCACTAGCGCAGCACCTGGGTGGCTCAGTCAGTTAAGGGTCTGCCTTCAGCTCAGGTCATGATCCCAGAGCCCTGGGACTGAGCCCCACATCAGGCTTCCTGCTCAGTGGGGAGCCTGCTTCTCCCTCCCCCTCTCCCTGTGCCACTCCCCCTGCTTGTGCTCTCTCTAATAAATAAATAAAATCCTAAAAAAAAAAAAAAAAAAAAAAAGACACTATCAAATCCCTTACTGCAGAGATAAAAGAACCAAAATCTAGTCAGGCCAAAATTAAAAATGCTATAATTACAAACCCAAATAGAGTTCATAAAAATGAGGATGGATGATTCAGAGGAACAAATCAGTGATATAGGAAATAAAATCATGGAAAATAATGATGCTGAAAAGAAAAGGGAAACAAAGGTCATGGATCATGAAGAAAGACTTAGGGATCTCAGTGACTTATTAAAACAGAATAATATTTGTGTTATAGGAGTCCCAGAAGAAGAGAGAAAAAGGCACAGAAGGTTTATTCAAGCAAATTATAGCTGAAAACTTACTTCATCAGGGGAAGGATACAGGCATCAAAACCCAGGAAGCACAGAGAATTCCCATTAAATGCAACAAAAGCTGACCATCACCAAGGCATATCATAGTCAAATTCACAAAACACACAGACAATGAAAGAATCCTGAAAGCAACAAGGGGCAAAAAGTCCTTAACCTACAAGGGAAAACAGATCAGATTAGCAGGAGATTTGTCCACAGAAACTTGACAGACCAGAATAAAGTGGCAGGAGATATTCAACATGTTAAATGGGAAAAAAAATGCAGCCAAGAATTCCTTCTCCAGGAGACTGTCATTCAGAATAGAAGAAATAAAGAGTTTCCCAGACAAACAAAAACTAAAGGAGTTCATGACCACTAAACCAGCCTTATAAGAAATATTAAGGAGGATTCTGAGTGGAGAAAAAAACACCAAAAGCAACAAAGTCCAGAAAACAAAAACAAACAAACAAACAAACAAAATCACCAGAAACACCAACTCTACAGATAACACAAGGACACTAAATTCATATCTTTCAATAATCACTCAATGAAAATGGGCCAAATGCTCTAATCAAAAGACACAGGGTATCAGAATGGATTAAAAAACCAATATCCATCTATATGCTGCCTACAAGAGACTCATTTTAGATCTAAAGACACCTGAAGATTGAAAGTGAGGGGATGGAGAACCATCTATCACGTAAGTGGATGTCAAAAGAAACCTGGAGTAGCCATACTTACATCAGGCAAAATAGATTTTAAAGCAAAGACTGTAACAAGAGATGAAGAAGGGCATTATATCATAATTAAGGGGTCTATCCATCAAGAAGATCTAAGAATTGTAAATATTTATGCCCCCAAATTGGGAGCACCCAAATATATAAATCAATTAATAATATACATAAAGAAACTCATTGTTAATAATACAATAATAGTAAGGAACTCTAATACCCCACTTACAGTGATGGGCAGATCATCGAAGCAGAAAATCAGCAAGAAAATGATGGCATTGAATGACACACTAGACCGGATGGACTTAACAGATATATTCAGAACATTTCATCCTAAAATACCAGAGTACACATTGTTTTCTGAGTGCACATGGAAGATTTGCCAGAATAGATCACATATAGGGTCACAAATCAGGCCTCAACAAATACAAAAATATTGAGATCATACCATGCATTTTTTCAGACCACAACAGTATGAAACATGAAGTCAACTATAAGAAAAGATTTAAAAAGTCCTCAAATACATGGAGTTTAAAGAGCATCCTACTACAGAATGAATGGGTTAACCAGAAAATTAAAGAAGAAACTTAAAAATACATGGAAGGAAATGAAAACGAAAACACAACAATCTAAAAACCTTTGGGATGCCGCAAAGGCTCCTAACAGGGAAGTATATTGCAACAGAGGCCTACCTCAAGAAGCAAGAAAAGTCTCAAATTCACAACCTAACCTTATATCTAAAGGAGTTAGAAAAGGAACCACAAATAAAGCCTAAGGCCAGCAGAAGAAGGGAAACAATAAAGATTAGAGCAGTAATAAACGGTATAGAAACAAACAAAAATCAATAGAACATAACAACAAAACTAAGAGCTGGTTCTTCATAAGAATTAATAAAATTCATAAATCCCTAGTCACTCTTATCAAAAATAAAAGAGAAGGCCCAAATAGATAAAATCACGAATGAAAAAGGAGGGATCAATTATAAGAGACAATAAACAATTATAAGATAAATAGCATGGAAAATTATACACCAACAAACTGGGCAATCTGAAAGAAATGGACAAATTCCTAGAAACTTAAAAACTACCAAAACTGAAACAGGAAGAAGTAGAAAACCTGAACAGACCCATAACCAGCAAAGAAATTGAAACAATAATCAAAAATGTCCCCCAAAAATGTCCTGGGCTGGATGGCTTCCCAGGGGAATTCTACCATATATTTTAAAAAGAGTTAATACCCATTATTCTGAAACTGTTCCAAAAAAATAGAAATGGAAGGAAAACTTCCAAACTCATTCTATAAAGCCAGCATTAACTTGATCCCAAGACCAGACAAAGACCCCACTAATAAGGAGCATTATAGGCCAATATCCCTGATGAACATGGACACAAAAATTCTCAACAAAATACTAGCAAATCAAATTCAACAGTACATTAAAAGAATTATTCACCACAATCAAGTGGGATTTATTTCTGGGCTGCAGGGATGGTTCAATATTTGTAAATCAATCAATGTGATAAATCACATTAATAAAAGAAAGGATAAGAACCATGTGATCCTGTCAATAGATGCAGAAAAAGCATTTGACAAAATACAGCATCCTTTCTTGATAAAAATCCTCAACAAAGTAGGGATAGATGGGACATATCTCAACATCATAAAGGCCATGTAGGAAAGATCCACAGCTAATATCATCCTCAATGGGGAAAAACTGAGAGCTTTTCCCCTACAGTCAGGAACAAGACAGGGACGTCCACTCTCACCACTGTATTTAACATAGTACTAGAAGTCCTAGCCTCAGCAATCAGACAACAAAAAGAAAGAAAATCATCCAAACCGGCAAGGAGGAAGTCAAACTTTCACTATTTGCAGACATCATGATACTCTGTGTAGAAAACCCAAAAGGTTCAACCAAAAAATTGCTAGAACTAATACATGAATTCAGCAAAGTTGTAGAACATAAAATCACTGTGGGGAAATCTGTTGCATTTCTATATACCAATAATGAAGCAACAGAAAAAGAAATCAAGGAATCTATCCCATTTGCAATTGCACCAAAAACAATAAGATACCTAGGAATAAACCTAACTAAAGAGAGAAAAGATCTCTACCCTGAAAACTATAGAGCTCTTATGAAAAAAAACTGAAGAGGACACAAAGAAATGGAAAAACATTCCATGCTCATGGATTGGAAACATAATTAAAATGTCTATACTACCCAAGACAACCTACACATTTAATGCAATCCCTTTCAAAATAACACCACCATTTTTTACAGAGCTAGAACAATCCTAAAATTTGTATGTATCCACAAAAGATCCTGAATAGCCAAAGCAATCCTGAGAAAGAAAAACAAAACTGGAGGCATCATGATTCTGGGTTTCAAGCTATATTACAAACCTGTAGTCATCAAGACAGTGTGGTACTGTCACAGAAATAGACACAGATTAATGGAACAGAATAGAGAACCCAGAATTGGACCCACAACTATATGGTCAATTTATCTTTGACAAGGCAGAAAAGAATAACCAATAGAAAAAAGTCAGTCTCTTCAACAAATGTTGGGAAAACTGGACAGCAACATGCAAAAGAATGAAACTGGACCACTTTCTAATACCGTACACAAAACTAAATTCAAAATGGATGAAAGACCTAATGTGAGTCAGGAAACCATCAAAATCCTAAAGGAGAACACAGGCAGTAACCTCTTCAATATTGGCCATAGCAACTTCTTACTAGACACATCGTTGGAGGCAAGGGAAACAAAAGCAAAAAATGAACTATTGGGACTTCATCAACATAAAAAGCTTCTTCACAGCAAAGGAAACAATCAACAAAACTAAAAGGCAGCCTTCAGAATGGGAGAAGATATTTCCAAATGACATATCACATAAAGGGTTAGTATCCAAAATCTATAAAGAACTTATCAAACTCAACACCCAAAAAACAATCCAGGTAAGAAATGGGCAGAAGACATGAATAGACACTTTTCCAAAGAAGATATCCAGATAGCTAACAGACACATGAGAAGATCACTCATCATCAGGAAAATACAAATCAAAACCACAATGAGATACCACCTCTCACCTGTCAGAAAGGCTAAAATTAACAACTCAGGAAACAACAGATGTTGGAAAGATTGCAGAGAAATGGGAACTCTCCTACACTGTTGGTGGGAATGCAAGCTGGTACAGCCACTTTGGAAAACAGTATGGAGGTTCCTCAAAAAGTTAAAAATAGAGCTACCTTATGATCCACCAATTGCACTACTAGGTATTTACCCAAAAGATACAAATATACAGATTCAAAGAGGTATATACACGCCGATGTTTATAGTAGCATTATCAACAATAGCCAAACCATGGAGAGAGCCCAAATGTCCATCAATAGATGAATGGATAAAGAAGATAGTATACATACAATGGAACATTACTCAACCATCAAAAAGAATAAGGTCTTGCCATTTGCAAAGACGTGGATGGAGCTAGAGTACATTATGCTAAGTGAAATGAGTCAGTCAAAGAAAGACAAATACCATATGATTTCACTCATACTGGAATTTAAAAAAGAAAACAGATGAACATGAGGAGAGAGAGGTGAGAGGGAAATAAACCTTAAGAGACTCTTAATGATAGAAAACAAACTGGTGGGGTTGCTTGCTGGAGGGGAGGTGGATAGGGGGTTTTAAGGAGGGCACTTGGGATGAGCACTGGGTGTTGTATATAAGTGATGAATCACTGAATTCTACTCTAGAAGCCAATATTGCACTATATGCTAAGTAAAATTTAAATATATTAAAAATAAATAAATAAATATAAAACCTTCCCATCATTCATTAACTGCATAATTTAATTTTCAGCTTAACCTGTGGGGTTAGGGTTTAAATTATTTAAACTAACTTATTAACATACTACCTATAGTTCCTCATAAAACAAAAGGACTACCTACAAAAACTTTCATTGACTTGTGTTTCCTTATTATCCATACCCTCATTTTTTTTTACTGTTAGTTGTTAAGTTTATGCAGCCTAAAAATTAAAATTCCTGAAAAATTAACTATATCTTCTGCAATGCCAAACCTTTCCTACCCTTCACACCCAAGAACCAAAACGGCATTAGAGGAAATTAAGTAGAATTGGTATTCATTAGTTGGTGATATTATGTAGCTGGAGAAGTTCCAGGAGAAAAGTAACCACTGAGCTTAGCATTGAGAAACACCAGTTAGAAAAGAATTCGCCTCACAGCAGTTCCAGGGGAAAAGGGAAGAAGTTGCGTGTTGACTTAGGAAAAGCATCTAAAAAGAATGCCAGTTCTCTTAAAAAATATTTATATTTTACACATCTGTTATGTTTTAGTATTATGCATTATCCATATATTACAGGTATTTTATACTAGTGGTTGACATCTGTTTTTAAAAAAACCGAACATTTTGAACTACTATTCTGACTTGAAAATGCTGAGAAAGAATTGTTCCCACCAAATTAACACTGTGCATTCTTCCATTTCTCTACATTTATATTCATATTTCAGATTCATATGTTAACTCGGTCTCCATACACCATCCACTCTATTCTGCACCCTGTTCAGATACTTTTTATGTTTATATACACGCCAACCCATATGTTTGTCATACACTGTGGACTTCATGGTGAGTCAGCACAAGGTGGGCACAAAGTAATAACTAACTGAGAATTTTGGAGCTGAACTAAGGTGCGAGATGCTTTCTAGCCCCTATTAGCCCCCCTTCCTACTCCCCAAGAGAAATGCCTAGGGCCTCTCTAGGTAACATCCAAAGCACATGTCCTGAAAAAAGAAAATGCAAGACTTGCAACTACCCCACTCTCCTTCTTGCTGCCCTGCAGGTCAAGCCTTTATCAATACCTAACAACAGGGCTTCTACAAATAAGGATCTGGAAGCTTAGAACAGGTCAATGGTGTCAAAACTTCCCTAAAAACAGGGGCTAGGTAAGTGATCTTTAGAAGTGACTTGCTGAGACACAGATTCTCTAGCTTTGGTTTTTCCCACCATTTCTGAAGTTTTTAACACTTGGTGGCATTACAGAAAGACCACAATGTCTAGGTGAAGTTTGGAAGTTCTACTCCATGCTTGGCCGTGTTTACCCTGCTATGACAGGGGGCTGGAACTCAACTGAGGCTCATCAGTAAGATAAGGATAGCAATAGAATCTAATTCATGGGAATGTTCTCAGCACTAATGCAGTAATTCGTATCAAGGGCTTAGCACAGTGCTTGGCTTATAGGAAGTGCTCAGTAAATGTTACCCATTATTTGATTAACAAGAGATGGTGGATTTTCTCCCCAGCTAGATCTCAATGACTATTCACAAAGCAGCTGCCACATCAAATCATTCCAGTAGAGTAGCAGCAGCCCTTCCTTTTAGGTGGCAAGTACACAATATTCACCTTAATAACTTGCAGGTCCCACCGGAGGAAGTTAATTGAGTCTTCTCACTTAAAAAAAGTATTTATATTGTCCTATACATGTGCTCTAAAGTTCTGAAAGCAAAGACAGAAAACAGATAGTGAGAAGTAGAGTTAAATTAAAGATCTCCTGCCACAGACCTTCAAATCTGCAAGAATAGGGGCTCCTCTAAATTGCCAGGTCACTCCAGGACAAGGGCTGGTGGTGATGGGAAACTTAAATCGATGGGCGACATCACTGTCAAGCTGCTACTTGGTATTTTTAAATAAATTCTATTAAAGAAATCTCCACATTTTGGAAAAGAGCAAATGTCAGTAGTTTCTACAAAATTAGGAAGGAGAAAAGAAGAATGACCCTGAAAATGATAGATAAGTCAGCTTAATGTCACAAACCCTAGGTGACACTGGAACAGATCATCAAATGATCGATTTATAATCACTCAGAAAATTAAGAGCTAACAAGTGCAATCAAATAGCTTAGGGAGCTACAAATGATATCACATTAATTTAACACAGGGCAGTTTATCTAAACAAGGGCAGCAGGGATGGGAAAGTCAGAGATAAGTCTCTCCTGAGCTCAGTGAAACTTCCAGAGTCTCAGCCTCAGGAGATGTGCAGAGGCAAACCAGGAGAACTCTCAGGCAGCTTGCTTGTCCTTAACGCATTGTGACTTAGTTGGGCTACTGTTTCCAGAAAAAGGTCTAGAGCCGATTTCCATCCTTTACTGATAGAGCTGGACACGAGAGTAAGTGTAACGGAGTAGCTGCCATGTGTTAGGAATTATGTATAAATTATCTATAATCTTCCTCCTTTCCCACTTCTTCAACAACACTGCAAAGTAGTTATTTTCCTCACTTGGAAATGCAAAAATAAAAATCTGAGAGGAACAAATATGAGTTGGAAAAATACAAATATGAGAGGGGCAAATACAAGCTGTCCAAGGCCATACAGCTGGTAAGTGGCAGAGCTAAGGCTCACACTCGAGTCTGTGTCTCCAGAATCTGAGCTGAGCCAAAATGAATTGTCAAAACCACAATTTATAACAAGTAATCATAAGCTCTTCCCCTGGAAAGGTAAATCAAAATAATCCATTTATTTTTCTCATATCTCAGGCTATAGAAATTTGCTTAAGATGATAGTCAATAACAATCTTAAAGAAGAGAAACAATTAAAGAAGAAATATCAGGCTGTACAGAAGGGAGGATACTAGCAGGCCCTCAGCCCTAACTTTCAGATGATGGTGAAAGGAGGGAAGGGTAGGGTGCAGAAAGCTTACATCCTAATTTGTGTAAAAGTATGTCAATTATACTATCATTTCCTGATCCTCCACTGACTGTCTGGTTGGTTGCCTCATCTCCCCAACAGCAGGACACAAATACACACACTTTGAAATCTGAGACAAATTCTCCCTACTTGCCATTCCCTATAGATGGCCCTTGTACACTAGTGTCAGCTAATTTAAAGAAAGATAAGCATAAAACGTAAAACAGCATAGTCCTTGGAATACTCATATCAGAAAATGCTTTATAGATCTAGTTCCACCTTTTCATTTTATAGGTGGAGAGTCTAAGATTTAAAGAGGTTAACTCACTACTTACCCAAGATCATACAGATTTGACCGAGGACAAGAACACAGTACTCCTGAACTGATATCTCAGTGTTTTTCTACCACAGCTAAGAAACAAGAAAGTGACTCTAGAGTAAATGAATGAATGAATGAACACATGATTCAAAATTTCTTTCTCTTTTGCACACACACACACAACACAAATAAAAATAAACATTTACTAATAATGAACAGTTACAAAAAATGAACACTTATGAGTAAGACTAGCAGATATTAACCAACTATGGCAAGAGATTTTGATATCTGTCAGCAATATAGTACTTTGAAAGAAAAATAAGGTAATAGGTTCCAGAGATTCCAGGGTATAACAGAAGTAGCATGATGACCAAGGGCCCAGATATAATTTTTCCTTTATACAATAAAACCCTTAGAAGATTGTGCAGTTTGTTCCCCGAACTTTAAAGAAGCGGTGGTTGAGCTGGAGAGAATTCAGAATAAAGGAACAGATGATTAACCTTTTTGTGTGGGATCTACTTTCCTTCCTGTTAAATAAATCAAGGGTAAAAAGGGGGATAGATTGAGTACCTGATGTAATTTGGTGCTAAAAGTGAACTGAGTGAGAGGGACAAGACTTGAGATGTCAAAAAGAGATTTAGGTTACTCATAACAAAACAAACAAACAAAAAAAGCGTCCTGACCGTCCAGATAGTCATGCTCTGGAAAGGCCTATACAGGAGTGCTAGAATCATCTTCAACCTGGAAACGCTTGTCCCTGCTTAAAAGAGACACAAGAAGGTTGTGTGGGGTGAGGGCAAGAGCAGATGGGTGCTGGGCCACACAGTGTCCTGGGCACCTGAAGAGGTGAGCGCCACCAGAGAGTAATGCTAACAAGTCAGAGGAGTCCCCTGGCCAGAGGACAGTGACCGATGAGGAAACTCACTCCTTGAGAGGCCTAGGGGCAGTCGATCCTGGTGATGGCTAGTGAAAGCTTTGAGGAACTAAGCTTGGGTCTTGAGAAAAGAGGGTGGGAAAGGAAGAGCAGAGAAAAACGTGCAATCTACAGACTGAGAATTTTGGAGCTGAACTGAGGTGCGAGATGCTTTCTAGCCCCTATTAGCCCCCCTTCCTCCTCCCCAAGAGAAATGCTTAGGGCCTCTCTAGGTAACATCCAAAGCACATACACAGTAGGCACCCTCCGGATCCTGCAAAAACATACAAGAAGGAGAGGAACTAACATTTCAGTGATCACGTGACAGACTCTAAGCTTAGCGTGCCAGCGCTTATTTTTTCTCTCCCTCAGGTCTCCCTGCAAGCTGAGCAATACAGTCTTTATCTTGTCCTTTTCATAGGTGAAGCTCAAAGAGTCTGTCCCTTGACCAAAGTCAAAAAACTAGAAAATGATAAGAGCTGAAATTTGAACCCATATCTGTCTGATGCCAGATTTTGTATTCACTGAGACAATAAACCAGGTATATTTTTAGGTCCTGAATCACTAGGCTAATGATCATTATCAAAATATATTTTTCCCGTGTAAGTGAGTTTTGTTCTCTCTTTTTTTTTCCCCACATGAGGCTCAAGAAAAATCAGATAGCAAAGAGAAGACTACCTTGGAAAATGAGATACAAGGCTTTTTGATACAGATGGAACTTCTTGAAAGTACTCAGAATTTTAAAGTTAGCTCTCTTGGGTGTTCTTTTTAATATGCACGTCACAGTTGATAAGGTGTCAGCAGGAAGGAATCATACAATACTTACAGCAGACATCTGAAGAACATAATTGCCCCAGCTGACATGTGTGACTGCTCTTTCATTATCATGTCAAGAGGACAGTTCAGCTTATAAATTGTTTGCAGTGAAAATAAAATAGGAAGCACTTGCTTAAAGTTTATTATAGCCTTTTAGAGTAACATAATTATGATTATAAAGTGTTCTTCCTTGGTGTGAACATTTTATTTGTTCTTCAGAGGGTTTCTTTAAGATCAGAAAAGAAAATGTTATTTTGGTAGATGTTAAGCATAAAAGTTCCATTCATGGAAACTTTACTTGAATGTTCAATCATACTCTCTGGAGGACATAAGCATCCAGGGCCTGCTGTGCACACTTACACAAATTAAGAACAACTTAGCACGTTGCCTTGTCGCAATTTTCCTGGGATATCAAGACCCCAAACTAATCTTCATGGCCAGTATCATCCTGAAGTAGAATTTAAAGTGAAAAAGGAATGGGATACATCAGAGTCAGGACCGAGATTGCTCTAACCCCCAACAAGACAAGACAAGCCAGGAAGTGGCTTTCACACCTGCTAAAATGAAAGACTCCCAGGATGGGCAACCCCAAAAATCCATCATTGGCTCCTTACTGTGAATTGATTTCAGGTTATATTTAGTTTTCATACAATTCGAAGGACTAGAAGAGGCTTAGGGACCACCTTGTCCAGTGCTTCATTTCACAGATGAAATAACTAAGATGATCAAGGTTGCATGCCTTGTTCGGAATGACAGAAGATAGAACCAGAAGACAGACCCAAGATTCCTACTCCAACTTCAATCATCTCTCCTCTAAGGAGCATGGATCACTGGATACCTGAGAGAAGACAAAGGGGAAAGCAGGAATCAAGCAAAATATGTCTTTGGTGCCCCTCATTTCTCTGTTCTGTCCCTGTGATGAGTGAAATGAGAAGACACAAACTCATGTGGGAAATTTCCATGGAATGAGCTTTCCATGTATATGTGGTTCTGCTGCTCGGAACTCAGTCACACAGCCCCAAGCAACTGGTAGAGAAAAGTCACTTAGCTATGCAGCCAGGAGGTGAAGGAAATTGTTCTGGTTAAATAGATAGCAATCTCCTTGAAATGTTCTAGTTCCTTGCCTTTTATGACATTTTTATTTTCTTCTTCTTAGATTCAGAAACCACTGATTGAAGAAGAAGCCAGATCCTCTTGAGAAAAACCATGTAACCCACCATAAGTTTATTCAATGAATACTTCCCCCACTCTTCCCCCAAAAGATCTGAAGCCATTTACTGGGTTTACTGTATACCAGGAAAAGGAATGTCCAGGATATACAAATTTTTCTGAGGATTGTTAGATGCAGGATCTGAGCTGCCAGTAATAATAAGAACCCAAAATGTCATAATAATACTCTGGGTAAGGTGAATGTCTATGGAGGCCAGGTGCTAAATAGAGTATTATATAAGACCACTTTAAAGAGAATTCAATAGGAGTTCAGACCTGTCCTATGGTTATTCCTCAGTTCCAGTCTATATTTGGATAGGTATACTTAGCTCCTAGAAGAATCCTCACATTTGTTGTCCAACTTATGGAGTAAGAGCCATTCTGGTAGGAAAGGCCAAGTGGGGGGGCGCCTGGGTGGCACAGCGGTTAAGCATCTGCCTTCGGCTCAGGGCGTGATCCCAGCATTATGGGATCGAGCCCCCACATCAGGCTCCTCTGCTGGGAGCCTGCTTCTTCCTCTCCCACTCCCCCTGCTTGTTCCCTCTCTCGCTGGCTGTCTCTATCTCTGTTGAATAAATAAAAATAAAATCTTTAAAAAAAAAAAAAAAGGAAAGGCCAAGTGGAAGCCTCTAAAATTGCCCTAGCCTTGACTGAAATAGTAACTCACAAACAATACTATATCCCAAAAGGAATTTCAGAGCTTAGCACTACCCCTCCAAGGCTTAAAGAAAATAAGGTTGGTACTCTCCATCTCCCCCATCAGTGTTTTGGCACCTCAGAAAACAAGACAAAATGTGACAGACAACAGCGGACTACCATAAGCTTAAACACGAAGACCCTCAAGTGTAGATGCTATTTCTAGATATGGCATCTCTATTGGAGCAAAACAAAATGGTCTCAGGTACCTGTTCTGCTGCTACTGATCTAACAATGTATTCTTCTCCAACTCCATCAATAGAGAGGATAGAAAGATCAAAAGAAAGGCAAGGACAGAATTATACTTTAACTGTCCTGCCCAAGCTAACTCTCTTATTCTCTGTCAAAATATATTCCACAAGCCCTTGATCATCTTGATACTACACAGAAAATATTGGCATTCCTCTAAATTGATGACATTATACTAATTGCATTCACATGGCAAAAACTATGGTTACCCTAGAAAGATACATTATGCTGGAAGGTACAAGAAAAACTCTATGAAGATACAGGATATTGCCATATCCATGAGGTTTTAAGGCATGTTACATCCCCTCTAAGGTAAAAGACACATTCCTTCAACATATATCTCCTATACTAAGTGTCTGATTTTCTCATTGAATTTTGGAAGTAGTATATGTCATACTTAAAAATATTAGTAGTATACGTCACACATGATCCATGTTATCAGATGACTTATGAGACAAACAATTTCGACCAAAATACAGGTTATTGTGCAAATTTCCTTACCACTCAAGTTGTATGACCCAGAAGATCCAAAGTTGCTCTAAAGTATCCATAGCAGGATATCATGGATGTGTAAAATCCTTGGCAAGTCCAAATAAGAGAGGTACAGTACACACCCCAATAATCTGGAACATGGCCAAGTCTTCTGCAGCAAAGAACTACTCACCATTTGAAAAATAGTTTCTGGTGTGCAACTGGGCCTAGTATAGATAGAGTGGGTCCAGAGGACATGATTAAATTATTTGAACAGAGCCTAGACTCCATGTCCTTGACCTCTATTTGCACAGATGCCTCTCCTTCAGCTCATGACAAACTCCTTCTCCATGACAAAGTAGAGGAGAGAAAGTCAAGCATGGTTCCCAGATGGATTGGGGTATAAAAGAATATGTTATTGATATGATGGTGCTAATAAAAAGTGCCTACTGTCATAATACAACCCCTCCTCAAGAGTGGCCCTAAAGAAAGTATATAGCGATTCAAGACTTTCTCAAGAAACAAAAGGGTCTCAAATACACAACCTAACCCTACACCGAAAGGAGCTGGAGAAAGAACAGCAAATAAAGCCTAAACCCAGTAGAAGAGAAATAATAAAGATCAGAGCCGAAATCAATGAAATAGAAAACAAAAGAATAGTAGAACAGATCAACGAAAGTAAGAGATGGTTCTTTGAAAGAATTAATAAGATTGATCAATCCCTAGACAGACTTATCAAAAAGAAAAGAGAAAGGACCCAAATAAATAAAATCATGAATGAAAGAGGAGAGATCACAACCAACACCAAAGAAATAAAAACAATTATAAGGACATATTATGAGCAACGATATGCCAACAAATTAGACAATCTGGAAGAAATGGATGCATTCCTAGAGATGTATCAACTACCAAAGCTGAACCAGGAATAAATAGAAAACCTGAACAGACCCATAACCAGCAAGGAAATTGAAGCAGTAATCAAAAATCTCCCAACAAACAAGCGCCCAGGGCTGGATGGCTTCCCAGGGGAATTCTACCAAACATTTAAAGAAGAATTAATACCTATTCTTCAGAAACTGTTCCAAAAAATAGAAATGGAAGGAAAACTTCTAAACTCATTTTATGAGGCCAGCATGACCTTGATCCCAAAACCAGACAAAGACTCCATCAAAAAGGAGAATTACAGACCAATATCCATGATGAACATGGATGCCAAAATTCTCACCAAAATACTAGCCAATAGGATCCAACAGTACATTAAAAGGACTATTCACCACAACCCAGTGGAATTTATTCCTGGACTGCAAGATTGGTTCAACATCCGGGATAGAGGGCTAGAGGTACATACCTCAATACCATAAAAGCCATCTATAAAAAACCCACAGCGAATATCATTCTCAATGGGGAAAAACGGAGAGCTCTTCCCCTAAGGTCAGGAACACAGCGAGGATGTCCACTATCACAACTGCTATTCAACATAGTACTAGAAGTCCTAGCCTCAGCAATCAGACAACAAAAAGAAATAAAAGGCATCTGAATCGGCAAAGAAGGCAAGCTCTCACTCTTTGCAGATGATATGATATTTTATGTGGAAAACCCAAAAGGCTCCACCCCAAAACTGCTAGAACTCATACAGGAATTCAGTAAAGTGGCAACATGTAAAAATCAATGCACAGAAATCAGTTGCATTTCTATACACCAACAAGACAGAAGAAAGAGAAATTAAGGAGTCAATCCCATTTACAAATTGCACCCAAAACTATAAGATACCAAGAAATAAATCTAACCAAAGAGACAAAAAATCCATACTCAGAAAACTATGGAATACTCATGAAAGAAATTGAGGAAGACAAAGAAATGAAAAAACGTTCCATGTTCATGGACCAGAAGAACAAATATTGTGAAAATGTCTATGCTACCTAGAGCAATCTATATATTCAATGCAATCCCTATCAAAATCCATCAACTTTTTTCACAGAGCTGGAATCCTAAGTCCTAAATTTTGTATGGAAAGAGAAAAGACCCCAAAGAGCCTAAGGAAGGTTGAAAAAGAAAACCAAAGCTAGTGGCATCACGATTCTGGACTTCAAACTGTATTACAAAGCTGTAATTATCAAGGCAGTATGGTCCTGGCACAAAAGCAGACACATAGATCAATGGAACATAACAGAGAGCCTAGAAATGGACCCTCAACTCTATGGTCAACTAATCTACGACAAAGCAGTTAAGAATATCCAATGGGAAAAAGACAGTGTCTTCAACAAATGGTGCTGGAAAAATTGGACAGCCACATGCAGAAGAATGAAACTGGACCATTTCCTGACACCACACACAAAGATTAACTCAAAATGGATGAGAGACCTAAATGTGAGACAGGAATCTATCAAAATTCTTGAGAACACAGACAGCAACCTCTGTGACCTCAGCTGCAGCAACTTCTTGCTGGACATGTTTCCAAAGGCAAGAGAAACAAAGGCAAACATGGACAATTGGGACTTCATCAAGATAAAAAGCTTTTGCACAGCAAAGGAAACAGTCAACAAAACCAAAAGACAACTGACAGAATGGGAGAAAATATTTGCAAATGACATATCAGATAAAGGGCTAGTATCCAAAATCTATAAAGAACTGAACAAACTCAACACCCAAAGAACAAATAATCCAATCAAGAAATGGGCAGGAGACATGAACAGATATTTCTGCAAAGAAGCCGTCCAAATGGCCAACAGACACATGAAAAAGTGCTCCACTACAAGTCAGAAACTATCAGACCCTGCCTATGTATCACCCAGGTCCTTGACACTCCACCATCTCTTCCAGCTCTGCAAGCTAGCTTACCCGGCTTAAGCAGTGGCATCTCGACAGTGCCTCACCTTCTCCCTGCACCTTGCCTCTTCTTTCTTCTCTCCCAAGTGCTGTCTTGTTGCAGCTGCTGCAGAAACCTAAATGGTGCTCACAGGCAAGAGGGGCCATCAGGAAATGCAGGGAAGTTAACACCCTTGACAATGGGAAGCAACGGTCAGCAGATAAATTCTTCCTCATCTCCCTTTTCCCACCCAAGAACAGTTCTGAGACACAATTTATATAACTTCTCGAAGATGTGGTCCCCCGATTTGAGGAATTAATTACACTGGTGGCCAGTGGGATAGCATCTTCATATGGACTCTCCCTCCTTGCCTGCATTACTCACCTTGGTCCCTCACTCCTACTACCTGAGATTACACTTCTTAATAAAATCATAGCAGAGAAACCTTCTGCCTGAGCTTCTGTTTTCTTGGGAACTGAGAAAGGCTAAGACACTTACTATTGTTGATTTTATTCTTGTTGTTGTTGTTGTTGTTGTTGTTGTTATAATGACCCCCGAATAGATTTGTTGAAAATCCAATTATTAACACATTTAAACTACTTAGAAACAGTGCCTAAACACTGGCTATCATCATCAACATTAACCTTTATCATTATTGTTACCTCTCAGTCACATTTCCTGCCCTGGCCTCTGCCTTCCTCAAACTATATTCTATAAAAATTGAACTTGTCCATAAATGAGAGGATATGTTCCAAGGCGCCCCTTCTTGCACTGATTTCAGGGGGATAGGGATGGAGAAAGAGTGCTAGAAGTGGCAAGAGAGGGTAGCTTGGGAACATGATGAGGTGGTCCCCAAATTGTCCAGACTATTCTAAACCTTGTTAATATCCCTCCTTTCCAAACTCTTGCATCACTAATTATCTAAACCAAGCAAGGCTACTTTTGATTTTATGGTATTCTATAAAATCTATACACACACACGTATACACATATGCACATGCACACGTACACAAATATGTGTTGTCTTTCTATCTAGACCGAAGAACCTACTTAAATACTCCTCCTAGGTCCTGATTCAGGCTAAGCAGATTCTGGTGTTTGATTAAACTTTATTTCTTTACCGCTGGGCAGGCTGAACGGGATTTCTTCTCATTGTTCCCCCACGACACCTTTTCTTTCCACTCTCAGTTGTCCATTTCACCTACCTAGATCACAACAAAGCATGAACTACTTGTATCTAGCATTTCTTTTTTCACAGTTCCATGGCTGCTGCTTCTCCAATTAACTAAGACTTTTCTTAGGCAGAGAAATCTACCATTTTATGGAAGAAGTACAAAAGAGTCCTGAGGGCTCCTACGTCTTCATGGGATACTCTGCTCCACCCTACAGCCATCATGGCCACTCTGGCTAGGCTTGGCATCCTATCTTCACTATAGATCCCTCCAATCCCAGACTTTGTGTGGTCCACACTTAGTGCCTGGGCTGAGGGTAAGGAGTTTACAAGTGAATGATGTGGGGTAGCAGATAAGGTCCTTCCACATTACCCCCACATTTTCCTGTAATCATTTTACCTTGTCTGTTTCATCAGTGTTCGTGTCACAAACTGCCTCTGGGACTGGATCTTGCTCTTGCTAGTTTAATTTTCTTTCATCATTTTCGAAATTAAAGGGACTCTATTTTTATTTCCTTCCACCTCTCACCAGATTGCCTGGAATATATAATCTGTTAAAAGGGAACAAAACTCGCTTTCTCCACCCTCAGTATTGTTAAGCTTTTCTTCTTTGTCAACCAGAGAGGATAGCAGTTGTTAATAGGGCTTTCTTTGCATATATCAAACTCTAGGCAAGATGAGACCCATGGGGCTCAGCCTGAGCTGCAGGGCTCCTTGCCAACTTTTTTACCTTTGTGGCTCACTTACATTTAGATGAGAGATTCCTCACCTAAGGAGGGTCTTCTCCTTGAGAGTCTGTAAATAACAATCACTCTCCTGGATTTCTTTGGACATCAGAAATTTTAAAACTTGGGGAAAAGAATTTAAAGACCTTCAGCTTTACTGCTCTAAAAAATGGTAATTTTCAAAAATGTTGTTTTGCTGCTTTGCTAATAGATACAATTGGAGTCATACTATTAAGGGTTAAAGGCGCAATGTACAAAAATGTTCCACATCTAACAGAAGGAAGTTCTGACTTTTAGTGCAAATCTAACAAACCTATCTTTCTGCACATGAGGACAATCAGTGCATTGTCAGTTGTGAATGAATGGTAGCAAATTCTGGATTCATTGGAACTCTAAATGCACCAGAATTTTTGGAATCCATAGCTTTTTCAGAAGGAAAAAGAAAATTACAAAGAAATATGTCATCTCTATAGACTCTCTCTTCACAAATCAAATACCTCTTTCTCTATGTACAGCTTTCACTTTGCCCCCAATCTCCTATATACTGTTCTAGTTAGATTTACCTGGTTCCGAGAAATAGAAACTCACTCCAATTACTTTAAATAATTCTGGGCTCACTGAAAGGATGTGCAATCATAGGAATCCGAGAACAAGCAAAATCTAGAACTTAGTGCAGGTAATTATGCGTCCATAGTAATTCTAGGGAGAAGAATCTCATGGATCCTCATTAGGACATATAAGATGATCTGTCAACATCACTTCGCAACTTCCCACGTGTCCATGTCTTTCTACCAACTTTCTTCCTCACCCTCTGCTTTCCATCTTTCTCTCCCCAATGTCAAAGCTTTTCCTGACTTAGAATTTGTTCCCTCATTTCCCCTATCTCCCAAAAGGAGAAAGAAGGAAGGAACATGAGACTCTGCTCTCAGCTTGCAATAGTTCAGTCTCTCACTATTTCCTGGTGCAAACTCTCGGTTGAGTTTGATTCAGTTCCATTGATTTGTTGTTGTTTTGTTGTTTCTACCAGGCCATATTATAGGTAGCTGGCTGGCCTGTAGACTGGCTGCTTTGAGGTCAAATGACCACCTCTGATCCAGACTACAGTCACACCACACAAAGACTATCATATTGCCTTGAGCAGACCATTGAACCAAGGAAGGAATCTCAGTGTGGCAGCCACAATGGCTGATTCGGGAACCTCAGCTCCTACACTCCTTTAGATAGAACTTAGCACTTAATCATGCATAATGCTATGTTGTTCACTAATTTTTCTCATGTATTCATATCTTTTACTCTGAGCTAGTATATACGGTACAGGAAGGCAGAGGCCATTGTTTTAGAGTTCTGTGTTTTCCATAGCACCTGGCACATGGTTGAACTTACACAGTAATATTAGATTATTGGCTTCCTCAGAAGAACCTAGTTAAAACAACAAACAAAAATAGGTTGTCCATTCGACCAAATCTCCCTAGGTCTTCTATATCCTCTAATTCTGTATCACAATTTAGTACTTACTGTATCTACTTATACAACAACTTGTCCCACCAAGATTTGAGGTTGTGCAATCATTCATTTCCCAATAACAACATTAAGGCACTAGAAGTTTCTGGAAAGAATTCATAGGTTAGTCCTTTACTACATGAGAAAAGAAGATTCAGGATAGGTTGAAATAAGAGTCCATGTGTAACCCTGAATCAAACTACTTTAATAATACCTTTAGGCAATTCTGGGTCTTTGTAGTTCTGCTAATATTTGGCCTCCCTATGTGTGCCAGTTGTCTAATATTTCCTAAAGGCCTAAAAGAAGACCCAGAAGAGATGTATTCATAAAACAGTAGATCTCTCTTCTCTCTCTTTATGTTCAAGAAGCCACTAGATACAGAAAGATGATGTTGACTTGCTCCACCTCAGAACTCCTAGACTTATGAAATTCTAGAGTTGGAAAAAACCTTGGTAGTTCTCGCTTTTAAAACTGAGACAAGATATAGCAGTTAAGAGCATGGGTTTAAAAGTTATTCAGAACTGGATTCAAGCCCAGCATTACTACTTACTAGAGGATGGTTGTGGGCAATTAATTATAATTTTTTAAACTAGGGAATTCTCTTCTAGAAGGGGAGAATTGAATAAAACAGTACATATAAATTAACCAGGTGCCTGGGTCATAGGAAGTATTCAGGAAATGTTAGTTGATTTTAATTATATAATCTATTTTCTTTAATCTATAAATGAGGAGTTACAGGCTGGAGAGGTAAAGCGAACTAGCTAAGGTTGTATATCTGCATACTAATAAAGGTAGGTCTTAAACAAGTGAGCAATAATTGAATGAAATCTTTCCTTTAAAAAACAAAGCTCCTTTCTGGTTCTTGTTGTAGGCAAATGAATGGATGCTCCAAACAAGAAAAGTAAATTACATATACGGAGTGTTTTCTCTCTCTCAGACACTGACCAGATACAAAGTGGCAAATAAAAACACAAATGAAACATAGTCCTGGCTTCGAATCACTTAAAATTGATTTGAAAAGATGGAAGATAATCCTAATTAATTAATAAGCTATTTTCTAACTAAACGCCAAATATGTGGAACAGGTTTGCTAAGAATGAAGAGGTGACACATGTCACTTCCCTGGAGCAATCAGAGAAAGCTTCTTGATAAGAATGGGTCTTGGTGGGGCACCTGGGTGGCTCAGTTGCTTGAGCATCTGCCTTCAGTTCAGGTCATGATCCTAGGACCCCAGGATCGAGCCCCACATTAGGCTCCCTGCTCAGCTCCCTGCTTCTCCCTCTCCCTCTGCCTGCCACTCTCCCTGCTTGTATGCTCTCTCTCTCTCTCCTTCTCTCTCTGAAATAAATAAATAAGTAAACCTTAAAAAAATGGGTCTTAAGATGGGGTTTCTGATTGGGCAGTGGAGGGAAGAAGAAGGGGGAAAGCATAAGCAGAGGTTACCAGAGAGGGAGTCCCCAAAGTCCTCATTTTCCAAGTAATTCAGAAATTCACAGGGATGTATTCTTTGTATCAATGAAATCTCACTTATATAACATATTTTGAGAAATAAAATTTTATTTCTTTCAGAGATTATACTTATAATCCTTTTCCATTACTTTGGATACATGAGACACTCTCGTAAGTGAATGCAACATGTAAATAATCCATATATACGTGACAAAAGTCACGTATATAAATTTAGCACTAGTGATACCAGGGAACTGTCCTTCATTATCATTGGATAAACATTTCTTTTTTAACCACTAATTTGCTTAATAAGCCTCCTTTTTTAAAAATAAATATTTATAAAAATATATTTCAATCCATCTTCTTTAATTGGTTCCTGGATCCACATATTCTTTCTCTGGGGACAAGCCCCACACAGAGGGCTCTACTAATCTGTGTGTGTACTGCACTCTGGAGGATGGCACCATAGCCTCAGAGCGTTGCCTCTGACCTGTGCAGCAGCTGCACCGTCAGCAGATTGCTCCAACACTCTACTCAGCCACCGCTTCTGGGTGGTACAGTATGTCAAACACCGCAAATGTATAGTAAGGAAAGGACTGCTGGTACAACTCTGGTGAGGACCATGGGGCTCTGGGCTACTTAACTCACGTAGGTTGCTTGTGCCCCATGGTCCTACTTGTTCTAGATCCTAGATGTACCACCTCCAACTTACAGTGGAATGCTGCTGGGTACACCTGATTTTATGACTTGGTGGTTCAACAAGACCTTACAGATGATGGGAGATTCTGAACTTATGGTTACTTAGTGGTCCCATGACCAACGTTTCTGTCTTTACAAGGCACTACTGAGGTGCCAAGAGCTGTTTTGCCAAAGGTGCTATGGACTTGTCCCAGAAACACAGGGATCTGCATTTTTATTCTCATACTGAAAGGGTTTGTTGGATCAAATAGCCCAAGAAACAGGGCTGCTTGTGCTGCAACTGGACAGGTTGCAATGCCTCTCTTGTTTTGGAGTCTGTATATTCAAGGATGGCAGTCTTTCATGTCACCAGATATATGGGCTTAAGCACCATTCCTAACTTAGTAATATGGTATCTTCAAAACCTCATTGTGATCAATGAGTTAACTTCTGTGAAAGTTTCTCCTACTACCAGGCCTAATCTGCAAAGGAGAGCCAACACTGAAATTCTTAATGGTGCTAGTACGTTTTACAAGTGCCTTCCTCAGGCGCCTGGGTGGTTCAGTCCATCAAGGGTCTGCCTTTAGCTCAGGTCATGATCCAGGGGTCCTGGGTCCTCTCTGCTCAGCAGGGGGCCTGCTTCTCCCTCTCCCTCTGCCCCTCCCCCCAATCATGCTTTCTCTTGCTCTCAAATAAATAAAATATTTTTTATAAAATTTTTTTGAAAGTGCTTTCCTGATAGTCTTGGAAAACCATGTGTGCCCTCAGCCCCTTCCCATGGAATATAATCCTCTAGTAGATCTTCTGGCTTCATATAATATCTCCATTCCAGCAAGTCCACTTCCCTAAGACTTTGGTTTTCTTCTTCTGGTACCTGCAATGGCAATTCTGGCATTTCCAGTTCACTCAGCATGGGTCATCATTTTCTCTTGCTCCTAGAAGCCATCCTAGCAGTGAGTCTTTGCCAAGGTAGTAAATTATCTGTGCTAAGAAAGTGCCTCCAAGCCAGTAAACTCTTTCTTATCCAATGTTATGTTCTGGCCCCTCAAGAACACTCAAAATCCAGGACCATGGTACTCCCCTAGCTTCTGTTGGTACATGCTGACTAGATCCTTTAACTCCTCTAGAGTATAATATCGTTCCTCCCAGGATATCCCCGTCTGGGACGTGCTGTGATTTGACCTTGGTTATAGGCCAAGCATCCAAGACAGGAGGTTCTGGCCATTTCTTGATGAGGCTGGTGAGAAGCCTGTTACCTCACAGAAGAATGGCCAGCAATGGCTTCTCATATGAAAGGGGTATATGTTAGCTCTTAGTAGGGAAATAGACAACCTCTGAAAGCTCTGAGAATTCAGAGGAGTTTGGAGAGCCAACATGTGGGAGACAGGCAACAGATTACTCCCATCCCATGTGTCAGGATGGGGACAGTTTTCTCAAGCAGGATCCTGACTTTGGCATAACAGGCCTGCCTCAGCCACATAACTAGCTGTGTTTGAAGCTCTTGACTCTATTTAACCCTGAGTTCGGTATGTTCCTTCTCTCCCAATGCTGAAGATAAAGTACCAAAAAGGATTTCTGATCTTAGTTATCAATTTTTAATTGCCTTCAGTTTTTTGTTATCCCTCTAACAAGCATCAATGTTACTTAATAACAATCATCCAATGCCATTTTCCTTGTATGAATTTTTTCCCCTTGTCCTTCTCAAATGCCTAAACCATTGCAGTGGAAAATTCTCTCAATTCACCAGAGAAAGTTTTTGCAATTGGGCCAACATCTTATGCCAGACACTAATCTGTGCCCCCCACATATCACCTGGGATAGGATTCTCGTTGCCAATGAGGCACTGAGTGATCCCAGCCCAAAACCTCATCTTACCACCTGTTTCCTTCTAGCACTCCTGGAACCACTGTGTCAGTGGAGTCCTTTGGGAAGCAGGTGTTGAGACAAAATTAAGAGTGCAGATTGAAGAGTAATACACATGAAAAGAAGAGGGAGGAAGTAGGATTGGGCAGGGGGAAGAGGAGACCATAATGCATATTGGACAAATTCTCTGCCTGCCCAGTAAGAACCTTTGAAGCAAAGATTGCCCATTAGGGGAGTCCCAGCTCAAAGGCTAAAGTGAACCTGAAGAAGTAAACAGCAGGAGGCTGCCAGTGAACCACACTTCTTACAACTGAGCAGCAAATCCTTTCTTGAAAAAGGATCTGAGCAATGCATCTCCGTGTCTGCCACTATGCTAGCTAAAATAATAAGGTTTTATCCTGTATGTGGGCCTGAATATATACTGACCTAATTAAGGCCAGACTGCCCCTCGTGGAAATTTGAACAAATTCTACAGGTTTTAATGAGTCCGTCAACCCTCTATCATCTCCAAAAGCCTTTAAGTTCCTCTGAGTCTTCTCTTAGTGTGTAGAAGATATCTGTGTCTTCTTGACATCTCCATGTCAAAGGAGATTGGAAATAACCCTAAGAGAGAGTGGCAAGTTTAAACAGTACCTTCACCTCGGAAACTATGTCCTATTTTCTAACTAACTTGCTCTGAAGAGGAAGTCAAATGGCTTATAGTTGGGTCAACCAAAAAAACTACTCATGGCTGCAATTCTCCAATCAGACTCTGAGTGTTGAACAGCTCCCACGTTACCATTTTGCAGGTTAAACTACATTGGTCATAAGAAAAAGAGCTGGAGATAAAGTAACAGCCTAAGCTCTGACTTTTTGACGTTTGCAGGATTTCTGAGCATGTGTAGGAAATTCTACAACACTGAGACTAGAGTGGGGAAGACATTCACACTAGAAATCCCTGCTGGAGAGCTATTAGTCAAAGGAGTGGCAACTCAGGAGCAAAAACAATACCATTTTCAGGAGCCACCCCATCTGTTGACATTGTAGAGAAGCTCTGAATATTCTCAAATAGAGTGAATTGCAGGCCCATAAGAACTCAAGTCTCTTCTTCTCCCAAGGAGAAATGTTATGGATTTAAGAATGCACCCACCCCCAGCCCAAAACATCCTTAATAATCTTCTCAGCTCTTTACTGAAGAATTTGGCCTTCAGAATGAGAGGCTGTTTTGGGAGATTTCCTTTTCCCAAAACTTTGTAGTAGCCCCATCACACCACATCAATGATAGGAGCAGCTCCAGTCTTGTTTTTGCAGCATTTACTTGTGTCTACTCACTGAGTAAGGTCCACAGTTCATCAAGGTTGACAGCTGGGCAGAAGCTCTGGTAACCTGGGTGATATTTGTCAAAGTTGATTCTGCGGTGATACATGCCCCCAGCATGACCCCCAGCCTCCTGGGTGCTTCCAGTGCTGGCCAATGTGGCCACAGTCATGGCTCACATGGCACCAAAGTTTCCGGGTCTTCCTCAGTCTGGATGGCATGTGGGCAGCCCAGATGAAAGGGTGAAACAACCAGTTTTTGGATGCTCTCTGGCCCCATAGAGGAACAGAAGCTGAGAAGAGATGGGGAGAATCAGGAATGGCTAAGTGAAGTGCCACCTGAGCTCAGGAAGGATCACACGGAACTACAGGACACTGACCACGGATATTTCACTATCTTTACTTCAAAATTGTGGAATCACCAATAGGGCTGATGGCTCAAGGGACCAGGAGAAAATCAGTTACTTCCTATAGGTAAAGTGGAATGAAAAACCATTTTCCATATTCCCAAGACCATGGAAAGTGAGCTCATGAGGGCTTTAAGGATGGAAATAAGGCCAATTATTAAGAAAAGCCAGGGACCTCAAGGTCAGAGCAGAAGCAGCTCAGGAATAGCCACATAATTTGTGGGTTCCATAGAATCAAAATAATAATGTGGGTCCCCTTGCTCAAAAATTAGTAAAGATTTCAAAATGCAACAACTGAGCATGAAGCCAAGTGCAGTGCCCTCTGAGCAAGGGGTCCCTGCAACTGCACAAGTTGCAAACCCATAAATCCACCCTGAAGAGCTTAGTTGTATTACTTATTTACTGCTGGGGAAGGACCCTACCTTTGAAGAAAGGAGCATCAAAAAAAAAAAAATGGGGACATATTTTAAAATTTCCACAGCTGCCTTCTGGTCAGAAATTATTTACATTCCTCCCACATGCAAAACAGACTCAACTTCCCAAGATCCCTCAAAAGCCTCATCCTTTTATGTCATCAACTCAAAGTCATTGAGTTGAGTCATGGAGTTGAGTCCATGCCCAGGACATTGGCATCTGAATCAAGTCCAAATGAGTGTGACCAAAAATCTGTTTATCTATTGCTACATAACAAACTGCCCCAAAATTTAGTGAATTAAAGCGATAAACATTTCCTATCATAGTTGTTACAGTTTGTGTGGTCAGGAATTCAGGAGCAGCTTAACTGGGTGGTCTGGCTCAGGAACTCTCATGGCCTTATAGCCAAGATGTCAATGAGGGCTGCAGTCATCTGAAGGCCTGACAGTCCACTTCTGGATGACTCACTCACATGACTAGTGGCAGGCAGGAGGCCTCAATTTTTAGCCACATGAGTCTTTCCATAGGGCTGCTTGAGGAGGCAAACAGGCTCTCCCCAAAGTAGATGATCCAAAAAAGAGAACAAGAGGAAGTTGCAATGCCTTTTGTGTCCTGATTTCAGACATCACACACCATCACTTCCACCATATTGTATTTGTAAGGAACAAGCCACTGAGTCCAGTTCCTACTCAAAGGAAGGATAATGAAGTTAACATATGGATGAAAATGAGGGAGAGACAGCTAAGAATTTTAGGACCTATTTTAAAGTCACCAAACTGACCAATTCAGTACTTACACAGTGTTCTTTCACTCAAAAATACTCTCATATAAGAATATTATTCATAGTTGCATAAAAAAAGCAATAGTAGAAAAAACAGTGACCCAAGAAGGATCTTAACGCCCCTGAATGGTGACAAGAAAGAGCTCCCTGACATTCTGTGAGTTTAAAAAGCCATTTCCGCTTTCACTATTGATACCATTAGATCTGCTTAAACTAGCCTGGGTCTGTCTTGGGTTGGGGTAGTGCCTGTGACCCTGAAATAGAGGGAAGATGGTTATGTGGGTATATTATCTGCAATCTGACTTCATGAACACCACAAACCTAGCAGAAAAGGCTGATAAGCAGAGTAAGAACAGGGAGTGACTGCTGCTTAAGGCCACATGAAGCCAGCCTTCTGCAAAGAAAAGCATGCCTGTGGCAGGGGGAGTTTTCTTTGTTATCCCTCCTACTCCTCTTTCTGTACTCTCTCTCTTCCACAGGGTGGAAGATTCTTTTCCCCAATATTATTCTCTGATGTGGGGAAACATGAGCTTGAAGCAATCCAAAAATAACCTGAACCTCAGGCACCTATATATCCAGATTTGTAGTCAGTAAGAACCAGTAACATAAATACAAATAGGAGAGAGAACCTCCAAGAAATCACCAAGGATTGGTGAGAGACCGTTGGGGAGCAGCACAATGAATCAAGAAATCGGACATCTACAAGCCCAGGGAAGAAAACCTGAAGGAAGTACTTAAGTAATGTTTTTTAAAATGATGAGATACAAAAGTGAAACGTTTTTGAGGCAACATCAAGCAACATATTTGGATAATATTTTGCTAACCAAATATTATAAAAGTTGCAAAATAGTATAGTGGAAACAACACTAAATCTTGTGCTGTAATTTTGGCTTTGCAACATTTACTTGTGTGATATTGGACTGGACATTTGCCACTTCTAATCTCATTGTCTGAGAGAGAGAGAGAGAGAAAGGGAGAGACTGAGATTGCATCTCCCCTAATTTTCTCACAAGAAGTTCTAAGGAGCAAATAATATGTAGGAAGCTGCATATTTACAATGAATCAGAGCTCCAGAAATGTTTTTCTAGGCATGTTGGAAAAAATCTGTACCTCAAGGGATGCAATGGACTGAAGGTTTGTGTCCCCCCAAATTCATATGTTGAAACCCTAATCTCAGTGTGATGGTATTTGGAGGTGGGGCCTTTCGGAGATAATTGGGTCACGAAGGTGGAGCCCTCATGAATGGAATTAGTGCCCTTATAAAAAGAGGCCAGAGAGCTAGCTAGCCCTCTCTGTCATGGGAGGATATAATGAGAAAACAGCAGCCTGCACCTTAAAGGGGACTCTCACAAGAACCTGATCGTGCTAGCACCCAGATCTCAGACTTCCAGCCTCCAGAACTGTGAGAAATAAGTTTCTTTTGCCTGTAAACCACTCAATCCATGGTAATTTGTTAGCAGCCCAAACAAGGTTAAGATCTCCCAAGCAATCAGGGAAAAAATAACCTATCAATTAACTCTTGAAGCAGTGCATTGAATAAGAAAAAGGAAGTCTTCCAAACAATCCATAGCTTCACTATTGTCAAGGAACTTAAATCTTCTTTGTCAGTTTCACTTTCACCTGGAAAAATCTTGGGGGTAGAACTGAGGATCTTAAATCTTAGAACTCTTTAATTATAAAGCCATACCTGGACTTAGTAACTGTGACCCGGTAGGCACAGTGCTGTGATTTAAAAGGTAGCCACCCTAGATCATTGGGAGCCCAGGAAACTGACGTGTAAAAACATGGCAGCCCCACACATCATATAGATTAGAATTATGGGACTAGAAAAATAGGCATTTCCGGGGGCACCTGGATGGCTCAGTCGGTTAAGTGTCTGCCTTCGGCTCAGGTTATGATGCCGGGGTCCTGGGATTGAGCCCCACAACAGGCTCCCTGCTCACTGGGAAGTCTGCTTCTCCCTCACCCTCTCCCTCTGTGTGCACTCTCTCTCTCTCTCTCTCAAATAAATAAATAAAGTATTTTAAAAAAAGAAAAATAGGCATTTCCAAAGGAAGATGATGAGAGAAACAAAGGCAAGAGAAATGTGGCTTAAATTAAATGTCCTTACAGCTTTCAGGCCACTGATAGATACTTGAAACATGCAGAGTGTGACCTTCCTCAAGGAACTCATGGCAGCCTTAGTGCTTTAATATTTATGTTTTATTAAAGACTAAAAGTACCTTATCTTAACAGCAGCTAGCCCCTCAGGGTCCTGAAAGCCTTGCTTCCCAATTCCTTAGAGATTTACACTATCCCTAATGCCCAGTAATTAAAAAATATATAATATAATCAGTCCTTCTCACAATCCCAGGGCAGCCCTTTCTGCCCGTGGATGTCCTATCCCGATGCTATAATACAATCACCTTTTGCACCAAAAACATCTCAAGAGTTATTTCTTGGCCATTTGCTCACGAACCCAAAAACTTCCAAATTTCGTCAAAGACAGCCACATACCTGAGAAGAGGGAAGGAACTGTGGGCCAAGAAAACCCCCAATAGTTGTACTTTTCAGGAACAAAAAAAGAAAAGAGAAGAGAAGAAAGTTCAAAGTAAAAAGCTGAGGTCACTGAAGTGAACAGAAAATATAAGATCAGTGCATCCCATGCCCTAGCTTCAAAAAGCTAAGCAAGGTGCAGGGAGAGTATGCCACAGCCTCTGGGTCTGACCACAAGTAAAGCAATGCCATGCCATCCCAATATGGGTAATATCAAGTGAGAAGCATTTGGGGTAGGGAAGGATGATACCCAGCCATGGAAAGGAAGCCACAGGTGACAGGAATGCCATGAACTAGCTAGAGGAGACGGGCATTTAGGAGCAATCACAGTGACTCTCTAGATGATTTGGGGGGTATTTGGGAACAAAGACAGCAGAGACTTTGCTAGTACTGCTACGAATCGGACAAAAATGTAACACTGATTTATGCCTTAATTATATTATATTGCCTAGGCTGCTGTTGCTTGGGAAACCATTGACTACTGAAGTAATAATAAGAGCTAAACAAATTAAAAGTATCAATTTTAGAAGTGATGGGAAACATCTATTAAAAGGAGGCAGAAGGGAGCTGACATTTATAGAGCATCTTCCACGTGCAAGCTCTGAACCAGGGAAGTGACATTAGGTCTCATTTAATCTTCAGAAACCCTCGCAGTATAGAATATAAGCTCCTTGAGGGCTGAGTTTTTGTTTCCTGATTGCTGTATCCCTAGAACTTAAAACAATTCCTACAACTTCAAAAGCACTCAATAAATATTTGCTGCAAAAACTGAACAAATATAATTGTCTCCATTTCTCAGGTGGTAAAACTGAGATTCAGATAAAGTAATTAAATTGCTGAAAGTACCACAAGATTTTAAATCCAGCCTGTCTGACATCATCAAAGCTGACCTCCCTCAGAAGTCATTTTCTACTAAAAGCAGAACTTCCAAAAAATTTCTGACTCCATTTACTATTTAAACTGCACATCTCCAAAAAGAATTGGAAGAATCTAGTGTGTGATTTGTCTCACTATTTATTTCATCTTCCAGAAAGTTAAAGAAACCAACACTCCATATTTTGATCAGTAAGAAAGTAGGAGGCCATGAAACAGTTGTAATAGAAGAAACCATTTTATGTGCCATAACAAATGATGAGAATACTGTCTATCACTGGGCATGTAACCTAGACACTTCCTGAATGTAAATGAAATCCCAGGGCTAGATCATTTAAAAGGGAAGATACTTTCCCAAGATTAGAGATTCTCAGAAAGGAAATTCTACCATTCTAAATTTCCAAATCAGGGAAGAATATCCAATGGAAAAAAGACAGTCTCTTCAACAAATGGTGTTAGGAAAATTGGACAGCCACGTGCAGAAGAATGAAACTGGACCATTTCCTGACACCATACACAAAGATAAACTCAAAACGGATGAAAGACCTAAATGTGAGACAGAAATCCATCAAAATCCTAGAGGAGAACACAGGCAGAAACCTCTGTGACCTCGGCCACAGCAATTTCTTGCTAGACAGTCTCCCAAGCAAGGGAAACAAAGGCAAAAATGAACTATTGGGACATCATCAAGATAAAAAGCTTTTGCACAGCAAAGGAAACAGTTGACAAAACCAAAAGACAACCAAAATGACTTATCAGATAAAGGGCTAGTATCCAAGATCTATAAAGAACTTATCAACCTCAACACCCAAAAACAAAGAATATAGTCAAGAATTAGGCAGAAGACACGAACAGACATTTCTCCAAAGAAGACATACAAATGGCCAACAGACTCATGAAAAAATGCTCAACATCACCTAGCATCAGGGAAATAGAAATCAAAACCACAATGAGATACCACTTCACACCAGTCAGAATGGCTAAAATTAATAAGTCAGGAAATGACAGATGTTGGCAAGGATGTGGAGAAAGGGAACCCTCCTACACTATTGATGGGAATGCAAGCCTGTGCAACCACTCTGGAAAATAGTATGGAGGTTCCTCAAGATGTTAAAAATACAACTACCCTATGACCCAGCAATTGCAGGACTAGGTATTTACAAAGATACAAAGATACAAATGTAGTGATCCAAAGGGGCACCTGCACCCCAATGTTCATAGCAGCAATGTCCACAATAGCCAAACTATGGAAAGAGCCCAGATGTCCACCAACAGATGAATGGATAAAAAAGATGTGGTATACATATACAACAGGATATTACTCAGCCATCAGAAAGGATGAGTATTTATCATTTACATTGATGTGGATGGAACTGGAGGGTATTATGCTGAGTGAAATAAGTCAATCAGAGAAAGACAATTATACAGTTTCACTCATGTGGAATATAGGAAACAGTACAGAAGATCATATAGGGGAAGGGAAGAAAAACTGAATGGGAAGTCATCAGAGAGGGAAACAAACCATGAGAGATTCTTAACTATAGGAAACAAACTGAGGGTTGCTGGAGGGAAGGTGGGGGGGGTGGTAATTGGGTGAGGGGCATTAAGGAAGGTACGTGATGTGATGAGCACTGGGTGTTATATGCAACTGATGAATTATTGAACTCTACATCTGAAACTAATGGTGTACTATATGTTGACTAATTGAATTTAAATTAAAAAAATTTTCCATGGAGAGTTCTAAAATGGTAAGATATTTTTGAAAAAACAAAACAAAAGCAAGCAAACAAACAAAAACCCTGAACCCTGCCCCTACCCAAGCCTGAGAAACAACTAGCAGCAGTCTGCCTCTAAGAAGGAGCCAGAGCATGGAGAGAAACCCCTCGGAGGCACAGGCCTGCAACCCCTAGTGGAGATTGAGAATAGACCAGAATTCTGAGAAAAATCCTGCAGCAGCCTCAGGGCCCACATAGAGCGCAACATACCAGTAGCCAGATGCTGGAGGAATTTGAGGTTCATGCAGGACTGAAGGTATAGTCTTGCCTAAGGCATTGATGGTAAATCTGATACTTTACATTGGCTGCTAAATTACAGGAAATTCACAGGACAAAGAAGCATAGTAAATTGCACCAGAAACACACAATCCAAAAATCGGGACTGTGGGTAATGCTACAGGTCAAAAGCCCCCAGGTTTTTCAACAGATAACTTATAAGGAAAATAAAGAGGTGAGAGACACTGTAAACTTAAAAAAAAATTAAGAGCAAATAAAAACGGGCAAGATTAAAGTACACTGTCTAGAAGGGATTACTATAAAAGCCTGGTGAGTGGCACTTTGAAGGGAGGGAGAGGACGGAAATTTTAACTGGGCATGTGGAGGAGTTTCAAGCTGGGTGGCACCGTTCTGCTTCTTAGCCTGGGTGATAGTTACAAGAGTGCTTGCCTCATAACAACTCATTAAGCCACACACTTGCTTTATCTGTCTTTTATTATCTGTTTTCTACAATAAAAGGTTAAGAAAAAAAGCAGCATGATCTCAGACCTCAGAACTGAAGTTATATAAAAGTTAAAAAATGGCGGCTAAACGATAGATTCTAAAGAATGACTAAAATCCCTCAAGATAGTGAAGAATAAAGTCAAAGCAAAAAGATACACAAGAAAAAGTAGACTCCCTACCCATGGCAAAAGGATTAATGTTAACAGGTTCTTACAATGGCAGAAATGAGAGGCCAGACCTTCTATCTCCAATTAAGGAGTGGGACCTTCAGTCCTTCTTTACAAGATCTGTTCTTGTCTCTTTGGTCCAAAGTCCAAGATTGATAATGAAAGAAAAAAAATACTCAGAGACCCTAGTTATTCCCTAAGAACTCAGATTTCCAGATTAAAATAAATCACATTCCAGGGTGTAAGAATTCTGTGATCAGGGACACATGGGTGGCTCAGTCAGTTAAGCGTCTGCCTTCGGCTCAGTTCATGATCCCAGGGTCCTGGGACTGAGTCCCGCATCAGGCTCCCTACTCAGTGGGGAGCCTGCTTCTCCCTCTCCCTTTCCCCCCTGCTTGTGCTCTCTCTCGCTTTCTAATAAATAAATAAAATTTAAAAAAAAAAGAATTCTGTGATCAAAGGAATGTTCTCAGCCAGCTCTGAGAAATCATGAAGAGAAGTTTGCAGTGCTTTGTTTAGACTCCACATAATTAGGTTAAATTGGAAAATATGAAGGTCTTCTGACAGCTGCTTAAACTATCTATGCCACCAAGTTCTCTATTAATACGTATTTATACATGCCTGGTAACTATATGTAAAGATTACTTGTCAGAGTGCTAAAGCATCATAGGCATTTTCCCTAAAACATGATAGCAAACATTTTTATTTTTTAAATTATTGTAGCCACAGTATTTGATTCAATACAAATTACACGGTGACATGAATATATAAAGTGTGAATCTTCCAATATAGAACATTCAGTGCTTTTAGCTTTCATCCTATTTTACTTAAGTACCTTGATGATTTTCATGAAGTTTGCTAACACCAGCATTTCCAGCTGTAATTATGATAAAATAACAGCTATTTGTATTCTCACAGTGTAGAGTACTAGACTGGAAGTCAGAAAATTTGGTTTTAGTCTGAACTCTGTGATTAACGAGCTCTGTGACCCTGGTCAGAGCACCCTCTGGGAAAGAATTTAGTTTTCCCATCTGTAAAACATAGATATTGGATTATATCTGAGGGTCAAATAGAGTGTTTTCACTTCAATAGAGGGCTCAAGGGCTTTGCAGGTTTCTCAGATTTCAAAGGGAAAAAGTCTCTAATGGTGTCATTTTGGACACCTTTTCAAGGTTTGTGATCAAGATTTGGTGCAAGAGACCATACAGACTTTGCTTCTCTGCTTCTGAGTTGAGTGTTCCAAGCCTGGCTAAGTCCAACCCCAGGCTCCAGACAGAGGATGGTCCTGGCGCAGATCCACCGGTGGGAAATCATGGATACGGGGCGGGGTGGGGGGAAGGGGACCTTTTACACTGACTTATTGAAAGGCTACATGCTCATTTTTCACTCATCAAATTGGCAAAATTTAAAAGAATCACAATACCCAGGGTTGGTACAGCAGTGGGGGAAAATGCACCGTAATAATATACTGTTCATGGAAAAGCAAAGTGGTAACGTTCTGAATGTCAATTTGACAGGATCTCCCAACATTTACATTTCATATCCTTTGCCTCAGCAATTTCAACTATAAGAATTCACCCCATTGCAAAAGCTATATATACATAAACATATACATGTGATAGTAGGTTTTATGGCCTTATTTGTTTTTTTTTTATTATATTATGTTAATCACCATACAGTACATCCCCGGATTCCGATGTAAAGTTTGATGC
>NC_048222.1:59838721-59846094 GCF_002007445.2 Ailuropoda melanoleuca
TCAGTGTGGTTTTGATTTGAATTTCCCTGATGGCTAATGATTTTGAACATTTTTTCATGTGTCTGTTAGTATGGCCTTATTTGTGATAGTGAAAAACTAGAAAGCACTCAAATGCTAATCAACTGAGGATTGACTGAATAAAATGAAGGACAGCCAAACAATGAAATTCCACTCAGCCATGAAAAAGAATGAAGATCTATCTGTACTGATATGATATTCACATGAAATTATTATTCAGTGAAAAACGCAAGTTGTAAAACAAATGTATGACCCCATTCACAAAATCGTAAACATTTGTGTAGATATGCATACATATTCATGCATATATATGTGTGTGTAATAATATAGGAGCTTACACAGGCTGAAAGAAAAGGCCCCACAGAGGCCATGACAATGTACGTCATAGATTGTCTACTGTAGGGAGCACAGCTGACCAGTGGATCCCAGCTGCTGTGTTCTGAAATCCATTGCCGTGTTAGCCCCAAAGCCACATTCCCCAGCCAATGACTAAACACAGCAGAGACACTAAGGCAGGCCCATTTCTGGAAGATGCATGACTCCAGACAGAGGACTGTCTCAAAGACTCCCCATTGGCCCAGCCTACACTTTCTTGGAAATGGATTACAATTTAAGACCTTGCTTACTTCCTTCCTGCATTGCAGTCTGACTCACTCTTCATTGTCCCTTATAGGTGTCTTCCCTAGTAAATCTTTAGTACGTCCAATCCCAGGTTGACATCTGGTAGAAGTACCTAAACTAACACCAAGCTGACAGTGGTTGCCCCCGGGAAACAAAAATTTTGCTGTAAGCAAAATATGATCTTGCAAACCCTTTTTCTTAAAGATTCAAAAGTAAAGGAGTAGTAAAAACATCCATATGCTTAAGGCGAATCCCTTTTCTGCAAGAGCACACGGGAGCACTTGCACAGACACCCACAGGTACTCTGGTCCCTCTATCAGCAGAGCAGATAACGACTCCTACTAACGTTTGAACAGTACGTTATAGTTTTCATTCCCATTACATCTCCACACGGAAAAAACTTCAGTTCTCTGAGCCCCAGACTAACTGATTCAATCCAGTGCTCCTGTTCCCTGAATTGCACTCTGCATTGGCGAGCCTGGGGCACCCAGGTGAGGAGCTCCTGTCCTGATGCGCCAACACTGTGCTCATGACCACCCAAAAAGTAGATATGATCGTTATCCTTGTTTTACAGATGAAAACCAGAAGCCAGAGAAGTGATTCGTCCACAGTCACGCAGTAGTAAGTAATAATTCAAAATTTGAACCAAGGTAGTAGGATTTCAAATGAACTTGTTGCATGAAGCTACTTACTAAGAAAAGCCAACTCTAAAAAAGAGTAGGAAAATAGGCAAATTTCTCTTCTTCCATGTACATTTCTTTATTCTTCTTTCTCTTCTTCCCACTCCAGCAGTGGTATCTTCTCACCTTCTTCCATTCTTCCTTTCTCAAGTGATTTTTTTTTTTGCTTAATGGGGACACCATCTTCACATCATACTGAGTTAAGGCATAATCTACAACCCGGACCCTGGAAAGAGGAGGCATTGACTTGGCAATGAGGGCAGCCCAGAGGTTCAGACAAGACTATAGGAGAGATCTAATGACTTAGAAGAGCCAGAAAGGACTCCACAGTGGCATGTGAGCCTGGAACAAGCTGAACCAAGTTGTGACAGAGTGAGTCCTAGAAGTTCTCCTAATACTCTTTTAAAATGAAAAATAATTCAAGAATTTTAAACTATTCTGAGACTAATATGCTAGTACCCCCAGCAGTGACTTAGGGAAATAGATATAAGAAGCTGGGGAGAGAGGGGCACCTGGGTGGCACAGTCAGTTAAGTGTCCAACTCTTGGTTTCAGTTCAGGTCGTGATCTCAGGGTCATAAGATTGAGCCCCACATAGGGCTCCACATTCAGCATGGAGTCTGCTTGAGATTCTCTCTCTCTTTCTCCCTCTTCCCCTCCCCCCATCCTGCGTATTCACTCTCTTTAAAATAAATTAATAAATCTTAGAAAAAAATAAAAAGTTGGAGAGTGAGAGGGGGTGGAGATTTCAGACCCAGGGAGCAGATGGGGAAGGGGTAGAGATACCAATCTGAGGAAGAGGAAGGGAAAGGAGGTGAAGTCACCAGCCTCAGAGGAAAAGACAGGACCCCTTCCTTCCCCCCAGCTCTGTGGGAAGGAGAGGAACAGCCAACTCTACAGACAGCCATGTCGGATCACACAAAGCAATCAGGAATACCTACAGTTTCCAACTTGGAGAACTGAAAACACATTCCCCAGCATGCTGCCAGCATGAAGAAATTCTAAAATTATAAACATGCAGGGCTTTGTGTTCCTGACCTCACTCATCAATGAAACTCTTCCATCCCCTTCATTTCCCATGGTGTCTTTATCAAGGAAATGTAAAGCTGGACCCTTCAGAAAAGACTCCTTCGCCCAGAGGTGAAAATGATCCTAAGACCGTCCCTATTCCCTGCTCCAGAAGTCTAGAAACCACCACCAAGAGAGACACAGCCACCTTCCTGTTTCAGGGTTCATGGACTGCCTGGCATCTTTCTATGGACTCTCTAGGAATCCATGGAACCCCCTGTAAAAAACACCTGCCCCACATGGCTCTAGCAGCCCAAGTCCTCTGGGCTCCTAGAGGGTCACGTTAAAGCACATGAGGTATCTTTTTAGCCATGCCTTTGCTGAATGACTAGCAGTTACCCTTACCACAAGCTGCAAAATGAACCTGACTGACCTTTCCTTGCTCCCCAAGAAAGAGAGTTAAAACCCAGTGACTCAGTGACGTATCACCTGTGTTGGACAGAATCTTCTCAGACCACACTGTGCTTCCCTGTCCCTGATCCTGCAGCACAGAGTCTAAAGTGCTATAATGTATCAGGAGAATCGATGGTCTTAACTGCAATAACAGAAAACACAGCTTAGACTGGCTTAAACAATAAAAGGAATCCATTGGTCCATGACAATAACAAAATTCAGGTCTGAAAAAAAAAAGAAGTTGGGGAGTGTAACATGAGGATAAGGAAAACTAGAGTGTCATAAATGAGAAGTGGGAGCTAATTTCAGTAATGTGAGGGATGGAATTTTTAATAGAAGGTAGAAGTTTTTAAGAAATTAGAGACATTATAAGTATAATCAAGAGCTAGCACCACTGAATCACAAAGCCATGCAGAAGGCTGTGTTAATTTTTCCCAGTACTCTCCTTGAAGAGGATCAGATGTCTAATGTCTTCTACCCAGGAGAGCTGGAAAAGGAGATGGTCCCTGGGGCGCCTGGGTGGCTCAGTTGGTTAAGTGACTGCCTTCAGCTCGGGTCATGTTCCTGGAGTCCTGGGATTGAGTGCCACATCAAGCTCCCAGCTCCGCGGGGAGTCTGCTTCCCCTATGACCCACCCCCCTCTCATGCTTTCTCTCACTCTGTCTCTCTCTCTAATAAATAAATAAAAATCTTTAAAAAAAAAAAAAAGAAAGAAAAGAAAAGAATAGAAAAGAAAAAAGAAAAGAAAAGANCCCCTCTCATGCTTTCTCTCACTCTGTCTCTCTCTCTAATAAATAAATAAAAATCTTTAAAAGAATAGAAAAGAAAAGAAAAGAAAAGAAAAGAAAAGAAAAAAAGAAAAGAAAAGAAAAAAAAGAAAAGAAAAGAAAAGGAGATGGTCCCTGATCAACATCCACCACCTCCAAGTTGAGCTCTTTAAGTCATAATCTCAAGGAGTAAATGATCATAAAAGTTTGAGATTAGTTCACCATTCCACCCAGAGGTAGAAACCATCTGAGAAAGGAAGGTGCCAATTCCCTAATCAGGATGGCAAGAGGTCAAGCAGAGAGTTCTTCAAGAATTCTGAGGCCAAGGGCTAGCCAACCAGCAGAAACTTGACTCCCTAAAAATCACTCATATAACATCAGCTATGTACATGGCCTCAGAATAGGTGGGACAAAGCTAAGTGGTTTGGGCAGAGTGCCAACTGCTGGCCCAAGCCTCAGTGGGAAAAGGGCTAGAGGAATGTTAAGTAACATTGCACCCAGGCTATGATGGGCTACTGTGGTCAGCAGCCCAGGAGGAAATAGTAAAGAAAGAAAATATGAAAGGGGAGGGCTAAAGTGAAGATAGCCTCTTTATTTCTTTGCCTCCCAAAGCCACAAACCTGGGAAGACGTTTGTGACAACTCCTGGGGGCTATTTTCAAAATTTTTCGTGTATAGGGTCTTTCTTGGTCTTTCTTTCCCCTCTGCACTAAAATGAACCCCCTGGATGACTGGAAAAAGTGGAGGGTGAAGGAGGGGAATTTAGTGACAGCCTAGTAGAGTCAAGGGAAGACTTAAGTAGCTCAAAATTTTGCCAGTTTCTAAATGACCCAATGGATGCTAGGCTAATGACAAGACAGTGATTTTAAATGACCTCTCCTGCCTTGATTGGGTTTCCTCAGATGTGGGTAGCTGTGTATCATGGTTAACCACTTGGTTAACCATGGTAAAAATCATTTGTGCTCTTTCAAAGGCCAAGGTCAGTCTGGAGGAGACACCTATCTTCAAGGCCTGAGTAGCAGAAATTTTGCCCACAGAGGGAGAGAAGTCAGCTTATGAACACTCTAAATTTTAGGAGCTATACTGGGATATGTCCAAGCCTGAGCTTCCCTGGCACTGTCACATGTTCCAAAAAGCCCCTGTCCTTCCCTCTCACCACCCCTCTGGCAGCATGCGCACATCTTCAATGTTATGCGTCCAGCTCATCTAGCATACTTTGTTAACGGTGGGCTTTCCAGGACAGCCTTCATTTTAAATATTTGGTAGTTCCCATAAATCATAAAAGTAAACTGGAAGTTCCATTATGTTCACATCTAACTTATGTCCTCTTGTACCCAGAAAAGAAAGGCATAAAATTCCTCTTGCCATATTTTTTATCCCGATTTTTATTAAAAATTAGACTATTCATCTACCACCAAAGGATCTGGGCCTTGCATGGCCAAAAATCAGCCTGAATTCCACAACTTCCTCCCTCCAAACCCATGGTAGAAAATGTTAGTGGAATGCAGAACTCCTTGCCACTGAGGTCTCATTCCACCCCAGAATCCTCAAAGCAACAGAACCACGGCTGAGTCATTGTCAAGTATTCATTTGTTATAAGCTTTGTAAACTTATTTATCCTAAGATTTCACAGTCCAATAGGTTAATGTAGTACCCCATACAGTTTTCTTTTATCTAGATATCTGTATCCCAAGATACCTGTATTTTAAATCTCATCCTGAATAGTAAATCCATTTTTTAAGAAAGACACCTGTGTGAATAGTACCTTCATCCAAGGAGTATATCCCTAACTGTAGAATTTCAGGAGTTCAAGGAGATGGATAAAATAGGCCGTCTTGCAGCTACAAATGGAGGTAGGTGGGTGACCCCAATTCCACCTGTGCCCAAGACAAGCCCAGTGTATAAGTAAAAATGTGTGTTCAGATGATGACCTTGTATGTCTTAGAGAAATGGTCACTAAGTCACAAATCCACCCCTATAATAAAATACCAAAGATACAAGGTATTCTACCTCCACCAGGACTACCTGAGTCCTTTCTGGTGACCAGGAAGGTTTAAGGAAGTGTGGAAATGATTGTTCTTACCCCCTACCTCTTATCACACAGTCGGAAATACGTGAACACATGAATCAGGCCCATAAAAGGATGATTTGCAGACATATTTATTATAACAGAGCTATTTCAGAAAATGTTTGGTGTCTGGGGAATTATTTTAAGGATGATAATTAGCATTCATGTACCACCTCCAGAAGTAGTACTGTATTAGCAATGCTGTTTCATTTCTGAATTTATAATGTCACATTTTATGAGCTCAAATAAAGATAAAGACAAGACCCAACGTTGGCTGAACTGTCTGAGGACAGTTTACAGGAATAATAATAGTAACCTGAAACTTTTGGAGCAATTGCTGTAATTTTCCATTTCAGCCCTAATTTCAAATATTGAATTGCAGGCTACAGAAGGTAGCCTGGTTCTTGAGTAAATTTAGAGAGTGCATGGATTTTGAAATTTGAATAAAAAGGATAGTGGACTATTTTCTTTTGAACATAAAAGAAAAAACAGGTTGATTGTCAACTCTGGATTATGTTCAATGACCACCAACTATCAGGCCAATATATTCATAAGCTTTTTCCTTTTCAAGTTAAAACCATCATAATAAGACTACAAAAAGAAGTAAAGCAAAGCCTTTTTTGGGCTTTGATTTTCAACCTGGAGGTACTTGCAGAATTGGGATTTGCAAAGGCCTTAGGATTTGGCTCTCGTATATTTTTAGCATACACTATAATAAACTTTAGAAACAAACTAAATGTCCATCAGTCAGATAGTATTAGAAGAAAGTTGCCATAATCCACACAGGAATAACATGAAGCCATTAACACTATCTTTGAAAAATGTGTAATTAAATAGGAAAATATATGAAAGTATACATAAACATTTTGACAGTGGTCACCCCTGTGGAGGAAGTCTGAAAGTGTAGGGTAAGAAAAACCTTACTTCTCATTATCATACTATCTGAATTTTTTATTATAACATTTTCATTTAAAAGTAACTGTACCAGGGATGCCTGGGTGGCTCAGTCGTTAAGCGTCTGCCTTCGGCTCAGGGTATGATCCCAGAGCCCTAGGATCTAGCCCCACATCAGGCTCCTCTGCTGGGAGCCTGCTTCTTCCTCTCCCACTCCCCCTGCTTGTGTTCCCTCTCTCGCTGGCTGTCTCTCTCTGTCAAATAAATAAATAAAATCTTTTTAAAAATAAATAAATAATAAATGAATAAAAGTAACTGTACATGGAGGATAATTGCACAAAGAAATGGGTTTATCTCTGGATTTTCTTCTCCTTTGTGGTATTTTCTAAATATTCCTCAAAAAACATGTATCACTTTATAAAGAGGGGAATATGCATAATTTATTAAAATATATCACAATATCTTTAAGACTCATTTTGATAAAGTAAAAAATACTGGGTTTGACCTGTGGGAGTACTGAAGTATCTATAAACTAGTTTAAAAATTGGATGATAGGGGCATCTGGATGGCTCAGTCAGTCAAGCGTCCTACTCTTGGTTTTGGCTCAGGTCATCATCTCATGGGTCATGGGATCAAGCCCCACATCAGGTTCTGTGCTCAGCATGGAGGCTGCTTCAGATTCTCTCTCCTTCTCCCACTCTCTCTCTCAAATAAATAAATAAAATATTTTTTAAAAATTGGTTGATAACTCAGTGACACTAGACTATCCAGGTCTTCCTTTATGAAGACAGCAAAAAGGCAACCAACAATAGTGATGAAGACAGACATTCAGAAACACTGTTAAGAAGAAAAAGCAAAATTTTTTT
>NC_048222.1:59846194-59877933 GCF_002007445.2 Ailuropoda melanoleuca
CTCCACTGGGAGCCTGCTTCTTCCTCCCTCACTCCCCCTGCTTGTGTTCCCTCTCTCGCTGGCTGTCTCTCAGTCAAATAAATAAATAGAATCTTAAAAAAAATTTTTTTTTAAGTTAAATTGATGCTGAAGAAGGAGTTGCACCTCCAGAAAAATTCAATGATTTGCTACGTCTATCCAGTCTAGCTAGAGTAGAACTTCGACTTCAACTCAGGCTGTAAATCTAAAAAGAGATTTGGTCTGAAGTCCTGGACAAGGGTCTCAAATATTTCTGTTGCAGCAAAACAAGAAGGCATCCTTACTACACCCTAAGGAATCTTTACCTATTAAGTCCCAAAACTAATGGCCTCAGTAAGTCAAGAATAAATTAGTATGTTAGGTACAAAGACCAATTTCTGCTCTCCTTAAAGAGACGGTGGTAGGTCTATTTGTGGCTCTTTGCTTTTTTTTTACATCTTCTGAAGAACTAAGCTGAAGAACTCCTCCCAAGGAACTAGGGCCAGGGGGACTCTTGTTTAAAACACTGCTATGGAGGAAATGAAATTGGGGGTTTTACAGACTGCTCTAAGCTTTTGTTTCTCCAAAATAAATGTGTGTTCTGTTTCCACGGACCCAGCTCACTGGCTTGCAGAACCATCTGGTATTTTCATCAAGAAGAGTGATTACTACATCAGCAGTTGCTGGGAACAGTATCTATTGTCCTGATTATTCATTGTCAAGAATTCCTTGTAATCAGATTGGTGAAATATTGTTATCCCAGAGCAGTCCCTACAGGGGCACTCACACAGCTATCTGGTTTGTGCCGAGGAGGATTTAGCCTGTACTGTTTAAACACAGGGATGCAAGTTTTCCAAATTACTTCAGCCGTTCCTGCTGAAAATGCCATCTTCACACCCACTTTCTCCTTCCATCAAAGCCTACAGTCCAACTGAACAACAGTTAAATGCAGACAGGCAGATATACACATTTGGTTAGAGGAGCAAACAATATGTCCAGAAACATATCTTTCACCCTCCTTATCCCCCCACCCCAATAATGGTAGAAAAGAGGATGACTGGAGAAGGAAAAAAGTAATTATTAAGTCATGAGTTGTTCAGAAAGGCTGTTTCCGGAGTAGCTCAAGATTCTCTATGTGAATCTCAGCTGAAACAAGGAGAAACATCTCAGAACTTAGAACTTGAATGAAAATGCTTCCAAGACTTCCTAGGGAGCCATATAAGAACAAAGACCAAGGATGGGCTAGGTCAAGCATGCAGAATTAAGATCCATGTCCGAAATTCTACACTCAGATTCTGTACGTGCTTGAAGCATACCTGTCTCAGTGCACAGCTCATCGCCCACCACATCACTTTGGATGCCCATCTGTTCCATTCCTTACACCTCATGTCTACAGTTCGAAGATTTTATTGTGCTCTAGAAACCTGACTTGAGACTAAACTGTTCCTTTAGTTAAGACTTGCCTTTGGAGGGGCACCTGGGTGGCTCAGTCATTAAGCGTCTGCCTTCAACTCAGGGCATGATCCCGGAGTCCTGGGATCGAGCCCCACATCAGGCTCTTCCACTGGGAGTCTGCTTCTTCCTCTCCCACTCCCCCTGCCTGTGTTCCCTCTCTTGCTGTCTCTCTCTCTCTCTCTGTCAAATAAATAAATAAAATCTTTAAAAAAAAGGAAAAAAAAACGACTTGCCTTTGGAGGGTGGACAAGGTAAAGGGAAGTGCATTCGGTTCCCAGGCCAAGGCCACAGAGAAGAGCCCCTCAGAAGAGGCTCACACAGTGAATTAATATCATGGGCTGAGGAAGCCAGGGCCAGTGAACCAGTCATCTTCTGCACATGGGTGGTTTGAGATAGGTCTGTCCGCCATGCCATTTATTTGTTCTAGAGAAAGGTTTGGTGGTTCTTTGTTGTATAGCAGGACACTGCATGCCAAAAATAAATTATTAACTTGACTNATTAAAACCTGCAAATCCCCTACTGGGCATATTTTGACTAGAAATTCTGCTTGCTTCAATTTACATGGATAGGTAGAAATGTCTAAAAAAATAGATGAAAACTTATTCTTTGGTATCCTACATAAGGCAAAGGAAAGTGACAATTGGATGTATGACAGGCCTAAGGAAGGTAATAAATGGGGTTAGAATGTTGCTCTACTCTTTGCTGGAAGAGCTGTCTCACCAACCCCACAAGGGTGTAGGTCCTCACAATGGGCTACAGACAAAACGCCCAGTGTGAACACCAGCGGAGAAGTCAGCTCCAAATGCCAGAAGTACTTAAACCATGTTCTGAGTTCAGAGGAACTAGAGATAGGAGGCATTATCTGACAGAACAGATAACACCCAAAGATAATGTGACATGTTATTTGATAGGAAACAAAAGGTGAATAAAACCCATTGGCTACTCCTACCTGACTCTATGTGTCCTAAAATATCCATCTCCTTGTAATCTGAAGAATCAGTACAGCCAAGTCCAAAGAGGGAAAGTCATCCCTGTGGTGACAGTCACGGAGAGAGCGTACCCATGCAAACTTGGTGCAGAATGAGTTGCAAGCATAATTTAAAATCATAGCATCACTTCGAGGCAGTTTGCTAAAATGAAACATTGAGACCCCACCATATCTAACTTGCTTCCTCATTTAAGTAGATTGTATTTGTGAGAAAATGCTTTATTTGCATCAACGGCATCTGTATCAGACGCCAGGTTGATCTCAATTCAGATATGCATTTTAAAGTTGTAAACATATGGTTACAATTTCTGTAGAGCTGTTTAGGGAATTTTTATGGATCAAATACTTGGTCCTGACATCCCAGCCAGGTTCAGAGATTTTTAAAACTGCTGCAAAACTCTTTACTTCCTAAAGGCTCATTTATAACAGGAGCTGGCTTTGGAAGTATTAGTATGCTCTTTGGTGTTTTCTATAATTACTTTCTCAGCTGAGGCGGCGGGAAGGAGGGAGATCTAGACTGAGAAAGAAGATGAAAAAAGCCTGAATAAATAAATAAAAGTCTCTTATGGGGAATCTGTTTCATCTCTCTGGTCTTGCAATTTTCTTTCCCCGCTCCCAACTATAATTGAAAAAAAATGCTCTTATCCAACTATGGATATTAAAAGAAACATTGCTGATTTTTGTTACGTGGGTCTCATAGGCCTGAAGTTCCAACAGCAGCTGCATAATGGGCAGTGTCCAGTGAGGAGACTGGGAACAGCGAAAATGGAGTTTCATCTCCGTGTTACTGAGACACACTTGAGAAACTATTTTCACTTTACCTGGGAGAATATGAAAAACAGCTTTCTCAGCCCTCTATTATGTGTATAGCGTATGAACAAGTCCAAGATAAGGTACTTGAAAGAAAAATAGCTATTCTGAGGGTTACCGAGGTAATATACAAAACTTGTACTATGTGATGTGCTCTGGAATCCTGACAGTGAAGAGTTGTATGTAATCCAGAGACTATCTGGGCTGTGTTGTCTGGGGTCTGGGAGAGACCTAATATGAGATTTGAGTGAAAATCCACCAAACTTGAAATTAGCAGAAAGTTCTTCCTCCTATTTCATTTCTCTGATCAAAGAATGGAGCATATCTCACTTTCCTCACTACCTTTGCCTACCCACTGGGCTACATCGACCTACAATGAGCAGAAGCAGTGAGGACCCCAGAACAGCGCGTGAGCAGGCAGGGATCACCTGGCAGAAATCTCTAGTAAGACACCACATTGAAACGGGGCCACTGCTTACAATAATGATGCAGCCCCTTTTCATTCATTTGACTGTGATGCCTATAAGGCACGATTACTATTTTTAAGTGAAGCAGATATATATATATATATACAGACACACATATATATGAAACACTTTTAGATATATTTCTAAATTAAAAAATAGGGTCCTGAACAGTAAGTATTTTACTTNGAAACGGGGCCACTGCTTACAATAATGATGCAGCCCCTTTTCATTCATTTGACTGTGATGCCTATAAGGCACGATTACTATTTTTAAGTGAAGCAGATATATATATATATATACAGACACACATATATATGAAACACTTTTAGATATATTTCTAAATTAAAAAATAGGGTCCTGAACAGTGAGTATTTTACTTTTTTTTTTAAGGCAAGGACTTACTTATACACATATACATCTCTATGTTTAGATTCTCTCTGGGAGTATAAACTGATAACATGATTGTATCAAGGAAAGAGAACTGGCAGACTCATGGTCCGAGAGAAGAGGAAGCTTTAGTTTTCATTTTGTTCTACATGAATTTTTACTATGTGCACATACATTAAACAGAAATTAATAAAATATAAATAAAAATAAAACAATGATTCATGTGGTCTAGTTCTCAGAACAGTCTCATCTTCAAAGAAACACAGTCAGCAGACAAAAAGTTATTTCAGAAAAAGTGGAGTGTTTTATTTACATCTCTTGAACACCATGAAGGAAGCCTGTTTCCCTGTTCCACTTTCCACCATCAGTTCCAGAACGTTTCTCTCCCTTTCTCTCCAAAGTCCTTATAAACTCCACCTCCAAACCAAGACTCCTGCATCTTCTATCTTTTACCACTTCCTCTTTTCTCCAAATTATGCCTAATAAGCCCCCAAGAGCTTGACTATGGACACAGGACCTCACTCACAAGGCAGGTAGGGGAATAGACTGAACGGACCAACCTAGAAACCTTTTTGGGAAGGCAGGGAAGGAGAAGGCTGAGACACAACTGAGTTGTTAGNTTCTATCTTTTACCACTTCCTCTTTTCTCCAAATTATGCCTAATAAGCCCCCAAGAGCTTGACTATGGACACAGGACCTCACTCACAAGGCAGGTAGGGGAATAGACTGAACAGACCAACCTAGAAACCTTTTTGGGAAGGCAGGGAAGGAGAAGGCTGAGACACAACTGAGTTGTTAGTTTTCATCCCATTTCATAACATTCATTGACTTAACAGGGCTGGAGCACTGGAAAGTTGAAGTCAAGACACCTCANAACGCCGGGATCATGCCCTGAGCCGAAGGCAGACGCTTAACCGCTGTGCCACCCAGGCGCCCCTGAGTTGTTAGTTTTCATCCCATTTCATAACATTCATTGACTTAACAGGGCTGGAGCACTGGAAAGTTGAAGTCAAGACACCTCAGCATGACCTGCTTCATCTTCCCATAGGGATTGGCTCAGCTAGGAGTGAGTGAGCGGAGGTAAAGGACCAGCAGAGCCTTCTGTGCAAAAACATGTTCTTAAATGTTATATTTCATGAACAGTGAAACCTAAACATAATGTGTGTTTATATGCACACATACACATACACACATAAAGATTGCTGATATATAAGCCTCAGGGACAAAGGGGAAACTGTTGCAATTCAAAATTAAGCCTCTAATATTTGGCAAAACCTACTTTCTGTGGACAACATCACTGTTAGCGTTGCACCCTCTCACTGGGGGCTCTGAGGGTCTTGGGAAGTTGGGTTGATTCACAGAGTGTGTTCTCTGGTTCAGTGTGGCCCCCTCCCTTCACCTAAGTTCTGAATCCCTTATTAAATAAATTGAGACCTGAATTTTTAGACTCTATACAGGTATGTGCGTGTGTGTGTGTGTGTGCCAATATGAAGCCCACCCAAATCACTGCACATAATTAAAGAAAGGAGGTGACCATGATTTTAAAAAGGTCAAGGCAAAATTCAGCAATACCCGTGTAATCTCCATCTACATAGGAGGACTCAACTTCTCTGGTCCTAGTGGCGCACCTACCCCTGCTGGGTACCAGAGTTACTCATACAATTAAAACTTGATGCAAATGTTACTAACACCCCTAGCTCTGATCTCCTGCACACAAGATAATATTATGCTCATAATTGGGTTTCCCACACAATGAGCTACAGAGAGAAAATAAGTTAACCAGAGAAAACAGGTGCCTAGTTTTCTTCACAGTTCTTTCTTATTCCAACTTAGTTCATTGACATTCGGGTTTTAGATTTCAGTCTCTATAAGCTTAATGTGAGTCTGCCCCTGAGAAATTTTACTATATTTAGTAAGTCAAAAAAATGGATTTCTGGACCCTGGACTACAGTTAATTCTCACTTTGGAAGGCCTCTTGGAAGACAGCCTATAAGCCATCTTAAAGTTACCATTTGCAAAGGGTGCATTTTCTTAACCATAATATTTGTTTGACTATATAAGTAACGGATTCTTGTTGTAGAAAGTTTAAAACATACAGAGAAGTTGAAAGAAAGTAAAAATCACTCATGCTAACAACCATAAATCGCCATTGTTAAATACTTGAAATCTTTCCTCCCAGCTTCAGTTCTGTGTTTGCATCTCTAAACATGCATGCAAAAATTAAATGCTACTAGAAATCACTTTGTAACCCATTAATTTCACTAAAGATAATATTTTAAGCATTTCTCATATCATTAAATATGTTTTGAAAATATCTTTAATCAATCCCTTTTGGATATTTAAGTTAATTCCAGTATTTTTGTTAAAATAAAACATGCTCTGATGAACATTTCATCTTCACATTTCTGAATATTTACTTAGGGTAAATTCATAAAAGGAAAAAATACTGACTCAAGAGGTATGAACAATTTTGGTGCTTTGATCTCTGCTAGATTATACCCAAAAACTTGCTGAGCTGATTTTCACTAACATCAGCAATTTTGCTTTTGGTGCCAGAATGACAATTTTGCTAATATTTCACCAATATTGGATGAAAGCTTATTATTTTCAATTTTTTATTAATTTGAAAAACTAACTTTATATTTGCCTTGGAATAATTTGCACTTTCTTATACTTTGTGTGAATATTTTTTCCAATATCTATGGCTATCGTACTCATTTTGTGATTTTGCTTGTTCTTGCCCTTTGTTCATCATCTTCTTTACACACTGATTTGTAAAATCATTTTTATAGTAATCCCATGTAACATATTAAACTTTCCATCCAGTTTATCTCATAAAGATTAGTTATGTTTGTGGATTGTCTCTTTCCTTTTTTTGATAGATGGAATTTTTTTAAACTTCTCTTTGGAGATCTCAATCAGCACCTACCTGTCCACACCTCATTTTGACTGAGTCAGCAGTCCATGGCTCCTATTGCCTGGCACCCTTGCTTTATTCCAAGTGACCCCTTCCTTCCAGTCATAGCTGGGGGATGAGAGGTAGGCACCTGACCCAAGAACAGCTTCTCTGTCGGTTGACCAGCAGCCTCTGCTTGTAGTGCAGTCTGACACAGTGGCAGATATATGGTTATTAGAACTAAATTTTTATTTCTCAAGGAAAACAGTGGGGCAGGATCTGGAAAGAACAGATTCCAGAAAAAGAGTTGGAAAGCTAAAGGAACATGCAGGCAGAAGGGAAACCAGATCAGAAGCAGAATAAACGGAGGAAGCCAGTGAGGAGAGAGAAGACAAAGGACAGGTAGGAGAGCAGAGGAGGTGTCGCCCTGAAAGAAAACCCCCAAACCTACCAGAGAGATAGAGAGAATAGAGCCAGTCCCATTATCTGCTTTGTTTCTTTGACATTCTACATTTCCAAGACAAGGCTTCACGTAGACACATGATAAGCCCCCCACGACTTGACTTTGCGGGGGCATTTTTTCCCTTTTGCATCCAAAAGGAATAAGCGGTTCCCAACCAGTGGTGATTTTTGCCCCATAGGGAATATATGGCAATATCTGAAGACATTTTTGTTATCATGACTGGAGGGGTACTACTAACATCCGATGAGTACAGGCCAAGGATGCTGCTAAGCGTCCTACAATGCTCGGCCTCCCATAAGAAAGAATTATCTAACCCAGAATGTGAATAATACTGAAGTTGAGAGACCCTACTATAGAACCAGTCAGATTTTTTATGGTTTCCTCTTTGCATCTGTGTTTAGGAACTCCTTCCTTATTCTGTGATGAAAACAAATATTGTCCTATAGCTTTTTCTATTTCTATGAACTCATTTTATACTTTCTTACTCTTAGAAATTTCTAGTAACAAAAAAGCCACGTTAATGGCCAGGAAGTCAGGAAACTGACTAAACATACAGTGGGTCACAATGGCTTCGCGCCTGTGATTACCACACACCACTAGAAGAGAATGTGGTGCAGACTCTCACAACTTTCTCGATTTAAGTCTCCTCTTCCGTGAAGGTGAACTGGCTAGTGTGAAAATCTGCATTCCTCGCAGTGAAGAGGCAAATGCTAATAAATTCCCTCAGCAGCTGTACCGAAAATATACAGTCTACTTACCACAAAGTTGACGACATACATGATATTATATTCACTTGACAAAAAGATGTTCAAATTACCAGATTGGGGAAGACTTAAGAAAGTGGTACTCAAGGAATGGTGTCAGTATACTGACCATTGGGCACACGGGGCAAAAGTCTCTTACTTACAAGGTGGAGTTTAGAGGTTTTTAGAGGTGACATGAGAAGGTAGAACCAGGTTACTATGGTGAAAACTTATGCTATGAAGAGAGAAATATGCCTTACATAAACTTTAGTGAAAGTTTACACATTTGAGCCAGTTTTCAGACGTCACATCCTGTCCTCCCTTCTTTTTGCCAACATTATGGGGGCCATAAAGTTTTCTAAGTTTCCGCAAGGCAGATGGTTTCTGTCCGCACATCACCATAACAACCCATATTTCACAGTAAGTAACAAGCATGATTAGGAAAGACAGATGGAATGAGCCTGCAAATGCAAAATATGCCCCTCAATTTAGAATCCTGTGTCCCTGGGGAGGGGTTCTCATCTGGAAATTTGGTTGTCTTCTTGTGAACTCTTGGTAGCTCGTAACAAAACAGCACTCACACATTAGACTTCTCCTCAAGAACTCAGATTCTTTTCCCTGCTTCTACCCTGAACCAAAGATTAATTCATTCTATTCTTCAGTGACTTGAGAAGCAGGGGGGAAAAAAAAAGCTTTTTCTGCCCAGTTACTGCAGATTCTATCCCCAGTATAATACAAACTGCAACCCAAGCAGCTCCCTGAAATTTCAAATAGCAGCATTTTGCTGGTCTGCACTTGCTCACAAATTATCATCATGACACCATTAAGGACTTCTATCTTCTCTCCCCTGCCCCTTAAAACTTGAATTCTTGTATTGAATCTTCATGTCTTCCTTGCATTCTTTACTTGGACACCAATACCTTTAAACCTAAGCATACTTGGGGTGCCTGGGTGGCTCAGTCAGTTAAGCATCTACCTTCAGCTCAGGTCATGATCCCAGGGTCCTGGGATTGAGCCCCACACCGAGCTCCCTGCTCAGTGGGGAGCCTGCTTTTCCCTCTCCCCCTGCCCTTCCTCCCAGCTTATGTTTTCTCTCTCAGGTAAATAAAATCTCTAAAAAAAAAAAAAAAACACAAAACAAAAACCTAAGCACACTTATCTTCCCAGCACTTATGAGCTAAGTTAATATACATACATCTGGCGATGTGCAAAACATCCACAAACAGAAACATGGAGAAAAATTAATAACTGGGATACAAAATATGACTTTTTTCCATAAAAACAGTAAAGACCAATGCCATGATTGGAAAATATGCCTCTAAACAAAAAAGATGTGTAGAGAAAGAGATTAAAAACACTCCCAAGGCCTATGTATAAGACAAAATATGCTGATTCCCAAAAATACCCCTTAAAAATTAGACTAAGTTTTCACGAGCAAGCGGTCATAATTCAATGAGGTTATTTATTAAGAGCAGTTCTTAACCTTTTCTTCATGTTACGCTATCATATGGACCAAGGGTCACCAAACCATTTCTATGAAGGGCCAGATAATATATATTTTAGCCTTTCAGGTCATAATGTCTCTTTTCCAACTACTCAGCTTTGTCATTGTAGCACAAAAGCCATAGATGATAAGAAAATGAGTAAGTGTGGCTGCGTTCTAATAAAACTTTATCTATAGACATTAGAATTTGAATTTTGTATCATTTTAATATCTCATGAAAGGTTCTTCTTCTTTTGATTTTTATCAATGAGGTCAATGATGTAAAAATCTAAAAACTGTTTTTAGCTCAGAGGACATACAAAACAGGAAACAGGTTGGATTTGGCCTATGTGCCATAGTTTGCCAATCCCTGAAACAGGCTAACATTTCTAATAACTGAAGTGATTCTCAAAGTGCCTCAATGAGAAACACAGCTTAATAACGCTCAACTCTCAAAAAAAAACAAAAAAAGTCCAACTACCCTTGCTCTGTTTACTGTGCACCCTTCTCCTGACCTGCAATCTGATCAGTTTGTACGTGGTACTTCCTTCTGGTGAAATGGTTCAATCAGAGAACTAAAGAAGGGATTCTAGGAGCAGAGCTTTCTTTCCTGATGCATTAATAAGTTGGTTTCCAGATTTGAGTTAGTCTTATAAATTGTCCTTTGTTCCCCTAAGTTTACATGACCATTCAAAGTTCCAGATCTCATATTAAAGGAGCATAGCGTGTAATATGAAAGTAAACAGCAGCTATTAAATTCCCAGACAAGGCAGAATCACTCAACATCCTTATTGTAAATTCTAATACATCACTGTCAACTTAAAGGGAGTCCAAATGAAGACAAGTTATGAGTTGAATCAATTGCCAGTCTGATTAGTGATGATTATAAAGACATAAATTATCACCATAAAACTTTAGGATCTCAAACATCTCATATGCACACAGAGTCAAAATGTGCCAAGACTGTACCTATAGGACAAAGGGGAAATTCCAACAGCCACATTGCCATGGGAGAGATAAAGTGGAAAATAAACATCTAATAAGCAAGTAGCTAATAATATAAAAATATGAGTCTCATAAAATTAATGGAAGCATACTTATCCCAAAATAATTGTACAGTAAATAAGAACCTAGTTTAATCTGTGCCAAATTTGTCCTGTTACACAGTTGATCAATCATGGAATAATATGAAGCCCATGATTCCCCAGACCTCACCTACTAGATGGTAAAAATGAGTTTTACTACTAATTTAATCTCATTCTTGTCCTCCAACACTGTTGAGCCAAACTTTTAAGAATCTCATTTTCTTTAAATGCACTCTCCTTCATGAGACTTTGGGAATTCTCATGCAAACAAATGTCCAGTGTGTCTTTCCGACCAGTTATTTAGACATGGAATACTGGAATCCTAACAAAGTGGGGAAAATATAAGTCAAATAAGCAAAATCCTGAAATCAGTGGCACAGCTGAGGTTTAAACCTAGGCTGCTGAGTCTAATTAGCTCTACAAATTTGGCACAAATTGTTTTCCTCCTCTATGCCATGAAACAATTGAGAGACCTTCCAGCTTATCTAGTCCTGGTTTCCAAGCTCTTCTTTAGCAAAGGAATTTTTGTTTAAAATGTGGCTTAACACATAACCCCCAAATGTAAAACTGAAGAAGTATAGCTGCTTTGTTAAAGAAAAGTCAGAGCACCCATTCAGCCTTCCCAAGGCACCCGTTTTTGTCCCCGGTCTTCCCCAAAACCTTCGATCTTTGGTGAGCACAGCCAGAAACCACTGATCTTGCGCAATCATCTCATTTTACAAATGAGGAAGCTACTGAAAAAATGAAAAATGGCCCTGCAAGCAGCCAGACAATGCTGTTCCTAACTGAACATAAGCAATGAATATAAACCGTGCTCAGACAAGGCCACGCTGCTGCTGTGCTTGGAACAAGACAGAGACAAGGCCACTCCACAGTTTCAACAATGACAAAACAGCCCCTCTTCTGATTAACATGAGAGACTGCAATTTCTCTTCCAGTAAGAACTCCTGGCCTACCTGCAATCAACCAGGCTCTTTGATAAAATGTATTAAGAAGATAACTACATCTGAAAGTAATGATGTACCATAAGATGGCTAATTGAATTTAAATTAAAAAATTTTCAAAAAAAAAAAAAGAAGAAGAAGATACCTAGCCACTGAACACCCCTACTTCTTGACATCATCCACTCATCAGCCTTCCTGATTCTCCCTCAAATCATCCAACAGAAACCCAAATCCTATAAAAGGACTCCCACAGCTCCTTTCCAGTGCCTTTTCCCTTGCTGTGACAGGCTCAATAAACTTAACTTTTTGGTTTTACTCCAGGTGTGTTCCTGGTGGTCTTTGGCTTCAACATGACATTAGTACAATTCTAAGCAACGTCCTCAAGAAAAACAGAGCAGCACCAATAATGGGTTGAGAGAATAAAGAGCTGAGCTTCTGGAGTCATAAACAAACATGTTAGAAACAAATAGAGGATAATTCAGACCACTAATAGACAAAATGCTACATATATTTGACTGTTTTTTTATTTACTAATAATTCTCAAATCTAGGTCATACCATTCTTCTGAGCCTTGGTATCTACATTGGTTCATCTTATAGGCAACTTAACATCTGTAAGAGCCTTGGTCATCTTCCCCTTTAACCTTTTCTTTACTCCCACCTCAAGCCTGTACTGTCTCCTGGTTTTTAGATCTTTTCTTGGTGAACTGTCCACCCTCCCCTATACCACACCAGAAATCTTGAATCATTCTAAACCACTCCCTCATTAGCCACCAACCAAGTATTTCTCAATCTCTCTTTTTCCATTCTTCTTGACATTCACATTGTTTCTTATTTGAAATAGTCCCCAGAGTGTTCTCTCTGCTTTCAGTTTCCTCCACCTTCAAACAATCCGCCACCTCTGCTGAAAGAGAGCTTCCTAAAATGCAAATCTAATCACATCATGCTCTGCTTAAAATCACCTTTTCAGCCATCACCCCACCCACCCCACGTCACCCTACCCATTGTCCCTGAGATAAGTTCAAACTCCCAAACATGGCAGAGGAGGCCCCTGCCCCATCTCCTGCAGCACCCCTAGCCTCCCCATCCCCCACCCCGCTCCAGCCATGCTGATGGGCAGCTCCCTCCCCTGTGGTCAGTGCACCAGGGGTGGCCTTCACCTCCTCTTGGCCTAGCTAAACTTACACATTCTCCAAGCAGTTCAAGCACAGCCTTCGAAGGGTTTTCTCCATCCTAATCCTTAGAGGCCATCTTCTGTTTCCCATTTTACACAAAAAGTTTCCATTCTCGTGAGGCAATTCACAGATTCTCAACTCTAGCTGCACGCTAAAATTCACCGGGGTACCTGAGTGCCCAGAACTCAACCACTGTGATTCTGATTTAATTGCTCTTGGAATTAATATGATTCCCATGTGCACTGGGCTTCAGGCTTCTCAAACTTTAATGTAAGGAACACTCACCTGGGGAGCTTTTAAAAATGAAGATTCTGATTCAGCAGGTCTGGCTAGGGTCTGAGATGCTACATTGTTAATAAACTCTGAAGTGATGTCAATGCTATTGTTCCACAGACCACACTTGGAGTAGTAAGGATCTAAAAAAACTCTGACATTGGCCAGACCATCCCGAGGCAATAAAGCTGTAAGTAGACAAAGCAACCACAGAAAGACTTTCCCTGTCAAGGAAAACAGATGTTGCTAAAACACCTGACATAGCCTGGTTCTAGAAAAATTTATGAGTATCTGTGATTACTGCAAGGTTGTAGAAGCTATTGTCACCTAAAGGTGTAAAGCCCAGACAGTGAAAGTGACTTGCCCAGAATATCACAGAGAGCAAACAGCAGGACAGAGCTCTAAACTCAGAACACTTGATTCCCCAGCCTGTAGATCATTCAGTGGATTAAGTGCCTGGAAGAGACGTTGAAGACTCCATCACACTAGGGAAGCAGCAATCAAGCAGGACATGATCAACATTAGCAGGACCCAGCTAAACACTTTGATACACAGGTGGCTAGAGCAGTTTGTTCAAAAGAGATCCCAGACCAAAACCACTGAGGAGAAGGGCAATAGGGAAACTGGTCACTTGAGCCCAAAGGTACCGAACATGTTCCTAAATGAACTTAACCTTGTCCAATGGCAAATGACCTTGGAAAATGTGCACTGTGGAACTCCAGACTATTCCAATGCCTTTAAGTATCTTGACAGCAGCAGGAATGCCTTATCCATTGTAAAGCTCCCAGCGTCTAGCACAGTGTTTGATACAAAGAATTCACTGGATATCTGTTGAATAAAGCCTAACCAGAAAAAGTCTTGGCTTTCTTTAATAATACTGTATCTATCTATATTGTGGCCAGTCTCCATCCTTTAGGATAAGATGATACCAGCCTGCTGCCTGACTTTCCCCTCTAGAGAATTCCACAAGTTTCTGGGTGGAAGCAGGATCTGGTGGAAGTAGGATACAGAACGAGTTTCCCCAGGCCCTTCGCACATGTTTGTCGAAGATACAAGGATTAGAGGCATAAACACAGTAGTGTTTATTCTTCCTGGAGAACCAGGCAGAAGTGAACTGCTTTTATTAAGTTGTGGAGTGAGGGATGGAGGGGCGGTGACCTCACTAGTTTTCCAGGGAGCAGAACTGCTGGTCAAAGACAAGAGAACCATTGAAGGATAAATCATATTACCTAAAGGTGAAGAGCGTGGGCTTTAGAGCCAGAGAAGTCTGAGTTTGAATGTCATTTCTACTGGTCACTCAGCACTTGGCACAAGCTCCTTAACCAACTAAGCCTCAGCTTCCTCATCTATCAAATGGAGAAAATAAGTAACTTCCTACACGTATTGCTGTAAGTATTAAATGAGATAATTGTGTACTTAACACAGTGTCTTGGACACTGTAAATGTTAAATAATCATAGTTTAGCAACAGTACCAATGGAGAAAGGCTTCATGCCAATCGTGGCTGCATGACTAATTCTAGAAACAAGAGTTGTGGTCACCATTTGTATTTCTTGCCAGAATACACAGGAGTGAAAAAGTGTCTTTTTATTCTTTTTTCTTTTCCCTTTTTAAAAAATGAGATATATTATTTCATTTTGTTTTAACCATATTTCCATTTTTTCCTCTACTATCATATTGGAAGTAGGTAGGTGATAGATACACTGAATAGACAAGGAATGGCAATTTTTTTCATCTCAAATCACTGCCACCTATTTGGGGTTGGCTGCCAGGACCACTGTATTAAGAGGGACGTTGATCCCAAACCCAAGCTTAGGGAAAAAGAGAGCTATGATTGATTAGCAGTATCTGCAAGGAGGTGTCACAATCACTCACTCAAGCATGTGAGGGCTTGTCACACCTCATCTTAATCCAGAGGCAGCAGAAGAGTGAATAACTACAGCCAGGTATGGTCCCCATGAAACCAGAGGGAATGGACAGCAACGGTAGACTGTAGGTGGAGAGAGAGATGAACACTCTTACACTGACCTTGAGACATCTTTTGATACGGTCACTTTGTGTGTGTGTGCTAATTTCCCCTCCACACCCACTCGGCACCCTCCTCCACCTGGCTCCCTGCCTGGAAGCTGACCTATATGCAGTATATAAACAGGGTTGTATGCCCACTGGCTCTGGTTGGTCTGGCCAATGGAGAGCCCCAACAGGAGATATGTGTGAGAAAACAGAGAGAGCAAGGTCATTATTTCCCTGGATTTGCCTGCAGGGCTGCTTCGGGCTAGCTATGGTCCCCAATATGAAGTCATTGATCTTCTCAGTGCAGGTGACTCTTATGTGATTCTTACGCTTTAAGGTCTCAAAAAACATCTCCTCTTCACATCCCTTTAAAACAAAAGGTGATAACAGCTTCAATGCTACAAGCTCTAGGGCACTGCACTATCCTTGACGGTTCTCCTCACCTATACTATTTTAAATAGTCCCTTTATAAACGAATACTATCAAATTATATTACTTTGAAAAGGTCACCCACTTCCCTTGGAACCCTGACTGATAGACTACACCTTTGGGTTACCTCTATGTTAGAAGTGAAGTGAGGATCTGCAGAGACATGCATATGATAGAATATGCCAGGTAAGGGACCCTTGTACATCTAAGAAAAAGGGTATGTGTCCCGTGGCCAGAGATAGACTGGAGATAGCAATACAGATGCCAACCATACCCGCTTCTCCACCTACCTTAAACTGCCCACCAATGATCTGGACCTTTCTTGCACAGAAGCGTCAACTGACTGAGCAGAATTAAGTCCTACCATTAACAGTCTCTAATTTGACCTGATGGCACAAGATGTCCTAGACTACTGTGTTTCCCTTGATGGAAAATTAAAACTCAAAAATTCATCATCCGGTTGCCAATGAGATGGAGAGGTACAGACATATAGAGGGAGCCTGAGTCAGGCATCAGCAGAGAATCTGACTAAGGAGGACAATGTGGTCCTGGCCTGCTAGTCACCTGCCTTTCCCACCAGCCCACCCTTTCTGAGGCCAAGCTGTGGAATTCTTTCTAGGGCTCTACATTTGAAGAAATAAATGTATCTCTGATCCTTATTCAAAAAAAAGAAAAAGAAGAAACTAATAGGTCCCTGTTCACCATCCTTCAGCTATCTAAGGACCAACATTTCATGATCAGCAATGCAGATAGAATCAGGACAGTAAAGGTGAAACCGCAAATGTGAACTCTCCACCCTCGAGGTAAAGGTGCTGTCCTTGAATATTGCATCCAGCAATTTTGTGAATCGTACACTGAGTCACCTGCACTGATAGGACGTCATACCTGCAAATCCCCATGTGGACTAAGGTGATCCCAGTTCTTGGTAGGAGACACACCCCTCAGAACCATTAAGCCTCCTCCCAGTGTCCATCATCCAGAGATAAGGCCTCCGTAGCAAGCACAGCTCTGACTCTCTCCTACAGAAAAGATGATGAAGCATACAAAGGAAAAAGGTAATGCAGGATTTCTCTGAGAAGGCAGGTTGTGAGAGAGCAATCACAACACTATTTNAGATAAGGCCTCCATAGCAAGCACAGCTCTGACTCTCTCCTACAGAAAAGATGATGAAGCATACAAAGGAAAAAGGTAATGCAGGATTTCTCTGAGAAGGCAGGTTGTGAGAGAGCAATCACAACACTATTTAGGGGAACAAAAGGGAGAGGAATTAGGGCCAAGGAGGGCTCCAGGCCTCTGCCCCTTAAGCTAGGGAGACAGTGACGCTCACCCCAATTCCATTTTAGTAAGACTATTTTTAAGCTTCTCCAACCCTTCAATTCACTCTCTTCAATAGTCTTTTCATCTCTCAAGGTCCAGATCAAATGCCTTTTCTTTTGTGGAGGCTTCCCTGACCCCAACCCCTCCCACTCCCAGTCAAAATTAACTGTTCTTTCTCTACATTCTTAAGGCATGCTAATCCTTTCTTTAGCATTTTTTACTTTGTAAGATATGAACATGTTTGCCTCCCCCAAATGATTTGTGAGCTTGCTAATGGCAGGATCTGTCTTAGTGATTTCTGAATAAAAACGGTCCCTAGATGGTAGTGGGAGAATATTAAGTGTTCAGTGAGTTTGACAATGACAGACTTTTGCTATCGATTAGAAATTGGACAGCCTCCCTTCCCCCACCTCACTCTCATCTTTTTCCAGCTATGCCATTGGTGGGAAAGTAAGGGAACCTCTAATGCGGGTAGAGCTGACTTTCACCGTGTCGTAAGCCTGGGTTCCCACAAAAAGTGGAGCCTGAGGCAAGGACTTCTGGGAACAGAAGTAGGTACAGAGGGGCCAGGAAGAATGAAAAAAGGTAGGAGGAAAAGTCAAAATAAGGGATGTTATCAGTCTAATCCCCTCTTGAGCGACTGGGGTTTCCTTCCACTGGGACACTCTGAAGAGCTATGTAGAAAGTACCTCAGAATTGCACCCCACCAAGGCCAAGAGGATGGGAGGATACATCCATATGCTCCCCTTACCCATTGATCAAGGATTATCTATGGGATCTTACCTACCTTATAATTTGCGTGTGTGGCTATGTCAGAATGAGCAAATATTTGCAGGAGGCCCAGGTGATGGTAGCAGAGATGGCCCAGGACGGAAAGCAAGTGATAAATGGTTCAGTTGAGGCGGGGTGCTGTCAGATGACACCTGAGAAGAGCTGGTTGCCACAACAACAACTAGAGTGAAATGTGAGCTAAGAGGATGTGAGGCGGCCACAAGGAGTAACGGACACACGCGTTGTGATGATTCTTATTGGGCCTTTGTGAGTTCTATCCATCTCGGAGAATAAGTCTCACTAATCCTAGCATTAGTCATTATTAAGTTGTTAGCAGAAATAAGCATTGCATGATATAGCTAGAATTTCCCCAAGCTTCCCCAGGCAGTGGGTACAGAGTCATGATAAAGACCCAAATTTCAATGGCTCCAACCTTCTAGCTTCTAACTAGCTCTAGCTTCTAGCTCTAGTTCTCCCTCTATTGCAAGCTTCCCCCAGTTATTTCTCTGGGCCCGCTGAGGGTGCTTGACACATACTTAGAGATTGGTCTGTCAGCTGTGGTCACCCTGTGACATCGGCCTTGTTCTTCCCCTCCTGCTCAAGAACACTTCTGTAGAGCCTTTCCCAAGCAGCTTCTTGCCACCTCTGCTGCCATGGTCACATTGAGACCCCATTTCTTGTTCCCAATGTTGCCAATTCCTCCAGATGTCAAAATGACACATTTCTTCCCACTGTCCTTGTGCCAGAGCCATGTCATGGTTCACACAGAAGTGGGAAGATCTTTCTCTCCCCCAGGTCGTACTTTGAGCCAGGAGGCTACCAACAGGGCTGCTTCAGACCCAGAGGCTCGGTCACTGAAGGCAGCCCCCTCGGCTTCGGCTCTAGTCCAAGGGTTGATCCTCCTCTCTCCTTCGTCCTTGCTCTCCCCACACTCCACCACCATGACCAACACAGCTCACAGAGAATGACCTCCTTCCTCCTTCAGACAAAAATACACGTCCTCATGCAAGTAAACTCAAAAAAAGCCAGCAGCTCGCAACGCACCGCTGCAGTCCTCTGGACGTGCCCAGCAGGCCCGCATGCCAGCAGCGTTCACAGCCTCGGCCCAGGCCGTCTCTCCCTATCATGGCAACTCTCTGATATCTTCTGTACGCCGGTGCTTATGTGCACTGGGGCTTAGAGTCTCATGGATGCAAACAGTTTGGCACCAAAAACTGCCAAGGGGTTTGTGGGTTTGTTTTTTCCCTATAGCTACAAAATGAAATCTCACCAGATAGCCTAAAGAGCTTTTTTTTCCTGGCATTCCCTCACATCACTTCACTTTAAAGAAAAATGGTTTTTTGGTTGATAAAGGTACTTAACTTCCACATGACCTACCCTCCAAGATCCACATGGTATGAGTAACTTCAGTGCACACAAAGTTTCCCCAGATATAATCTTAAATGACAAAGTTCCCTAAAAGTAACATTCACGGACATGTAACATCAGTCCTCAGTGGTGCCCATAGAAAAAAATGTGTTCACAACATGCTATAGCTTCGTCCAGCTATTTGAAGCCAGGAGCAAAAGACAACGGCAATAAAATAAGGTGGCATATTGACAGCTGAGATCTAGTATGACATCTATGAGTGGCTCTGTGGCTCCAGGATTAGATTGCTCTCACTTCAAAAATGCCATCCATGAGCTCTGTCCATCAGCAACTCAGTCATACATACATAAAATTCTTTCATACCCTGCCTAAAAAAAAAAAAAATCTTAAAGATGATGCTTTAAAAACAATGTATAGACCATACACATTCTATTAGTGAATGGTTTGATCTTTCTCCTCGAATAATTTACAAACTGACTTGGATTTTAATCCAACCTTTCCCATGCCTCCCTTTTACAAAAGGAATTCAATTTCTTATTCTCCGTGGACTTCAAATAAAAAAGTAACATCAAAGTCTAACAGAAAATGAAAGCCCTGGTTCAGACATTATTTTGTTTTCCTCTCCCAAGTAAATATTTGCACTTGCTGCAGGAGCTTATGCTGATACGTCTGTAAATTGAATACATAGTTTTATGAGAAGGAGCCGGGAACAAAGGGACACAAACCGAAGCTCCCCTGTGCTGTCTTCCGAGTGACCTCTAGCCGACTGTGCTGATGACCTGTTTAGAAGGAAGACGATTTGGTCTCCATGGAAGCTCAGCGTGTGGGCTCTGCCTTGACAGATTGAGAGCTGTGCTAAATGATGTTGAAATTACATGTAATAGATTGTAGATGATGACTATTGTCCAGTAAGGACTGAAGAACCCCCATGCAGTGAGAGGAGACTTGGTTTGATTATCTTCTTAAGCTTCATTCCAGGGGAAAAAGGCAGAGGTTCTTATTATAAATTGGACTTTCTGTTTGTCGAGGGAGGTGGTAAGTACCAGAGTAGTTTCACTAATTAGAAGCTATAAGCCCAGAACAGCCATTGCCACGCTTTCCTAGAATGCAATGTAGCCATGCTCGGTACATTTCTGACCACAACTCTACTCTAACTTAAAGCTAGGAAAAAATGAAATGTTCAATTTTTCAATGTCATAATAGCAAATTAGAGTATAATTAGCCCAAATTGGCATTTGGAGTTTGGCTCTTTGCTACAACTAGTGGACTACTGACCTGCTCCTGATATTTACTGATATACATGATTTTCTGTTTTATTTTGCCTGTATAAAGTAGGAGGGTGGGATTTGTAGGAGGATGACCAGGAGAGAGGAAAGTGATCGAAAGGATGTAGATGTCGAACCCCAAGGAAATGGAACAGATGAGCAAGAACAGACTTGAACCTGATACAATTGAGATGGGCCCTAAGGACTCCCCAAAATGAGGGGAAACCAAGTGCCTGTATGAGAAGGTAGAAGTGTAATGTCTGAAAAATGTACATTTTAAAAAACTACCATATTTGTTCCCAAAGACTGGGAGCTGAAGGATACAGAGTACCCTAAGGACCCGGGTTTAAACAGCATTCCCTTTGTCATAGTGCAGCACAACATGGGTCATGCCCTACCTTTATCCTTCTAGAGCAAAGTTGGCATATTGCTCAGTAATTAACATCCCTGCCTAAAGGACTTGAATCTCTGTAAAAACAAAACAAAGCAAGCAGTTTATTAAGCCATTGGATAGAGGAGAAGAAAGGGAACAGGGGAACAGGAAGAGGAAATAAGTAAGAAAGATATTTTACACTTCATCAAAATATGAAATCCCATTTCATGTTTATCTCCTCCAGCACACTATCACCACCACTCCCAAAATGAAAGCATCAGTCATATGGAAACTAGCTCCCTTTCAGAACTAAACAGACCAGTTCAGACAAGTACGTATACTGGTTCCAGAAAGCCACTTCAGGAACTGCGGTCTGAAGTCACTGAGTGTCAAGGGAAAATACCATGATGCAGAAACACCTACATATTGCCTGGGGCCAGCTACTAACATGTGGCCCCAAACCCTCAAACTGGGAGCCTCGGCCTCACCTGGCAGCCTCATAGAAATGCAGAATTTTAGCTCCACAAGACCTACTATGTCCGCCCGGTGATTCACCTGCACATTAAAATTCACCCTAGCTCAGATGGTCAGTCTTCACCCTTCAAATGCATTGAGAGAGGCCAAAAAGGAGAATTTAAATTAAAAAAAAAAAATGGGGTGCCTGGGTGGCTCAGTCATTTAAGCGTCTGCCTTCTGTTCAAGTCATGATCACAGGGTCCTGGGATCAAACCCAGGGCTGGGATCCCTTAAAATCTTTTAAAAAAATCTGAAAATAGTGAAGGTGGTGTCTTATCCTTTCCTCCTTGCCTCTCCCATTAAGAAAAGCTTCCCGAAGTGCAAAAGAGCATATTTTGTGCAAGAAGGAAAGAGAAATAGAGAGTACATACATATACATACACATATACATATATATATGTATCTGTTTATATTCACAAAGAAAAGAAACACAGGACAGATAAAACAAAAACAATCTGGTTACATACAAGATGTGAGGAAAGGTAACAGGGTAGAAGGGATATAAGAGAGCGTGACACCTCTCCGAGTATACCTTTTGGTATAGTTCTGATTTACGGGAACATGTTAATATTCTGCATATTCAAAAAAAATGAGGGATGCCTGAGTGGCTCAGTTGATTAAGTGTCTGCCTTGGGCTCAGGTCATGATCCCAGGATTCTGGATCGAGTCCCACATTGGGCTCCTTGCACAGCGAGGAGTCTGCTTGTCCCTCTGCCTGCCGCTCCCCCTGCTTGTTGTTCTCTCTCTTTCTCTCTCTTTGACAAACAAGTAATCTTTAAAAACTACATTAATTAAATTAAATTAAACCAACAGTGACAGAAAGAAAAACCTAAAACCAAATAAAACAAATAAACTAATTGTATTTCAAGTGAATTCTATAACCACAGTGAAGAAGATAAAAATGAAACGAAGAACTAATCCAAGTAACTTATTAGCAAAGTATTTGACTGTACAGATGGGCCCCAAATTATGATCGTTCAGCTGGCAATTTTTCAATTTTACAATGATGCAAAAGAAAAATACATTCAGTAGAAACTATACTTCAAATTTTGAATTTTGATTTTTTTCCTGGGATAGCAATATGCAGCACAATACTTTCTCATGATGCTGGACAGGGCCAGTGAGCCACAGCTCCCAGTCAGCCACGTGATCACAGATATAAACTTACAACCATTCTGTATCTGCGCAATTATTCTGTTTTTCACTTTCAGTACAGCATTCAATTACATGAGATATTAGCCTTTTATTATAGACTACTGGGGACACTGGGTGGCTCAGTTGGTTAAGCGACTGACTCTTGATCTCAGCTCAGGTCTTGATCTCAGGTGATGAGTTCAAGCCCTGCATTGGGCTCCATGCTGGGCACAGAGCCTACATACATACAATACAATACAATACAATACAATACAATACAATACAATACAATCGGCTTTGTGCTGGATGATTTTGCCCAACTGTAGGCTAATGTAAGTGTTCTGAGCATGTTTAAGACAGGCTAGGCTAAGCTATAATGTTTGCTAGGTTAGGTGAATTTCACACATTTTCAACTTATGGTATTTTCAAATTACAATGGGTTTATCGGGATATAATTGCATCATAAGTCAAGGAAGATTTGTAAGCCCCAGTCTTGGGTAAGATTGAGTGATGACGAGAGTTACAAACAAATCCTGAGCTCTTTTTTTTTTTAAGATTTATTTTAGAGAGAAAGAGAGAGCGAGAGAAAGAGGGGGAGAGAATCCTCAGGCAGACTCCCCGCTGAGCACAGAGCCCGAAACGGGGCTCGATCCCCGGACCCTGAGATCATGACCTGAGCCAAAATCAAGAGTCGGACACCTAACCTACTGAGCCACCCAGGTGCCCCCCTGAACTTTTTTAAAACCTTTGTTTTTTATAGAGGTATTGGAAAAGCAATTCTGAAATTGCTTTAAATGTATTATATGATTGAACAAACAAGTAAATGTATGATGTTGGGAATCAAGGACCAGTGCCTGCTTGAGACACACACCCATGGCCACAGGTAAGAGCTGTTCCCCTAAGCCTAGCATCATATGGGAATCAAGACACACAATAAGAGATAGAGGGAATTCCAGATGGACAGACAGAGGAGAAGGCAAAGTTAAGATTGGAGCATGCAGCCAGCCACAGGCCAAGAAACACCTGCAGCTGCCGCAAGCTAGAAAAAACAAGGAACAGAGTCTTCCATAGAAACTCCAGAGGGAGCATGGCCCTGCCCACACCTTGCCCTCAGACTTCAAGCCTCCAGATCTGTGAAAGAAAAGCATTTCATCTGTTTTAAGCCACAAAATGTGTGATAATTTGTCACAACCTCCCTAGGAAACCTGCAAAGTAGATGTACTATCATTTCCACTTTTTAGACAGGGCAATAGAATCATAGAGAGTTCAAATAACTAGCTCAAGTTCCAGAACTAATCAATAATTTAATAGTAAATGTTAACCCAGGAAGTGTGATTCTAAAAATAGCCTTTTATAACCTCTATTTCAGACTCTTTCTGCCATACAGTCATTAAAGATAATAGCTACCTGGAGTAGCCATCTTTCCATATCAAAACGTGATTATGTAGAAAAGGAAGGCCCAGAACTATATACAGGGATACTTTGGTAAGCAAGCATGGAACCTTACCCTAGTAAAAGTTCATAGAAAGACTGGGTAAAGAACTAAAAGAAATAAATATCAAAGCTGAGCTCAAAAGAAAAGAAAATCCCCAGTAGCCAGAAAAGAAGGACCACAAAACCAAAGCAATAAGTGTATGAGTAAGGGCAGGGGATAACATCCATAAAGGAGCAAGAATCTTAGTCTCAGAATGTACAACACAAGGAGTAGGAATCGAAACCTCCCTTTAAAGCCAGGACTCATGAAGAGCTATCCCTCAGTGAAGTGCAATGAGACATAAACTCCATTCACTCAGGGAAGGCTGAAGAAAGTTGCTCTGTGCACTGTATATGGGGAAAAGACCTCCCATTAGAAACAGCAGCCCCAGGCCTGTTCCACACATATATGTGGAGGTCTGAATTCATAAAAACCACATAGTATGGGAATCTCCAGCAAAGAAATTAATGTAAATATGGGCCCCACGTAGTTGAAACTCCTAGGACTTCTAGCAAAAGCAAACACAAAGCTGTTTGGAAACAAACCTTCTTAAACATCTGCCTTCGGCTCAGGTCATGATCCCAGGGTCCTAGAATCAAGCTCCACATCGGGCTCCCTGTTCAGCGAGGAGTCTGCTTCTCCCTCTGCCCTTCCCCCTGCTTGTACACGAGCTCACTCTCTCTCAAATAAATAAATAAAAATTAAGAAACAAACATTCCAAACCCTAAAACATACAGAACACTCTAAGGCACACAAACACACACACAAATAAATACATTCTGGCTGAAAATGAGCTCAAAATTAAAAATTCCAAAGAACAGAAGAAAAGGCGTCACCATGAAGAACAGTCAACAGTCACTGCAAACAGAAAGATCTGGGTGGTCAATAATAAGACAACCTGAAAGCCACTGCTTCAATAATTACATTTCAACTGATAAAATAAAAAGACTTGAAAACTTAAGGAGGAATAGGCATTGCGTAAAAAGAACTGGCAGATCTGAAAACGACCAAACGGAACTTCTAGAAGTGAAAATGTAAAATTCAACAGGTAGAGGAGCAGATTGGAGATGGTTGATGAGAACACAGATGTGAGGAAAACATCCAAAATACAGTAACAAAAGATAAAGAGATGGAAAATATGAGTGAGAGGTTAAGAGAGATGAGAAAGTTAAAAATCTATCTCATTAGAATTCCAAGAGACAAATTAGAGAATGATACAGAAGTAATAACTAAAACACAATGGCTAAGAAATTATGAGAATAGATGAAAGATATGAGTATCAAGTTCTAGGCAGAAAACAGCATTCTCAAATGAGGTCATTGAGAAAAGTTTAATAAAGCAACTGCTTACAAGAGTGAGAGTGGGGATTCAGGGAAATTAACAAGGAGTTGAGGTTGACCATTTCTTCATGTGTCTGTTAGCCATTTGTATGTCTTTTTTGGAGGAGTGCCTGTTCATGTCTTCTGCCCATTTTTTGACTGGGTTATTTGTTTTTTTGAGTGTTGAATTTGAGAAGTTCTTTAGAGATCACTAGCCATCAGGGAAATACAAATCAAAACCACAATGAGATACCACCTTACACCAGTTAGAATGGCAAAAATTAACAAAACAGGAAACCAAACGCTGGTGAGGATGTGGAGAAAGGGGAACCCTCTTACACTGTTGGTGGGAATGTACAGCCACTCTGGAAATAGTATGGAGTTTCCTCAAGATGTTAAGAGTAGAGCTACCCTACGACCCAGTGATTGCAATAACAGGTATTTACCCCAAGATACAAATGTAGTGAAAAGAAGGGGCACATGCACCCCCATGTTCATAGCAGCAATATCCATAATAGCCAAACTGTGGAAGGAGCCAGGATGCCTTTCAACAGATGAATGGATAAAGAAGATGTGGTACATATATACAATGGAATATTATTCAGCCAATAGAAACGATGAATACCCACCATTCACATCGACATGGATGGAACTGAAGGGGATTATGCTAAGTGAAGTAAGTATAGTAGCAAAAGACAATTATATGGCTTCATTCATATGTGGAACATAAGCAATAGCATGGAGGACCATAGGGGACAGGAGGGAAATCCCTTGGGGGAGAAATCAGAGAGGAAGATGAGCCATGAGAGACTGTGGACCCCAGGAAACAAACTGAGGGTTTCAGAGGAGAGGGGGGTGAGGGAGGAGGTAACAGGGTGATGGGTATTAAGGAGGGCACATGCTGTGATGAGCACTGGGTGTTATATATAACTAAAGAATCACTGAACACTACATCAAAAACTAATGAGGTACTATACGGGTGGCTAACTGAACATAATAAAAAAACAAACAAACAAAACAAAACAAAAAAACAAGGAGAGGAGGAACACCCAGGATCTAGTAAGAGCCAGGAGTCTGCAAGGACAAGGCCGCCAGGACTCAGAGAAAGAGCTGCATGAAGAAGGTTGCCCAGAACAGTAGCAGTGCCTTCGGTGGAGGGATGCAGCCAACCCCTAGTAAAATGGCATGGGGGGAGCCCACGTAATAAATATACCGACTCCACTCTCCTTGGCCCTTAGAGCCTCTGTTCCTGCCTCACACTGATGGAACTCTACTGGAAGCGAAAGGACAAGAGAAGATGCAATCTACCCACCCATTAACCTTCTCGGTTCAGGGCCTTCAAGTAAAGGCTAGTAACAGCTCCTCACTGTAGCCCCAGGTACTTAATCAGTGTTCCTAAATCCTGCCCCACCCTTGTAAACAGTCCCCAGGCAGTGTGCTACTGCTTCCTGCCGAGACCCTGCAAGTAGGTGAGTGCGCGGGCATTGTAAGTGGAAGGGAGAGAGAAGGGAGAAAAATACAGAGAAAGCCTAGAAGTAAATACACCACTATGTTATCATTTCAGTGATTTGGGTTCTTTTTTTTTTTTAATTGCTCCTTTTTCTCATTTTTCTGCAGTGAACATGGAATACACTGATGCAAAACATCAATCTTTTAATAATGCTAAAAGACGATAGAAAATATGGATTCTTAATCAATTCATTCCCCACTAGACTGACATCACTCCTAACCCTGACTCCCTGGCGGATATCAGAGCAAGAGAAACAAACAAATGATGCAGCTGGTAAAAAAGAAGAAGAAGAAGAAAAGAAAGAGGCAGGATTCAAACCAGGTATTGAACAATGGCTTCATTAATAGTGAAATTTGTATAGATAGGGTTATACTGAGACTTGCTTAAGCTCAGTAAAACGTAATCTCCCAGGGAGGGCAGGGCCAGGTTGTGGAGCTGAGATCCAGGCCTGTGAAAGGCAACAAGAAGTCCTATGAAAACTGAGGCAATGACGTATTTAAAAAGACAACAATGAAATCTCATTTCTTTCCAAAATGCTTCAAAGAACAGGTGAAACTTCACTTTGGCCAAAACTGAAGCTTGACATTATAATGTATAATGCTTGCTAGATTTTTTTTTATTCGTCTACCCACATAGCTAATCATTGCTTGAAACTCAAATATCCATACGCTGAGGCTTTGGGTGACATCTGGCTTTTGATGGATTAGCAGAATGTTGCTACCTGAAAAGGGACACATCCCTGCTCCAACTGCGTGCGTCAACTGGGCTGGATTCAGAGGTAAGAGCGCCATCTACTGCAACGCCACTCAGCCTAACAGTTCACTGTGTGCTTTCCCTCATCTGGTTGATTGTTCCAGCTCAGACTAGCTCATGAGAATTAACAATATTTCAGCTGGGGGTTGAAGGAAAGGGAACCTATGGCCACAGACCAACACTTAACTATATTAGAAATCCCAAGTCTTTGGCAAGAACTATTTGTTCTTAACATCATAGAGCTATTAGGCAAGGATAATGATTGATAGAAGTCATTTTACTAGGCAGTCAGATACAAGTGTCAATTTCTTGGAGTTTATATGAGAAATGACATCATCTGCACAATTGTCTCGTGAGGACGGCAGAAGGATATAAAAGCTAGTAGAGCCAGCTAGAAGGCTTTCAGTCCTTAACAGGAGCCTTTGCTTCCTGACACCCCTACCTCCACCCCTGGAGAGAATACCTAAACCCTACTTTTGTCCTTTATCTGTACAGAAATTCACGTGCAGGTGAAGGAGACAGGAAGAGGAACGGCAATCACCTATGGTCATCCTATTTTCTGCAAAAAGTAGACTTTTGTATATCTCAAGCAGGGCAGAATAACAGGCTTTAGCTTAGAGAGCAGCAAGCAATGGGACTTGGTGGGTCAGATAGGCTCACGGAATATTCCACCAACCATTGACAGAAAGCTTCATAAGGGACTAGCAGTCAGTTTCTTCCGAGATGAAATGCAAATGCGGCTGTCTTTGGGCTATGAGTCAAACCCTGATTGGCATGCAAATGCACATATATTCCTTCCAGCTCTAAAATTCTATGGCAACTTACACCCACATTAAACTATGTGATAAAACACAGCTCAGAGCAGCATCAAAACGAGAGTTCCCCGAAATGCAAATCAAAACCGCAATGAGATATCACCTTGCACCTGCTAGGGTATCTATCATCAAGAAGACAAAAGATAACAAATGCTGGCAAGGATGTACAGAAAAGGAAACCCTTGTGCGCTGCGGTGGGAATGCAAATGGGTACAGCCACTATGGAAAACAGTATGGAGATTCCTCAAAAAATTAAAAATAGAACTAGCATATGATCTGGCAATCTCGCTTCTGGGTACATATCCAAAGGAAGTGAAATCACTATCTCAGAGAAATATCTGCACTGCTATATTCATGCAGCATTATTCACAAGAGCCAAGATATGAAACCAACCTAAGTGTCTGTCGACGGAGGAATAGATTTAAAATATGGTATATATACACAATGGAATATTATTCAGCCTTTAAAAAAGAAGGAAATCCTGCTATTTGTGCCAACACAGATGAACCTGGAAGGCATTATGCCAAGCGAAGTAAGTCAGACAGAAAAAAAACAAATACAGTACGGCATCACTTATGCGTGGACTCTTCAAAAAAAACAAACAAACAAACAAGAAGTCAAACTCCTAGAAATAGAGAGCAGAATGGTTGGCTGAGAGGTGGGGGCGGGGATGGGGAGAAGTTGGTCAAAGGGTACAAACTTCCAGTTACGAGGTTAATAAGTTCTGAAGACCCAATGTACGGCATGGTGATTATAGTCAGTAATACTGTGTTGTATACTTGACATCGTCCAAGAGAGCTGATCTTCAGCATTTCCACCAAAAGAAAAAAACTGTAACAATGTGGAATGACAGATGTGTTAACTTGGTTATGGGAATCTTTTCACAATGTGTACATACACCAAATCATTGCATGCTTTAAACGTATTACAATTTTATTTGTCAATGATACCTCAATACAGCTGGGGGGTAGAAAAACAGAGTGCCCTCGGCCTTTATTAATACTGCATGAATTTCTACTCTATGACCCAAAAGGCTGGAGGAGGGGCTTCTTCAACCGCTGTGCCCTTGCATCTATACCTTTTCCCTGGCTGTGTTACTTCTCTCATTATATCCTCTTTTTCATAGAACTGAAAACTCAGGGTTTAGGAAAAATTACCTCCATACCACTGCAAAGAAAGTTATTGTATATAGTAAGTAATTATAAGAATGCCACATGCCACACCTTTAATTGCTTTGTATTTCATTCTTCCTGCCCAGTCAGGAGTCACCTCACCACTCGTACTTTCACTCATTCATTTGTTGGATTTCCAGCCATCTGTGTTGCATTCTACCATCTGGCTGTCTTAGAGTGCAATGACATAGTAGCTGGGTTTTATGGATTTCCAACAGAGTGAAGTGCTCTCTATTATTTCAGCAAAGTTTTAGTACTATGGACTGGCAGTCTGCAAGCAACTTTTCTTAACTCATCTTCAGGACTTCTACCTAGGATTAGACTTTGAAGAGTCTGTCACACATATTCAGCAAATCCTGTTTGGCTTGGTGCTGCTGACCACCTTTCCATTCCACATCAGGACCATTACAAAGAGAATCTCACACACACACACACACACACACACACACTTTTGTGTGATGAGGAAGCATGAAATTGAAAGCCTCCCACTTTCCATGGTGCCTTGCAATCCTTCTATGTGTTCCATTCTCATTTCTCACATTCACAATTTCTAAACTTTATCTCCCTTCCTAAGTCCTCTTATCTCATCATCTCCCCGCCTTCTGCACAGAGAAAAATGGGGACATGAGGAATGAATTCCTTTCATTTCTCGCTCTCCCATCTCCACCTCTTTGTCTCCACTCCTAACCACACCTCTGTCCCTGTCAGATGTGCCTCCTCTTGTTCAGGACTAGTCTTTTCACCTGAGCTTCCATTCCAACCTTTCCCTCAGAGACTTTACCCTAAGAAGGAAGGAAGGAAGGAAAGAAGGAAGGAAGGAAGGAAGGAAGGAGAAGAGAGAGAGGAGGAGGAGGGAGGTGAAAAGAAAAGAAACGGAATACAAAGGGAAGGGAAGGGAAAGGAAGGAAAAATTCCCTCAAGACAACATCCCTCTGATTTTTACTCAATCTCTTTCCTTCCCACACAGACCAACTACCCTTAAGAGTGTGCTCTTGTGGCACCTGGGTGGCTCAGTTGGTTAAGCGTCTGCCTTTGGCTCAGGTCATGATCCTGGGGTCCTGGGATCAAGCCCCGTGTCAGGCTCCCTGCTTGGTGGGGAGCCTCCTTATCCCTCTGCCCCTCCCCCTCCCCCTGCTCCTGCTTTCTGTCTCTCTCCTTCCTCCCTCCCTCTCTCTCTCAAATAAAGAAATAAAATCTTATTTTTAAAAAATTTACTTATTTTGGGCACCTGGGCGGTTCAGTCAATTAGGCATTTGCCTTCAGCTTGGGTCATCATCCCTGGGATCAGGCCCATGTCGGGCTCTCTGCTTGGTGGGGAGCCTGCTTCTCCGTCACCTTCGGCCTGCCACTCCCCCTGCTTGTTCTCTCTCTCTGTCTCTCAAATAAATAAATAAATCTTTAAAAAAAAAATGTGCTCTCTACTTGAGTCTCCATTCTCTCATGAACTACCCTTTCATCTACTGAGAGCAATCTGGATTCAGTCTCCACCACTGAACTGAGCTCTGACTGAAGTATATGTGTGAGTGTATGTGCGGTGCCTCACACAGTGCCTGGCATAGGGTGAAAGCTCAATAATGAACTTCTCTGGCCAATCTCCCCCTAATTTGTAAACTAGATGGGAGCTTTCCAGTTCTTCCTTTACTTGACTTTTCTCCATCAATGATGCCTCCCCTTCTGAAATCTACTGTATTTACTTCCAGTTCTCTTCTCTCTCCTGGAGTCTCTCCTACCTCTACTACCCCTTATGTCTCCTTTGCAGGATCCTACCCCCTCTATGCCTTAAATTAGGACCACTTTTAGTCTTCATCTCTTGGCTGTATACTCTTATTGGGTGACTCTATCAAATTCCACAAAAACTTCACCGTTTCCATTCATTTGACAAATACATAATGAGTTCCTACTATACACCAGTTCTATAATCCTCCCCACTGGACATTTCCATTGGAAGGAACCACACACACACACACACACACACACACACACACACACACACTTATTCTTCATTCTCTCCTTTCTCCTTAAGTAAATGACACCACCCATCTACCAAGTCAGTCAAGTAAGAAACTAGTAATAATGTTAAAATTGCTTTTCACCCACCCCACATCAAAAGAGTCACCATCCTGTGGATTCTATCTTCTAAATTCTCTAGAATCCCTCCCACTGTCTCCAGTCCCCTGGCTGGCTTCCATTCACACTTCATCCTTTCTCATCTGAATCCTGCAGCAGCCTCTTCAGTGGCCTCCCATGTTCGTTTTAGTCCCTGTCAAGCCGTTCACCGCACGGGCCTTTCTAGAACATGATCTAATAATAGCATTTCTCTGTCTAAAAAAATTCAATGGATCTCAC
>NC_048222.1:59878372-59980240 GCF_002007445.2 Ailuropoda melanoleuca
CACACACACACACACACACTTTTGTGTGATGAGGAAGCATGAAATTGAAAGCCTCCCACTTTCCATGGTGCCTTGCAATCCTTCTATGTGTTCCATTCTCATTTCTCACATTCACAATTTCTAAAATTATCTCCCTTCCTAAGTCCTCTTATCTCATCATCTCCCCGCCTTCTGCACAGAGAAAAATGGGGACATGAGGAATGAATTCCTTTCATTTCTCGCTCTCCCATCTCCACCTCTTTGTCTCCACTCCTAACCACACCTCTGTCCCTGTCAGATGTGCCTCCTCTTGTTCAGGACTAGTCTTTTCACCTGAGCTTCCATTCCAACCTTTCCCTCAGAGACTTTACCCTAAGAAGGAAGGAAGGAAGGAGAAGAGAGAGAGGAGGAGGAGGGAGGTGAAAAGAAAAGAAACGGAATACAAAGGGAAGGGAAGGGAAAGGAAGGAAAAATTCCCTCAAGACAACATCCCTCTGATTTTTACTCAATCTCTTTCCTTCCCACACAGACCAACTACCCTTAAGAGTGTGCTCTTGTGGCACCTGGGTGGCTCAGTTGGTTAAGCGTCTGCCTTTGGCTCAGGTCATGATCCTGGGGTCCTGGGATCAAGCCCCGTGTCAGGCTCCCTGCTTGGTGGGGAGCCTCCTTATCCCTCTGCCCCTCCCCCTCCCCCGCTCCTGCTTTCTGTCTCTCTCCTTCCTCCCTCCCTCTCTCTCTCAAATAAAGAAATAAAATCTTATTTTTAAAAAATTTACTTATTTTGGGCACCTGGGCGGTTCAGTCAATTAGGCATTTGCCTTCAGCTTGGGTCATCATCCCTGGGGTCAGGCCCATGTCGGGCTCTCTGCTTGGTGGGGAGCCTGCTTCTCCGTCACCTTCGGCCTGCCACTCCCCCTGCTTGTTCTCTCTCTCTGTCTCTCAAATAAATAAATAAATCTTTAAAAAAAAAATGTGCTCTCTACTTGAGTCTCCATTCTCTCATGAACTACCCTTTCATCTACTGAGAGCAATCTGGATTCAGTCTCCACCACTGAACTGAGCTCTGACTGAAGTATATGTGTGAGTGTATGTGCGGTGCCTCACACAGTGCCTGGCATAGGGTGAAAGCTCAATAATGAACTTCTCTGGCCAATCTCCCCCTAATTTGTAAACTAGATGGGAGCTTTCCAGTTCTTCCTTTACTTGACTTTTCTCCATCAATGATGCCTCCCCTTCTGAAATCTACTGTATTTACTTCCAGTTCTCTTCTCTCTCCTGGAGTCTCTCCTACCTCTACTACCCCTTATGTCTCCTTTGCAGGATCCTACCCCCTCTATGCCTTAAATTAGGACCACTTTTAGTCTTCATCTCTTGGCTGTATACTCTTATTGGGTGACTCTATCAAATTCCACAAAAACTTCACCGTTTCCATTCATTTGACAAATACATAATGAGTTCCTACTATACACCAGTTCTATAATCCTCCCCACTGGACATTTCCATTGGAAGGAACCACACACACACACACACACACACACACACACACACACACACTTATTCTTCATTCTCTCCTTTCTCCTTAAGTAAATGACACCACCCATCTACCAAGTCAGTCAAGTAAGAAACTAGTAATAATGTTAAAATTGCTTTTCACCCACCCCACATCAAAAGAGTCACCATCCTGTGGATTCTATCTTCTAAATTCTCTAGAATCCCTCCCACTGTCTCCAGTCCCCTGGCTGGCTTCCATTCACACTTCATCCTTTCTCATCTGAATCCTGCAGCAGCCTCTTCAGTGGCCTCCCATGTTCGTTTTAGTCCCTGTCAAGCCGTTCACCGCACGGGCCTTTCTAGAACATGATCTAATAATAGCATTTCTCTGTCTAAAAAAATTCAATGGATCTCACTGCCTCAGTATAAAATCCAAACCCATCAAAGTGCCAGTGATCTGGCTCCCGTCAACCTGCCCCCAATCACATCTTGACACCCACTCTCCTACTTATATTCAGTGTCTGTGGTTTCCCCTGTTCTCTCATGCCTCCGTGGCTGTACAGAGATCTTCTTCACCTCTTCCTTTCTGCCCAGGTTTGTTCTCATGCCCAGACTCAGATCAACTGTCATCTCCTGCAGAATATTTCTCTGTCCTTCCCCCTCACACCCCCAGTCTGAAATAGACGCTGCTTGCTGGGGAATCCCAAAGCACTCTGTACTTCCCTCTGCAATACAACTTATCACACATTTATAATTTACGTTTACATAGCCATACCCCCTATGCTTTAAGCTATATTGTAAGCTCGCCAAGGCCAGGAGTCATTAATATTCAGCATCAATAGTACCTATCACAGTGCCTAAGACTTAGTAGGTATTCAATAAGTATATGTTGATTGAATGTTGGTAGAGTAAAAGCGTTACAAAGCTTTCCCCTGGCCTCACCAGCTATGGTGCCAATGAAGTCATGGTAATGATAGTAGCTCAAAGTCCAGTGAATTTAGGTCCCATCTTTTCATGTTAGATTTCAGATCCTGAAAATACACATGCATACACACATCATGTACACACAGTGAAAAGTGCTCAGAAGCTGCTGACACATGATTCCTTCTGCCTGGAAGAACTCCCCGTTCCACCTGACCTCACCATGGTCTCCATTGGTCACAGATGCCCTTTTCTGGCACCTCCACGGGTGCCCTAAAGCCTTCATGATGGTGGTCCTTGGCAAAGAAGGACAGCAGGAAGTAAGCAGAGAAAGTATCTCCTCCATTAAAGGCGCCCCAAACAAAACAGTTTGTGCTATAATTTTATGACACACCTGTGAGTGAAATCTTTTTATCACTAATTTGCACACTCCTGCTCTGCATGGGACCCCAGGAAGCATCGGTAGGGGTTGTTGTCTGAGAGAAATCTGAGTATTGGACACAAGGCTGACTCAGCCACTTTTCCTCTCCAAAGCTTATGTCATTCTTTACAGAGGAAGTTCATCTGCCTGGTTCCTCTCTCCCTCTGCCCCGTCCCTGTGCTGCACTGGATGTGGCTGATTCGCACCTACACCAAACAGGGACCCCTGTCCTCACTGCATCATGCGTCAGACACCGTGCTGACACTGGGTACAAATGATCAACAAGGCAGACACGCCATCGTGGAGGCAACAGAGCATAGAGGTGAAAGGCAAGCTGCTGGAGCTATACCACCTGGGATTACGTCCTGGCCCTGACATCTTCTAGCTTGTGTGACCTTCAGCATAATACTTTAACCACTCTATGCCTCAGTTTCCCCACCCATAAACAGGTGATAATATAGTACCTACTTCATTGGGTTGTTATAATGAACAAGCTAATTCATGTTAAACAGTATTGCCTGTCACGTAGCAAGTATTCTATAAAAGTTATCTACTATTATTATAGTCTAGTGGGAAATAAACAATAAAATAAATAAACAAATAAGCAAAATAATTACTAGTTGTAATAAGTGCTAAGAGGGGAAGGAGCCAGCCACACAAATAGCTGGGAGTGTAAAATTCCTGGCAGGGGAGAGAAGAACAGCAGTGCAGAGTCCCTGAAAGGGAAAGGAGTTTGGTGAATCCTAACACTTGAAAGAGTGCTGGTGTTCTGAGCAGAGTGAGCCAGGCACAGAACAGCACAGGAGGAAAGGCAAGCTCAGATTGTGTGAGGCTGATGGGCTGCTGCAGAAAATTTTCATTTCATTCAATGTTAAATGGAAAGCCACCGGAGGGCTTTAAATGTTATCTAATCTCCATGTTTTAAGATTACTCTGACTAATGTACTGAAGGGAAGCAAGAGTAGAAACAGGAAAATAATTAGGAGGTTATTGCCGTCGCCCAGGATAGAGATGGCAGTGGCTGGAACTAGGGGGTGGCGGTGGAGATACAATGAATCAATGGTCTGGAGTGTTATCTGCAGAGAAAATGCGGTGGGCTCCGCAACAGGGCAGAGCTGGCCGAAGCATTAAAGGTTAAGGGAAGGTGAATTATCTTCCTACTGTAACCTGAAACAGAGAGGGGCCTTTATTTGTAAACATGGCTTTGGTGTTCCATGGGAGACATACAATCACTACAGCCCACAACAGAAAGCAATGATTTCCTGGGAGCCCACAGAGGGTAGAGTTCTAGGCTTGGTAGAAATGACTTCGGTCCAGGATAGATGCACATATAACTTCTTTCTTCCTTGATACATGTGTCTGAAACCACTGTTCTCTAAGTCATCAAAATTATACTGATAAATCCTCTAAATAATAAAACTGCAAACAAAATACGTATTAGCTATAATAATCATGAAAGAATTAACTGACATGTTTTAGGTCACTTAAAAAATGATAATTCATATTTGGTAGGTTATATGTGTTTTGTGGTACTTTGTCGGCCCTTCTGTTGTAAATATATACAGTATATTTATGAATATTTTATAGAAATTGTAATATAGTTTTGTTTTAAATGATTAGATGGATTTTATACCATTTTCCTTTGTAAATATTGATGACCGTGTGCATGACTGATTTATATGTTACACTTTCAGTCAAGAATTGTAGCCCCAAAAAGGGAAATGAAATTTCCTTCATGAGAGTTTTTAGAAACCCACTCTGGCAAAAGTGGGGGCCGTGTATGAGCTCTGTTTACTTTTTTCTGGCTCAGAGTCACACACAACAGAGGTTTTAAAGTCATTGTTCAGTATCCTCTTTGCTCTGCTTCCAAATAATTGAAGCTTTCTCTCTCATGCTCTCTCGTCACTAAAAAAGTAGGGCACATCTAAGAATGGTATTAATTACAAAAACAATGCAAATGCAAGAAAGAGAATCAAATCAAATCAGCATCCATTTATCACGTAACTAACAGTTGAACTCCCTTCTCTATATATTCCACCTCCAAACTTCATTATTTCATCCCAACTAAAAATAAAATACATGTGGATTGAGCCACCTAAGGAAGGAAATAGTTACTTAAATAGACTGGGGGAGAGGTATAGTCAGAGAAAAATAAAGGAAAATAAGAGAAACTATCCAAACTTAGGGGCTCCTGGCTCCCTGTACACTTCTCTAAGGATGCTTTTTTTTTTCTAAGATTTTACTTATTTATTTTGGAGAGAAAGAGACCACAAGTGGTGTGGGGGGGGGCAGATGGGCAGAGGGAGAGGGACAAGCAGACTCCACACCGAGCAGGGAGCCAGATGCAGGGGCTCGATCCCAGGACCCCAAGATCATGACCTGAGCCAAAGACAGACGCTTAACTGACTGAGCCACCCAGGTGCCCCTCAGGACAGTTTTCAGAAAAAAACTCAAGAGAATTGGGACACCTGGCTGGCTCAGTCGGTGGAGCATATGACTCTTGATCTCAGGGTTGTGAGTTCAAGCCCCACGCTGGGTGTGGAGCCTACCTAAAAACAAACAAACAAAAAACTCAAGAGAATTAACATTGGTTGCATGTATAAACTTAGGGAAGACTCCGCTAATGTGAGAGCAAATGACCTTCTTAGGAAGGTCATGTTTCTTACCATCCATAGAACAGGCAAATTCAGCGCATGGGTAGAATAACACGATGAAGAGAATAAGCAGAGCCAGCACTGGGAGATTAGGACAGAGTGTGTGAGAAGTCAAGTCAATTTCCATTTATTCAATCAATGCATGGATGAAGACTAGCAGATGGGAAGCCAGCCAAGGGACTCAAGGTTAAAATGTATACTTTGAGTTGAACATTATGCACACAATAATTCACAAGTTTTTGGCTGTTTCAAAACGTCTGAACTAGAAGTTTCTCAAATCCATTGCTAAGCTAGGAATTCTATATACTAAGTTCATAAACATATAAGTGGGAGTAGGGGTGGAGGGAGACTGCATGCCTCCAAAATGGTCATCTTTCATGTTTATGTGTAGGGGATGATCTGCTTCTTGGCTTGATGTTAAGGATCTGTTTCACCCCATTGGTGAATATCCAAGATGGCAAAGCCTAACTGATTGTCTAAGACACTATCTCCTAGGGCCAGACTGAAAACTAGCCAAAGTACAGGGAAATTATCAAATTTAGAGGAAAGCAGATTCAAAATGGCTATTTTTAAATGGGGCACATCATTTTTGAAGGCTAAGGGAAAAAAATCAGGTTAGGGAAAAAGAGTAGGAGTACAGAGGAATATGCTGCTATTAGAAATTCCAACAAAATAACAGGATACCCATCCTCCAAAAAAATTTGAAGACAGACCCAACTGGTCTCCCTGCTTTTGCCCCTGGGCTCCTACAATCGATTCTCAACACAGAATCCAGGTAATTCTATTAAACACAAATCGTATCATGCCTCTCATCTCTTCTAAACCTTCCAATGACTTCTGACAACATTCAGAATAATTGCCAAATCCTGTAGGGCCTCAAGCTATTTAAATGGTGAGGACCAGAAGAGAAGCCTCCCCAGGACATTTCCCCCTTTTTTGGCTCCCCAGTATCTGTCCATCCTTCCCAGCTAGGGGAAATCCTCTGCATGGTATGGTTCTTAGAAGGAGGCAGGGCCTACGGCAGCGAAACAGGGACTGTTCCCTGTCCCCACTCTCTAACCAGCAGAGCAATCACATGACCCAGGGTAGGCCAGTCTGGTCTGCATTTTTTTATTATTCCCTGAAGATTCAAAGATGGAAACTATGTGCAATGACGGAATCAAGGATGCAGTGACTGTCATGTATATGGTGGCAGCACCACCACCAACAGCAAGCTGTGCATCTTCAGTGGTGCCACGGTAGAGTACCAACCAGACTGTTCTTGTGCATGACCCTGGTGGCATTCTTGCCTGCTGAGCTTTCTTTGGCTCCTGACCATTTTCTGAGGCTGGTTCTATGACCTCTTCTTTGATTCTGAGAGTTGCTACAACCTTCCAATAAATTCCTTTTCTGCTTAGATTAACCAGAGTCATTTTCTATTATTTAAACCTAGACTCATGAAAATGAGCTTTGTTGCACATCAGTGAATCTTTTTTTTAAAGATTTTTATTTATTTATTTGAGAGAGAGATAGTGAAAGAGAGAGAGCACAGAGGNAGAGATAGTGAAAGAGAGAGAGCACAGAGGGAGAGGGAGAAGCAGACTCCCCGATGAGTGGAGAGCCTGATGTGGGGCTTGATCCCAGGACCCTGAGATCATGGCCTGAGCCGAAGGCAGACACCTAACTGACTGAGCCACCAGAAGCCCCACATTGATGAATCTTTGAATATAGAAGGGAAAGTCTAAAGTCTAGTAGAGTATGCAGAGAGCCAGCTGGCTCTGAATAAAGTAGGCAGAATTGAGTTTCTTGGGGCACCCAAGAAGAGGTGGCCTGGAATGCAATATTGAAGGAGAATAGAGTAGTAGGGCTGAGGAACCCATGAAAGAAAGGGATCAGGAAAAAAATTCCAAAGAGCAACAAGAGGAAAGGCAAAGGAATGTGAAATGGTAAAAGCTGAATCTAAACAGCCTTATTCTTGAGGCTCCTGGGTAGCTCAGTTGGTTAAGCATCTGTCTTTGGCTCAGGCCATGATCAGGGTCCAGGGGTTGAGCCCCACATCAGGCTCCCTGCTCAGCAGGGAGTCTGCTTCTCCCTCTCCCTCCACTTGCCTCTCTCTCTCTCTCTCTGTGTCAAATAAATAAAATCTTTTTAAAAAATAATAAATAAATNGTCCAGGGGTTGAGCCCCACATCAGGCTCCCTGCTCAGCAGGGAGTCTGCTTCTCCCTCTCCCTCCACTTGCATCTCTCTCTCTCTCTGTGTCAAATAAATAAAATCTTTTTAAAATAATAAATAAAGAAAAAATAAACAGCCTTACTCTTTAGAATCCCACCTCCTGCCCTACATCTTATCTGCCCATAGTTTCTTTTCTTACTGGAACTGCTCAGTGAAAGTCAGCAGCTCCAAAGCTTTGGGTGAGATGTCATTTGCTACAGCTGAATTTAAAAAAAAAAAAAATCTCTTTTTTAATCAATACCTAGGTAAATCTGACTTAAGAAAAAAAAATGCAGCAGAATATGGGTCATGTATTCTGCTTCTACAGGACTATCGATGGGCTTTGTCATTTGGTTGAGTAATTGATGTATTTGATCGCTTGCTGGCCATTATTCAGAGATCGATTTACTGAAACATGAAACTTTGGAACAGTCAACAAAGAATGCTGCCATTTATGAGGTGAGTACTGATAGGAACAGTTTAAGTCCCTATATTACTCAAGTCTCATGCCCCACATCCCTCCCTGACCCTGTCGCTGCCTCTCAGTGTCTTTTCCTGGTCTCTTCTCCATGTCCCTGCTTCCTTCTGTCTGTGTGTGTCTGCCTACCTCCGCCTGGTTTTGCTTTGTCAATTCCTCACCTCAAGTTCAGAAAGGGTTTATTGCATCTCACAAACAGCAAGATAACACAGATTCAAAGTAGATAAGGAAGGAAAAGAAAAAGGAAAGAAAGACACAAACTAGGGTCAGAAATGAAAGTAAAAATAGACAAGGCAAGAAACAACAATTGTTGGAGAGGATGTGGAGAAAGGGGATCCCTCCTACATTGTTGGTGGGAATGCAAGTTGGTACAGCCACTCTGGAAAACAGTGTGGAGGTCCCTTAAAAAGTTAAAAATTGAGCTACCCTATGACCCAGCCATTGCACTACTGGGTGTTTACCCCAAAGATACAGACGTAGTAAAGAGAAGGGCCATATGCACCCCAATGTTCATAGCTGCATTGTCCACAATAGCCAAATCATGGAAGGAGCCGAGATGCCCTTCAACAGATGACTGGATTAAGAAGCTGTGGTCCATATATACAATGGAATATTACTCAGCTATCAGAAAGAACGAATTCTCAACATTTGCTGCAACATGGACGGCACTGGAGGAGATAATGCTAAGTGAAATAAGTCAAGCAGAGAAAGACAATTATCATACGATTTCTCTCATCTATGGAACATAAGAACTAGGATGATCGGTAGGGGAAGAAAGGGATAAAGAAAGGGGGCATAATCAGAGGGGGAATGAAGCATGAGAGATTATGGACTATGAGAAACAAACTGGGGGCCTCAGAGGGGGAGGGGGTGGGGGAATGGGATAGACTGGTGNGGGGGAGGGGAATGGGATAGGCTGGTGATGGGTAGTAAGGAGGGCACGTATTGCATGGTGCACTGGGTGTTACACGCAACTAATGAAGCATCAAACTTTACATCAGAATCCGGGGATGTACTGTATGGTGACTAACATAATATATAAAAAAATCATTAAAAAAAAAAGAAATGAAAGTAATACAAAAATGCATACTAGGAAGCCCTGCTCACTGGCAGCCCTGCCATCAATTTCACCCACGCTCTGCAGCAGTCACTTCAAAGATGGAAATACAATTGGTGTCCGTAAGATAAAATTATACCAATTGCTCAGGCTTCCTAAATCTGCATAGTAACATAATTTATGAAAATGATGCATCACAATGACACAATTTGTCAGAAAATCCCTCCACCTCGCAAATGGCCCTGCCACACTTAATAAGCAGAAATAACTGACAGAGAGTTCTCTCACCTTGCCTGGCTGGAAGAGCCGGTTTCCCAGTGTGCTTGATGGGAGTACTGCTGCACACAGCAGGTAATAAATTTGCAGAATTCATTACCCCCAGGAGGAGGTGCAGGCAGGAAATAGAAATGGATTTTAAAAGGATTGGTCAAATTTATAAGTGGTGAAGCCATCAATGGCTCTTATTTTGTTTGCATTTAATAATATTTTATACTGTGATCAACCCCACCCCCTTACCTGCTACCCTAAAGTGCATCCTTATAGCTCCTTACCTTTCTCTCCAGTGAGATTTCTGATGCTATATATAATACTTGATATATATTGATTCACATATAGAAATACTCTATTTTTACACTCTGTTAGTAGAAATATATTTCAAATTTCAGTAACTTTGTCCAAATATAGATGTTTTAAGTCTTCACATTTTCAGCATATTTTATAACACTATACAACACATAGCTAAATTAATAATTACAATGCTGTAGTCCCAGCGAATACCCGCTTTAGAACAAATTAATTATGCTTTGACAACCCAATTGAAGTAACCCTGGCCTTGGGAACATTTTGGAAACTTTCTTATTGTTCAAGGCCCAAAAGGGAGTGAGGAAGGTAATTAGAGTTGTATTAAGCTCAACTGACACTTTGCATGGGCTGGTAGGTTAAGTCTCTGCTGTGTCCTGTAGCAGTGGGTGCCTCTCTACCCTACGATCCTCCCGGCCTGAAGAGGGGAGCTACACGGCCAGTCTTTGCAGGAAACCAGCACAGCTCTGCTATTACCACTCTAGGAATCACCCATCAATGTGCACTGTGGCACTTCTGGGAACCAGGCACTCTTCAGCCACACCTGGACATCGGACATCCATTCAAAAGTCTCTGAGCGTAACAATGGGAGACAGGATTCTGTTGCATTTCAGGTTACTTTCTTCTCTCCAATTTGGGGAAATTCTGGAGAACTAACCAAGTCCTTGAGCAGCTGGGAAAAGGCAACCTCGTTGGTTTTTGAGGGAAAGAACTTTGGGTACCCAGGGAAGGAATCGGTTTCAGGGTATGTTATTTATACCAGGAGGCACTGAGGCTCACATTGACAGGGTTCTTTGGCCCTTCTGATTGGGATGATTTTTGGAGGTGGGAATGAGTATAGTTAACAGTTTTGCAGCAATAAAGATATGCCTTTTTGATGTGCTGGGATTTTCTGTAGCTGTTACTAACAGAGCAGAGACAGGTCTCACGACCTAGATACAAGCCAGGAAAAAGAGGCCAGTACTGTCCTGCTGTACCTACCCATTAGTCTGGCTGGGACTTGCTCTGAGCCACATTAAATGGGAATATCACCTTAGACAAATTCCTGACCTCCTCTACGTCTTCCTCAGCCATAAAATCAGGCAGTTAGACGAGGTTACCTTGAAGGTCCCTTCCAGCTCCAAGCTCCTGTCTGTCTGGCCTGCGCTCGCGGTTCTGCTGGTATAAACGACAGTGCTAAGGGTGCACCAGCCTAATACCTGTTACCGTTTGCATGATGCTCTTAAGTACTGATTTGTCTCCTGGTGGCAAGAAACCAGTGCTCCTCTCACTAGAATATTCTTGATGAAATGTAAAAATAACTTTCTACACGCTAACATTTGTACTGAGCAAGATTGTCTGAGGTTTTTAGGGACCTACTAGGAGAGAGTTGGGAAAGCAAATGCAGGCTACTCACTTTCCTTCTCTTTAAAATGAAGATGAACGGTGCCTCAGTGGCTCAGTCGGTTAGGTGTCTGCCTTCAGCTCAGGTCATGATTTCAAGGTCTTAGGATAGAACCCCACATTGGGCTCCCTGCTGCGGGGAGCCTGCTTCTCCCTCTGCCCCTCCCCGCACTCATTGTCATTCTCTGTCTCTCAAATAAATATCTTTTAAAAAATAAAAATCTTAAAAAAAAAATAGACTGTCTAAGAAAATGTGTGAAAGCCAGCACAGAATCATCCCATTTAAGCAGCAGTTCTCAGACTTGAGGACACAGAAAAATCTCCTGGAGGGCTTGTTAACACAGATTGTGAGCTCCATTCTCAGAGTTTCCCATTCAGTAGGTTTGGGATGGGGTCCAAGAATTTGCATTCCTAACAAGTTTCCTGATGATGCTGATTTTGCTGGTCTAGGGACCACACTTTGAAAACCATGCACTAAAAGATGGGAAGCTGGTGGGCGTGGGAGGGCATCAAGCCACTGACTTGTCCCCTACTGATGGAGATGCCCCATTGTTTGAGGATGAAACTATCACACATATATTTCCAGGTTGACCTACAGAGGTGAAGCAAATTTGAGCAGCACCAAAGCAAGTTTTCAGGCACAGCAAAAGAGAAACGTGCTACAAGTAAGAAGCAACTGCATCCCCCAGCAGTTGATGAACCCAGGGAAGCTGAGGGGTAGGGGCAGGGCATCAATATTATCTGCTATACTTCTCTTCATTATTATTGCTGCATTTATGGCCATTATTAGTCTCTAAACTGAAAGGCTACCTCTCAAGGTCATTGGTGGAGAAATCTCTGAACCCAGTGGCTATAAAGGTGGAAAACTCCCTCACCCTAAGGCTGATAGCAGCCATGAAGGACTCTTCCAGGTCAGTAATTTCTTCATCGAATCAAAGAAATGAGGAAGAGAGGAGTGAAGCAAGGCCAGAGCAATTATCAGTGAGTGACTGCAATGACCAGGAGACCCAATGTGACCCAACACAAACTTCTGACCCCACTGAGGCACTTCCAGGCTACAAAGAGGACACATTTTACATGCAAATCATGCAGAGCTCAGTGCTCTGCCACGTGCTCTTTGTGCCCTGTGGAGAAAATGGCTAACACTGGTGCTAAAATGGGACTGCTCCATTATTCTGTTCCGCATGTACATTTAATTGTCAACATTGCAATAGCTTTAACTGCAAAGAAGCACAATCTCATTGCCCATCAATTGTTTGATGGGAGGAAAGCAGGCAATTTGGAGATGATTCTGAGATGAGAAACATCATTATTATCTTTTCGTATGAGGTTTTGTTTTCATTCTTCACTTCCCTTGCCCTCTCGTCAGTGATTATATTTTTCCACAAATTCAACATCAAAATACTACAGCTAATATAAAATATTCCAGCATTCATCTGAATCCTGAGGGTTTCATTTACTAATTTCAGATATCTGTAGTAGCATTTTTTTCTTTTCTCAAAACATTTTATATCTCTTAATCCACTCAGCCTCCTAACAGTGCCTTCAGCTTAGGGAGTTGGAGAACTATTTGCAAATGAGGAAACTGAGGCACAGAACAGCAAATTGATTTGTCCAGAAACTGACTGGCAGTGATAGAGCTGATTCACACTAAATCGCAGAGTGTTGCATTCAATTTTGTTCATACAGTTAGAAAATCTTTGGATATATTAATCAATGAGTATAGAAAATTCCTCACAGTTCCTCTTCCCTTTATTCAAGCTAGTAGCAGGGCTCTGCTCAATGACCCAAGGAAGGTATGTGGTTCAAAAAATAAATTATCCCTGGAGAATTCCCCAAGTTCCCAGAGGAAGTAGGAAGGGAAGTAAAAGAGCAGAGATGGGGTGTCAGTAAGGTGTAGCAGAAACATAGAAGAATCAAACAAAAACAAAAACAACATGGAGGGAGAAGACTCCCCCCAGACTAGAAAAGGACTCCCTGAAATTCAAGAAGAGTGAAAGAGAGAGCTGTGAGCTTAATCAGCAGGGATCCAGACTCTCACCTCCTGGCGCTGGAGTCAGGGTGGAAGCAACATGCTAAGAAGTACTGTGGATGCAGGACACCCTAGGTACAGCCCCTGGATTCACAAGGGTTTTCACAGCCCCAGCATATGCAGGAAGCAACGGTGTCCCAACGCTTGAAAGGATCATGAGGACAAAGGCATAGGATATCTCAGCTTAGAGACAGACAGCCAATCATCAGAGGTCCCCCAAATTCTCCTTATGTCCCAAACATGGCACTAATACCTGAAACATTGAACTAAATCCATGAGGCAGAGGATGAGGGGCAGTGTAAAGGGGGAACCCTCAGAATGGCTAAGTATTAATTTTCTAGCAGAGGTAGAGTGACTAAATTATATGATATAAAGTAAGTGATGCTTCACACACCTGGAGTTTGGGCTAAGCTTCAAATCTGTTATGGTATCTGTTATTGCTTTGGTACCAGCAACATTCTTGAACCAGGGAGAGTCTTAGGGAAAAGAAGTGAAGGGGTGCCTTGGTGCCTCAGTCAGTTAAGCATCTGACTCTTGATTTCAGCTCAGGTCATGATCTCAGGGTCGTGAGATCGAGCCCTGCATTGGGCTCTGTGCTGAATGTGGAGCCTGCTTAAGATCCTCTCTCCCTCTCCTTTTACCCCTCCCCCGCCCACATGTATGCATGCTCTCTCTCTCTCTCTCTATTTAAAAAAAAAAAAAGTGAAGATTTCTCTGACTCTTCCATCCCAAAATGCTGGTGCCCCCTCTAAGTCTTTCCTCTGTGGCCTCCTGGTTCCACGGCTGCATCCTCCTGGATGCTTGCTCAAGACAATCTTCCACTACCACCGTCAAAACACCACCATGTCGTACCAACTAGATTATCTAATAATCATTATCAGTCTTCTCCCCACCCAAGCCCTAGGAGATACAACACACAAACTTCCATCAGCAGAACTTCCATCAGAAGCAGTAGATCGCTCTGCAGAAATTCTCAGTTAAGGATGTGGGAATGGAGAAATGCGGGGATCTAAATAGAGAGGAACAGTGCTGAGGTATGAGCTACGAAACCCATTCAAAATGGACATGCATTTGAACACTACCACCCCAATACAGTACAGGAAGAGCATCTTCAAACTCTAGACATGGCCGTTGGAGCACTGTAGACATGTGAGCCACGCAGGACAAAAGGGTCAGAACCACTGCAATATGTTAAGTCATAAAGCTTTGAAACTATGCAAAGCCTGGAGAACAGAGTAGATCCCAACTCTACCATTTATAGCTGTGTGACTTAGGATGAGAGTCACAGATAACTGTCCTCTCACACAGTAATACTAACATTAGCAGCCGCCACATGTCATCATCGTCATCTCTCCTACTACTACTTGCAGCTAATACTTGCTGACAATTTCTCATGGAACAGATATTATTTTAAGTGCCTATAAGCGGCACACAAACTGTTTGTAGTATCATTTTTATCACTAGGATCTATGGCACAGGGAGGTTGAATGGTTGGCCAGCAAGACAGTCAGTTGCAGACACAGAGAACAAACGCTGTAGTGTGAAGTGAGAGCTCCAAACCAGGCTACTATACTGTGCAGATAGGTGTGTGGAGGATTATAGGAGACAATCCAGGACTGTGTTACATATATTATAAAGCCATGCAAAGGGGATATAGTCATGGGAAAACCAAGTTCCTTCCCAGTTCATGGAGTACTGGTTAGGGTTCTTGGTTGCAAATATGTAAGATATCCCTGCAAACCTAAGCAGAAAGAGAATTTACCCAAAGGATATTGAGAGGCTGAGAGTCATAGAAAGCCTGGCAAATAAGACTCAGGTGAACACTAAGGGCAGTGAGCTATAGTGAGGACCCTGCCAAAAGAACAATCCACTCAGGACCCACCATGAGCACTTGTCAGCCCCAACCACTGACCATAGCTCATCGAGCTTTGCCACCCCAGACACTCCCTGCCATACTGCCTGCCTAACTCAGTCACAGCCCCCAGGAATGTCTTTGTCTGACACACACAACCCACACCCCACTTTCTGCCTCTCCTTCAGCTTCTAAGGGCTCATTCAAAAGCAGTTGATCGGCCACACTTAGGTCATAGGCTCATTCCACATCTTACTAAAGATCTGTAGCTGTCAGCTATTGCTGCAATAATGCTGTATAACAAAGCAGCCCAAAACCTAAGAGATTATAGCAACAAGCATTTACTTTCCTGGCTCACTGCCATTCAGCTGGAGTAGCTCTGCTTCAAACTACAGATCAGTCAGCATCAGGTCTCTGGATGAGTCTCTCATCTTCCTTGGACCAGAGGCTATATGAAGCACGTTTTTCTCATGTACAATGTCATCAGTGCAAATGCACAAGGTGAAATGCATGACACCTCTTGAGGCCCTGGCTTTAAACTAGCACACTGCCACCCCTACAGGTATTCCACATGCGAAAGCAAGTCGCAAGTTGTGTGACTGGTCCCAGCATCAACAGGAAAATACACTCTCCCCACTTCAATAGGAGAGACTGCAAAGTCACATGATAAAGGGCATGGATGTACATAATTCTAACACAAAAAGGTGTAGTGTATTGTGAATTCACTCTATCACATGGGCCAAAAAGAAGGAGCGTGCTTCTGATCCCCAAGGAGTACAAAGGGTGTTCAGCTTCTAGTCAGCCAGGATCAAGCAAATCCACTACTGATTCCAGGGAAGAGGCCTTCCAGAGACAAGGGGACCAGACTAAGAAACCTCAGAAACGAGAAATCCTCTCACTTCACACAGTGAGTTACAATCTCAACACGAGGTCCAGCGTAGGGTCAAAATTTTATTGCAAGTTTTTGAAGACGTGGACTTATTCAGTATGTCTCAGCCTGTGATACCCATCAACTGTGTTATTTCCCTGGATGATTTTTTTCAATTTTTATTAGAAATGACAGCTCTTTTATTAAAAAAGCAGGAAATATTATATTGAAGAAAAATACAAGCAACAGTAATCAGGTGTTAAAGGATATGAAAGTCCTATCTCATGATAGAGAACTAACCATATCTTTAGAGGATTTGTGGTTTGAGTGGTTTATTAAATCTGACACCAGGCCTACAATTACCACCAATTATTTGGTCATAGTGTCAGTTCCATTTAAAGTGAGAAAGATAGTGATGGCAACAGCTTATTTTTAATAACTGATTTCAGAGAAAACCATTTATGTCCAATTGCTACTTCTTCACCTCCTGAACTCCAAATAAAAAAAGTGTACCTGTGGGGTTACTGGCGTGAACCCCAACCCAGGAAAGGAGTCACAAGATGCTATTACGTGCTGACAGTAAGTTATATATTCACTCCACTGTTCCTGCATCCTACAAACACAGAGGTGCACCCCCCCGGTGCTAGACCCTGCAGTAAATTCCTCCTAAACGTGCTGCATTCAGCTGAAATGCTGACTCTGAAAAATCCCACCACGAAACTAAGAGGGCCTTCAACCCCAGGGCAGGAAGAGACTTCATAGTGTCTTGTCTTGTGGTGCTTATGTATAAGGAAATGCATCCTTCCAGGTCGACAAACCCACCCCCTCTTTACTTATTTAATAAAGAATTGAGTGCGTTTATTTGGTTGCTTATCTCTAAAGCTGTGGTCCGTGGGATGAACAAATGGCTCTCAAGTCCCAGGAACGCAGGCAGGCCAGCATCTTACCCCTCACGTGTTAGCCCCTGCCACCAGGGGAGTAGAACTCCAAATACAAAGTTGCCAAATTTCAATGAAGTCACTTTTTTAAAATCCACATTTCTTTCTATTTCAAGATACAATCTCCTGCAAAATCCATCAAATGCATGTAATCTAGGGACTAAGAATTTTGTACCTTAATGTACTTCTACTTCTAGGCACTCGTGTTTGATACTATGTTCAAACCCCACCCCTCCCCCACCACCCCAAACACCAAGTTTTTTGCTTGACTTGGCTTCAGTTTTTCCCCTATTCCCTTAACTTACTTTTATGATTCTGGAATCAAAACCACAGCAACAACGAAAACCCAGAAAGCGTAAATTTAAGAAGTTTCAACCATCCAATCCACGGAGGTGACTGGATAAATAAGGTGTCGAGATTCAATTTTGACATAAAGAGTGACTACTGGTAAGAGACTCGACTGAGGTCAGCTTTTCCAAATGTTGTCAGTTGTGATGGAGTGGGAGAGAAAGGAGAGATGAGGGAAGGAGGAGGACATCGGGGAGAAGTCTGTATATTCTTATTTAAACAGACAAGCAAACAAAGACTGAGAGGACTTTTAAACCTTTTGGTAAAGGCTTCTTACTTGAGGCAACACATGTCATCGTCTGTCTCAAGCTCCGAGATTCTCTTCAGCGTGAACACAGCTGCTTCAGGAGACAGAGACTGAAATAGAAACCCAGCCATGGTGATGAAATGTGACAACTTGCTTGAGAAAAGACATGTTTGATGTGTTTTCCAACTGGATGTTTCTAAAATTTATGGCAGTTTCAGACAAGATTTCCAAAGAAATCCTTTCTCTTACTCATTTCAAGCCTCTGAATCTGTTAATACCCTTATCACTGCTACAGAGAGGCACCAAAGAAAGTTTCTTCCCCACCGATTTCACAAATTACATTTTAGTCTTCAGAAGATGTGTCTCTCCTTGACAAACTCAGGTATCTCTCGCAGATTGCTCTCATTCATCTTCCCCAGCACTGTAGGTAAATTACTTGCTTCTCAAGACTCAGTTTTCTCATCTGTGCAATGAAGAGATTCTGCTAAATAATCTTTAATGACCCTTCCACATGTAACATCCGGGGACCCCAATTTGACCACCACCCTGAAAGCATTTGAAGGGTTTTTTGCATCCATAATAGTGGAGAGAGGGACCTTCTAGAAACATGAAGAGAAAAAACAAAGAGATGTTTTATTTTTTTTAAGATTTTATTTATTTGACAGATTGAGAGAGAGAGAGAGCACAAGCAGGGGGAGTGGCAGAGGGAGAGGGAGAAGCAGGCTCTCTGCTGAGCAGGGAGCCTAATGCAGGGCTTGATCCCAGGACCCTGGGGTCATGACCTGAGCTGAAGGCAGATGCTTAACTGACTGAGCCACCCAGGCGCCCTCAAAGTGATGTTTCAAAACAAGGATCAAGCTTCTAGTAATAGCCAAGTAAACATCCTGCTCCGTGTAGAATAACCCCTCTACAAAATCTACATGGAATAAGCCCTCTGCAGACAGATACTATGAAATATGGACATTTACAAGAAGTAGCTACGTGGAGGCACAAGAGAGTGAAGGAAAGTAGATTCCAGTGAGGAGTCCATGCATGAGAGAGGACGTTACATGGAATAAGTACTCCATTTTGCTGCTTCTCTTATAACCTGAAGGGAGGCTCAGTTAGCATATACAGAGCATTGAGCATGGGTGGAAAATTGCCATTTTTCTGGCCTAGGGAATCAGAGTACTGAGTCCAGGGTAACTGCAGTCATTGGATAAAGGAAAAATTCTGGAAGGAAAAGAACCAGAAAGGGAATACTCAAATTCTGCCTCCCCGCATATCTGGCTGACGCCTGAGCCATGTCTGCAAGGAACAGGCTCAAAGTACCTCACCTAAAGGTAAAAGATCAGAACTGAACTGAGTATGGAACTAGAGAAAAGCAGAGTTTGGAGCTCATATCTAAACAAGTTTGCTAGAATGAAAAAACATGACTCATTAGAGGAAATGAAAAACAGCATTCAGAGTCTCTACAATATGACATTCATAATGTGCACAATACAATCCAAAATTACTCAAAATATAGCAAATCAGAAAAATGGAGAGCCTCAGCACAACAGGCTGAGGTTGGAGAGGAAGACTATGATATTTACTTCCTTATCTCCCTTCCTGTGAGGTCTGTCTATGTCGGGCCATCCCATAATATTTTAAATTATCCCCTCCCTTCATACCCCTCAATCCCAAGAGCTATTCTCTTTCTTTAAATATTGTATTCAATGAGCCATTCATTTCAAGTGATAATAAGGGATTCTTTCACCACTGCATGCCCTGAGCGCCCAGAAGACCATCTCCTAATATAAAGGGATTTCCTCCTACTTTTGCCCCAAGTAGCAAGCCTGGATCCCTCAACTTCCTTTGAGGATCAAGTGCTTACAGTCTGCTCCCAGTAGCAGTACTGTACCATGAAGGTTCTTGATTGCAAACCACAGAATCAAACTCCGGCTGATCAAAAAGAAAAGACATTTACAGGAAAGAACAAAGTAGCTCAGAAAAGTAAGAGGGCGGAAACTTCTGCTTCCAGCCATGGTAGCGTAACAAGAAATCCACTTTAAAGATAAAGATACCGAAGTTAAAATCAGAGGATGGAAAAATATACCATGTGAACACTAAGCATAAAAAAGCTAGAGAGATCATGTGGTTACATAGCAAGTAGGCAGTCATCTGCAAGCCAAGAAGGACAGCCTCAAGCCAAACCTACTGACACCTCGCTCGTAACTTCCAGCCTCCAAACTGTGAGAAAATAAACTTCTCTTATTTCAGCCAGAAAAAAAAGAATTGTAAGATGGTGACCGTAGAGCATTCAACCAAGCATAGACTCCTCTGTGACTACGCAGGTCACACATCCACAGAGCACGTCTACGAAGGGGCACCCCCATGACGGCACATGTCCACAAAGGCTACTTGTAAATCATCAAAGCCATTCTGCACAAGGAAAGTCCTGTACATATAGGTTGGGGGCTTTTATTATAATATTCTTTGTGCTACTCAATAGAATTTCTGATGGTGTTTCTCTTTGTGTATTTAAGAATGCTTCAAAAGACCAACTTATGTCTTTTTTTGTAATTTTATTGAGGCATAGTTGTAGTCAACTAAACTGCATATATTTTAAGTTTAAAACTTGGCAATTTTCAATATATACATCCACCCAAGAAACCATCACCACAATAAAGATAACACATATTTCTCTCATCCCCCCAACAAAAAGCAAAACTATATCTATCTATCTATATTTTTATATAGATTTTATATAGTTTATATTTTATATATTTTCATATAGATACATATATATAGATGGATGCATACATATATATACACATACACAGATATAGATATAGATAGATATAGATGGATGCACTTATATATACATATATACATAATATATTTATGTAAAATCGTGGTAAGGAGGAAGATTCCCAATATAATAACAAGTAGAAAACAGGATCCAAACCATCTAGAAATTATAACACCAATTTTTTTTAAAAAGAATACAGTGTTAAGGTATGAGGTTTTTTATTAACTTCTTTTAAATTTTTTCTGTGTTTTTCAAAAATATCTAGAAGTAATGCATGTTATTTTTGTAATCGGACAAAATGGGGTTAACTAAAAAAATATTTTGACTAATAAACTTACCACGATAAGAACCAAGACCCTTATGAAAAAGGAGGGGGAAAGTAAATGGCATATTTTCATGGATGCACCATACTTGAATCAACAAGCAGTTATTGACCCTTTGACACATGTCAGGCAGTATTCTGGATCTTGGGGACATAGTGACAGAAGAATTTGTCTTCACAGAGCTTATGTTTGCTAAGATAGTGAAACTTTGGGTTGGCGTGTAGAATTGGGAGGGGAGGGACAGTGTCTGGAACATGGCTGTCCACAATGGCGTTCGATGCAAGTTATCAGTGTTATCAGTGTTTACGGTGTGCGTAAGAGCTGAGAGCAGTGGGCTGGATGGAGCATGTGCTGAGACTCTGCCTCATGTTGCAAAAAGTCATAAGTATTGGAAATGTTCTCAGCATTATTGCTGTTCTGGGATCTAAACCCGGAGTGTTAGATCTGCATGCAGTATGATAAAACAGGAGCCCAATCTAATAGAGAGGCTTACAAATAAGTACAGTACATAGGAGCTGGCAGGGGGTACTGGGAAGGTGGGGAAGGGAGGCAGACAGGATTAAATTTATGTGCCTCTCACATAATAGGTGTTAAATATATTTGATATTGATTTAAAAAGCAAATAAACTAAACCTATTATACTTGTTAAAAAAAAAAAAAGAAAGAAAAAAAGGATAGTAAGTACAAATGTTTTCCTAGGACTGATGTCCTACAAATGTGATTAGTTACCTGAAACCTTTTTTTAACACCATGAATTAGATATATTTTTTTACAAAAATTATAGGCTACAGAACCTTTATGGCAAAAGCATCAGGAAGAAATTAAGCAACGAGTCATAGCACCATGTAAAGACAATCAACCAGAACCAATTTTCAAGCTTCTGTCAGGGCGGTATTTATGGTATGTGATAGCTGGGTCAGTCCTCTTTGAATAAGAGCCATGCACTAAGTCCTGAGCACCATTGCCAAATGCCTGTTAGCAGGACCCAGATCAGCTTGGCATCAGGTGATGCTGTGATTATCTTAAAGAGCTGGCTCAGAGAAGGCCTGAGGTAATGAGGGCAGGTTTGGGCTTTAATGAAAGGAAGGGGATGTGGCTGCCATCCCTCTTGGGTGCTGCACGTCACGTTCTGTCTTTAAGTCAAGCAACCAATGACACAAGAGACGCACCTTCGACTGAAAAGATGCTTAAATAGATCTATAACTACACTGAGCACAAAACTTCACAGGTATCTTCTCTATATTGTATGAGGTCTGTTTTCCATATGGCTTTACACGTTAACAAAAAAATTCCACAACCAATATAGAGTTTTTGAAAACAATGTCAGTTGAAAATATTCTCAGTTGGCTGTTTATTTTTTAAAGAAGATATACTTTTTAAATCTTGAGCAATTTTATTTAAAATATGGCATAGACATATTATAGCTCTGGAGGCAAACCAACTGAGTTTAAAGTCCAATTAAAAGTAGGTGCAACGCTGGGGAAATGCTGACCACTCTGTGACTCAGATTCCTCATCTAAAAAAATGAGAAGAGTAATAGTAACCTCCTCATGGGGCTGTTATGAGGACTAAATGAGTGAATATCCTTCAGGTTCCTGGCACACAGTAGGCACTTTCTTAATATTAGCTAGAATTCTTATAATTAATGTGTTATAGGATTTTTAAACAGATTTAAACTACTTCTACTTTTAGATAATGGAGACAGTAATCTATGATAAAATATAAGAGATCTTTAAAAACCCATTGCCCTCAAAATATACATTTATTCAAAAACATTTATATGAAACTGAATATGATACGGCCTTGCCCTTGAGAAACCAATCTACAAAATTAACTATAGCATTAATAGGATATGTTTATTAACACAAAGAAAGAAAATATATGAATTGTCCCTTATCATCCATTGGTGCAGTATGTCGGATGTTTGAAACTTAGGGAAGACAAGCAAAACTACAAGGACAATGAGATTAGGTAGTTATTGTCAAGGTGCATTGATGTTCCTCAGAAATAAACTAGATGCTAAGGGAAATTAACAAGCAATAAGAAACCAAGTGTGAAAGCTCAAGGACTACTTTGGTAGCACAAAGAAATCCTTATCTCCTGCAGAGTAATGAAGGAGAAAACCAATGTTCAAGGCCAGGATTTAATGGTCCCAATGCCTGAACTTCAAAAAAGTTCGAATGCCCAACAATGGTGGGCCTATTATACCAAGGTCAGGGCAAGGTCTCCCTACTTGGGAAAACCTAGTAACTGACATGGAGTGAAGACATCTGGCAGGATGCCCCTGAAGATTTTGACTCCCTAGACTCCTCTGACTTTTCTGAGCCAACAGAAGTGACTCATCCCCTATTCCACTTCAACCTGGAAGACAACGCAAAGACCTCTTCCCAAGAAGGCAGTAAGATCTGCCTCACCTACCTCGCCACTAGGCCTATAACTAAGGTTAAATCACGGCATAACCCAGCTGGGAATATGCTGGGCCTGATAAGGAAAGAAAGGAACGATGCCTTCAAGAAAGCTGTAAACCCAGCCCAAATACACTACCATGTACCACATGTACATATGTGCAGACGGGACTGGATTCTGAGTGTGCTTAATCAAGGTGACTGGAACACAAATTAAAATAGAAAAGAGCTAAAAAGAAACTCAAAATATATGATAGACCTAAAAGTGAGATAGGAATCCATCGAAATCCTAGAGGAGGGTGAGGTTAAGATGGCGGAGGAGTAGGGGACACCTTTTTCAGCCGGTCCCCCTGAGTTGAGCTGGATAGGTACCAGACCAGCAGGAATATCCACGGAATCAGCCTGAGACGCAGGAAGATACATCTGGATCTCTACAAATGAACATCTCCAGCGCTGAGTATCGAGGTACGAAGCGGGGAGCCGTGAAACCGCGCACAGATATCGGAAGCTAAACAGAAGGGGGAGGGAGCCGCCGTGTCAGGGCGCCGGGAAGCGGTAGCCACCTGCAAGGGGGAGCGGACAGACCGCGGACCCGCACGCTTGAGACAGCAGGCTGAGAAGGGAGCTCCGGGAGCGCACGCGGGACGGCTGGCGGTTGGCGGGCCACCTGCACGGGGGAGCAGGCGGACTCGCGGACGGCACCCGCGAGACAACAGACTTAGAACGCGAGCTCCAGGAGCGCGCGCGCAGGGCGGCTGGCGGGCCACCTGCACCGGGGAGCGGGCGGACCGCGGACCCGCACTCTGGAAACGGCAGACTGAGTCCGTGAGCCGGGAGCGTGCACCACCAAGCATCTCACGGAGCTCCGGAGCTCCGGTGTGCTCACTGGATCGAGGCTGAGACCGGGAGCTCCGGGAGCGTCCGCGGGGCGGCTGGCGGCTGGAGGGCCACCTGCACGGGGGAGCAGGCGGACTCGCGGTCAGCACCCGTGAGACACCAGACTGAGACGGGGAGCTCCGGGAGCCCGCGCGGGGCGGCTGGCGGCGGGCGGGGTTGGAAACACAAAGGACAGAGACGTGCCGGCCCTGGAAGTGAGGGCTGGGACGCCGGGTGTGGGGCGCACAGCCCGGGATGCTGCAGGGTTGAGCAGCACCAACAGAAACAGAGTTAAAGTGGCCAGAACATCAGTGGAGAACGATCCGCGATCCCTCTGTTCTGAGACAGAGGCTGAATTTCAGCCGCTGCTGCTCTCTCAGAAGAGGCATAGCAAACCGCCAGGGAAAGCCGCCAGAGAACAAAAGCCCGGAAATACCGGCTCACAGGGTGCCCATCCCCATCCCCCCTCGCAAGGGACACAGAGACTCTACCCAAACAGGGTTTTCTGAGTACCTGCAGGCAGGCCCCTCCCCCAGAAGGCAGGCTGAAAAATCAAGAAGCCCACAACCCGGAGCGCCTGAGTGGCGCAGTCACCAAGCACCTGTCTTCGGATTAGGGTGTGATCACAACGCTCCGTAAGGAGTCCTTCATCGGGCTTCTCCACCGGGAACCTGCTTCTTCCTCTCCCACTCCTCTGCTTGGGTTCCCTTTCTTGCTGACTGTCTCTCTCTCTCTCAAATAAATAAATAAACTCTTTAAGGAAGAAGCCCACATCCCTAAGATCTCTATAAAACAAGGGCGCACGGCCTGGGTCCCAGTCAACACTTGGGCTCTGGACAACCCTGCAATCTCTCTTCATCAGAATGACGAGAAGGAGAAGTCCCCCCCAGCAAAGAAAAGATAATGAGTCTGTGGCCTCTGCCACAGAATTGGCCTCGGCCACAGAATTAATACATATGGATGTATCCCAATTATCAGAAATGGAATTCAGAGCAACAATGGTCAAGATGATGAGTAAACTTGAAAAAAGCATCAGAGAAAGCGTTGCTGAGAATATAGAATCCCTAAGGGCAGAAATGAGAGCGAATCTGACAGAAATTAAAAATTCTATGAGCCAAATGCAGTCAAAACTAGAGGCTCTGACGGCCAGGGTCACCGAGGCAGAGGAACGCGTTAGCGAATTGGAGGATGGGTTAGTAGAAGAAAAAACGAAAATAGAAGCTGGTCTTAAAAAAATCCACGCCCACGAATGTAGATTACGGGAGATTACTGACTCTATGAAACGATCCAATGTCAGAATCATCGGCATCCCTGAAGGGGTGGAGAAAAACAGAGGTCTAGAAGAGATATTTGAACAAATTGTAGCTGAAAACTTCCCTAATCTAGCAAGGGAAACAAGCATTCGTGTCCAAGAGGCAGAGAGGACCCCATCCAAGCTCAACCAGGACAAACCTACGCCACGGCATGTCATAGTGCAATTCGCAAATATTAGATCCAAGGATACAGTATTGAAAGCGGCCAGGGCAAAGAAATTTCTCACGTACCAAGGCAAAGGTATCAGGATTACGTCAGACCTGTCTACAGAGACCTGGAATGAGAGAAAGGCTTGGGGGGGCATTTTTAAAGCTCTTTCAGAGAAAAACATGCAGCCAAGGATCCTTTATCCAGCAAAGCTGTCATTCAGAATTGATGGAGAAATAAAGACGTTCCAAAATCGCCAATCATTAACCAATTTCGTAACCACGAAACCAGCCCTACAGGAGATATTAAGGGGGGCTCTATAAAGGTAAAAAGGCCCCAAGAGTGATACAGAGCAGCAAGTCACAACCGATACAAAGACTTTAAAGAGAAATGGCATCATTAAAATCATATCTGTCAATAATCTCTATCAATCTAAATGGCTTAAACTCTCCCATAAAACGCCACAGGGTTGCAGATTGGATAAAAAGACATGACCCATCCATTTGCTGTCTACAAGAGACTCATTTTGAACCCAAAGATGCATTCAGACTTAGAGTAAGGGGATGGAGTACCATCTTCCACGCAAATGGACCTCAAAAGAAAGCTGGAGTAGCAATTCTCATATCAGATAGACTGGATTTTAAACTAGAGGCCATAGAGAGAGATACAGAAGGGCACTATATTATTCTTAAAGGAAGTATTCAACAAGTGGATATGACAATTATTAATATATATGCCCCCAACAGGGGAGCAGCAAGATACACAAGCCAACTCTTAACCAAAATAAAGAGACATATAGATAAGAACACAGTAATAGTAGGGGACCTCAACACCCCACTATCAGAAATAGACAGAACACCCTGGCAAAAACTAAGCAAAGAATCAAAGGCTTTGAATGCCATACTCGACGAGTTGGACCTCATAGATATATATAGAACACTACACCCCAGAACCAAAGAATACTCATTCTATTCAAATGCCCATGGAACATTCTCAAGAATAGATCATGCTCTGGGACACAAAACAGGTCTCAGCCAATACCAAAAGATTGAAATTATCCCCTGCATATTCTCAGACCACAACGCTCTGAAATTGGAACTCAACCACAAGGAAAAACCTGGAAGAAACTCAAACACTTGGAGGCTAAGAACCATCCTGCTCAAGAATGACTCGATAAACCAGGAAATCAAAAAACAAATTAAACAATTTATGGAGACCAACGAGAATGAATACACAACGGTCCAAAACCTATGGGATACTGCAAAGGCAGTCCTAAGGGGGAAATACATAGCCATCCAAGCCTCACTCAAAAGAATAGAAAAATCTAAAATGCAGTTTCTATATTCTCACCTCAAGAAACTGGAACAGCAACAGAGGGACAGGCCTAACCCACTGACAAGGAAGGAGTTGACCAAGATTAGAGCAGAAATCAATGAATTAGAGACCAGAACCACAGTAGAGCAGATCAACAGGACTAGAAGCTGGTTCTTTGAGAGAATCCATAAAATTGATAGACCACTGGCAAAACTTGTCCAAAAACAAAGAGAAAGGACTGAGATTATTAAAATTATGACTGAAAAGGGAGAGGTCACGACCAGCACCATTGAAATTGCAAGGATTATTAGAAACTTTTATCAACAGCTATATGCCAAAAAACTAAACAATCTGGAAGAGATGGAGGCCTTCCTGGAAACCTATAAACTACCAAGACTGAAACAGGAAGAAATAGATTTCTTAAATAGGCCAATTAACTATGAAGAAATTGAGTCAGTGATAAACAACCTTCCAAATAATAAAACTCCAGGCCCAGACGGTTTTCCTGGGGAATTCTACCAAACATTCAAAGAAGAAATAATACCTATTCTCCTAAAGCTATTTCAAAAAATAGAAACAGAAGGAAAGCTACCAAACTCATTCTATGAGGCTAATATTACCTTGATCCCCAAACCAGGCAAAGACCCCCTCAAAAAGGAGAATTACAGACCGATTTCTCTAATGAATATGGATGCCAAAATCCTCAACAAGATCCTTGCTAATAGAATCCAACAGTACATTAAAAGGATTATCCATCATGACCAAGTGGGATTCATACCTGGGATGCAAGCATGGTTCAACACTCGCAAATCAATCAATGTGATACATCATATCAACAAGAAAAGACTCAAGAACCATATGATCCTCTCAATTGATGCAGAAAAAGCATTTGACAAAATACAGCATCCTTTCCTGATTAAAACCCTTCAGAGTGTAGGAATAGAGGGTACATTTCTCAATCTCATAAAAGCCATCTATGAAAAGCCTACTGCAAGCATTATTCTCAATGGGGAAAAGCTGGAAGCCTTTCCCTTAAGATCAGGAACACGACAAGGATGCCCACTCTCGCCACTATTATTCAACATAGTACTAGAAGTCCTTGCAACAGCAATCAGAAGACAAAAAGGGATCAAAGGTATCCAAATCGGCAAAGAAGAAGTCAAACTGTCTCTCTTTGCAGATGACATGATACTCTATATGGAAAACCCAAAGGAATCCACTCCCAAACTATTAGAAGTTATAGAACAATTCAGTAAGGTGGCAGGATACAAAATCAATGCCCAGAAATCAGTTGCATTTCTATACACGAATAACGAGACTGAAGAAAGAGAAATTAGGGAATCCATCCCATTTACAATAACACCAAAAACCATGCGTTACCTTGGAATTAACTTAACCAGAGACGTAAAGGACCTATATGCTAGAAACTATAGATCACTTTTGAAAGATATTGAGGAAGACATAAAAAGATGGAAAAATATTCCATGCTCATGGATTGGAAGAATTAACATAGTTAAAATGTCCATACTACCCAGAGCAATCTACACTTTCAATGCTATCCCGATCAAAATACCGAGGACATTTTTCAAAGAACTGGAACAAATAGTCCTTAAATTTGTATGGAACCAGAAAAGGCCCCGAATCTCCAAGGAACTGTTGAAAAGGAAAAACAAAGCTGGGGGCATCACAATGCCGGATTTCGAGCTGTACTACAAAGCTGTGATCACAAAGACAGCATGGTACTGGCACAAAAACAGACACATCGACCAATGGAACAGAATAGAGAACCCAGAAATGGACCCTCGGCTCTTTGGGCAACTAATCTTTGATAAAGCAGGAAAAAACATCCGGTGGAAAAAAGACAGTCTCTTCAATAAATGGTGCTGGGAAAATTGGACAGCTACATGCAAAAGAATGAAACTTGACCACTCTCTCACACCATACACAAAAATAAACTCCAAATGGATGAAAGACCTCAATGTGAGACAGGAATCCATCAAAATTCTAGAGGAGAACATAGGCAACAACTTCTATGACATCGGCCAGAGCAACCTTTTTCACGACACATCTCCAAAGGCAAGAGAAATAAAAGATAAAATGAACTTATGGGACTTTATCAGGATAAAGAGCTTCTGCACAGCCAAGGAAACAGTCAAAAAAACTAAGAGACAGCCCACGGAATGGGAGAATATATTTGCAAAGGACACCACAGATAAAGGACTGGTATCCAAGATCTACAAAGAACTTCTCAAACTCAATACACGAGAAACAAATAAACAAATCATAAAATGGGCAGAAGATATGAACAGACACTTTTCCAATGAAGACATACAAATGGCTAACAGACACATGAAAAAATGTTCAAAATCATTAGCCATCAGGGAAATTCAAATCAAAACCACACTGAGATACCACCTTACGCCAGTTAGAATGGCAAAGATAGACAAGGCAAGAAACAACAATTGTTGGAGAGGATGTGGAGAAAGGGGATCCCTCCTACATTGTTGGTGGGAATGCAAGTTGGTACAGCCACTCTGGAAAACAGTGTGGAGGTCCCTTAAAAAGTTAAAAATTGAACTACCCTATGACCCAGCCATTGCACTACTGGGTGTTTACCCCAAAGATACAGACGTAGTAAAGAGAAGGGCCATATGCACCCCAATGTTCATAGCTGCATTGTCCACAATAGCCAAATCATGGAAGGAGCCGAGATGCCCTTCAACAGATGACTGGATTAAGAAGCTGTGGTCCATATATACAATGGAATATTACTCAGCTATCAGAAAGAACGAATTCTCAACATTTGCTGCAACATGGACGGCACTGGAGGAGATAATGCTAAGTGAAATAAGTCAAGCAGAGAAAGACAATTATCATATGATTTCTCTCATCTATGGAACATAAGAACTAGGAGGATCGGTAGGGGAAGAAAGGGATAAAGAAAAGGGGGGTAATCAGAGGGGGGAATGAAACATGAGAGACTATGGACTGTGAGAGGCAAACTGAGGACTTCAGAGGGGAGGGGGTGGGGGAAGGGGATAGCCTGGTGATGGGTAGTAGGGAGGGCACGTATTGCATGGTGCACTGGGTGTTATACGCAACTAATGAAGCATCAAACTTTGCATCGGAATCTGGGGATGTACTGTATGGTGATTAACACAATATAATAAAATAAAATTAAAAAAAAAAAAAAAGAAATCCTAGAGGAGAACACAGGCAGCAACCTCTTCAACTCAACCACAGCAACTTTTGCTAGACATGTCTCCAAACACAAGGGAAACAAAAGCAAAAATGAACTATTGGACTTCATCAAGACAGAAAGCTTCTGCACAGCAAAGGAAACAGTCAACAAAACTAAAAGGCAACCTACAGAATAGGAGAAGACATTTGCAAATGACATATCAGATAAAAGACTAGTATCCAAAATCTATAAAGAATTTATCAACTTCAACACCCAAAAAACAAAGAATATAGTCAAGAAATGGGCAGAAGACCTCAACAGACATTTCTCCAAAGAAGACATACAAACATAGGGTTTGAGGACCTAAGCTGATACCTGAAGACCTGAAATATTATCATGGACCCTTATTAGAGTAGGGATAGATGGGAAACAGGTAATAAATGGAGACGCCAGGATCTGGCTTATAGTAGGTTCACTGGACCCACAGATTAACCTGGTGGTGATTTCTCCAGTGCTAAATTTATAGTTAGCAACTGGCATTATCCAATACAAAGGGGAAAGTTGGACAGGGAAGGTAGAAATTTGTGCTCTCTTAAGGATCTAAAGAATCAAGTGGTAGTTGTCCCCATAATATTTCCATTTAATTCACCACCCCAGCCCCTACAGAAATTAGATAAATCCTAGATTAATGTAAACCAGTGGTCAGAAAACATGTTCTATAAAGGGCCAGATATTAAACATTTTAGGCTTTGTCTACAGTCTCTGTCACAATTCAACTCTCCCATTTTGATGAGAAAGTAGTTACAGACAAGCTGTGAGTAGGTGTGGCTATGTGTTCCAATAAAACTTTGTTTATAAAAACAGGCAGCAGGTCACTTTGGGCCCATAGGCTAACGTTTGGCCCCTTGCTAACTCCTGATGTAGACCACCACAGGCTCCACCAACAGTAGCCCAGCTGGACCCATATGTCAGATGCGACATCTGCTAGAACAAATTAGCATGGCATCAGGTGCATGGTATATGGCTATTGATTTGATGTGATGAATGGATCAGAAAAGAGAATCAGAAACGTTTTGCATTTGTGTGAGAGAAACATTATTTATTTATAGCTTTCTCTCAGGACTATGTTGACTCTCTGTACTTTGTCATACTACAATCCAAAGAGATCTGAATCATATGAACATCCCATATAATATTGATCCATCGCATTGATAATATCATGCTGATTGTACTAGATACACGAGAGGTAGCTATCTATCACTTAGACTTCATAAGACACATGCATTTCAGAGGGTGGGAGATTAACCCTATGAAGATTCATAAAGTGATTCATAAAGTGGGGCCACCACTTTAGTAAGAAATTTAGGCTCTAGAGACCAGGACCATACTGAACATCCCTTCAATAATTTATTTAAACATAAAGTATTGCCTCTTGTACTTCTTAACACAAAAAAAGAAGGAAAACACATGCTGAGCACTTTCGGATTCCGGAAGAAGTATGTTCTGCACCTGCAATATCCAGTACAGTGGCCATTAGCCAGCCACACGAGGCTACTTAAGCTTAAACTTAAATTAAATGAAGTTATAATTTCAATTCCTCAGTCGCATTAGCCACATTGCAAGTGCTCAATAGCCACATGTCCCCAGCAGCTACCACACTGAAAACACAGGTGTCAGATATTTTCATCAGTGCATAAAGTTCTATTGGAAAGCCCTGGATACCTACAAATAAAGGCTATTGTTCTGATCCATACACCTGGTGACCAAAGAGCAGCCAGCTTTCAGTGAAGCCCAGAGCAGGAAAGAGTTCAGCAGGTCTAAGCTGCAGTGAAATAGCCTTGCCACATAGGCCATATGACCCAGCAGACCCTGTGATAACACAGGTAGTAGCAATGGTGGTCAAAAACTTCTTGTTGGAGTTGGTAGCAAGCTCCAGTGAGAGAATCACAGTGTAGGTCCCTGGGATTCTAAAGCAAGGTTATATCATCTGAACTAGAGGTTACTGGTGAGATTAGACTTGGGATATGAACTGGGAAGGGGTGCTGTTAAAACAATGGTGGGTGCCATGGTCGGGGGGTTCTAGAGCAAGGCCATGCAGTCTGCCCTAGAGAATTAGATGCTATTTGGAAAACAACTCCTGGCATGCTATTGGGCCCTGGAAGAACTGGAAAATCTTCTGATCCTGCTCGTGCCCATTCCTAGATGTACGACTTTCATAACACAATAGAGAGCTAGGCCCACCTGGTCATATGTATTGGTAGGTCTGATGGAACCTAACTCATTATTGGCAAATCTGTATGTATAGTCATTTGGTATTTCGTGGTAAGACATTTCTTCTGTGCCAGGATTAGGAGTGGGTCCATGATCACAAAATCCATTGATCGTATCCTATTCCACAATACCCAGAGCTGCAGGCCTCATAGAGTGTTGGATAAGCCTACAAAAGTCACAGAAAAAGTGTCATCTCAGAAGCAATACTCTGACAGAATGAGATGCCATCCTACAGGACACAGTATACACATTAAATGAAATATCATTACATGACACTGTCTACAGTAGAAAAAATACATGGGTCTGGGAACCAGAAGACTGAAGTAAAAAAAACTCCACTCACCATCCATTACTTCCAATGACCGAATTAAAAATTTTGTGTTTCTTATCCCCACAACTTTGTGTCCCACAAGGATTAAGATCTGGTCCCCAGAGAAGAAACTTCTCCCAGAGAACTAGCAAAATCTCCATTGAACTATATGCTGCTGCCCAGTCCCTTTGGGTCCAGGCAGAAAGAGGAGTCTCCATTTTAAGAAAGTAATTATCCCTGATCATGAGAATAAGACAGGACTATTATTACAAAATACAGGCAAGGAGGAATATGGGTGGTATTCAGGTAATTCATTTGGACACCTCTTGATCCTCCCTTGCTCAATTATGACCTTAAATTAACAGACACAAGAACCCCTGCCTAAGAGGGGCATAGTTACCAAGGTCTCGGACCCTGGAGAATCAGGTTCAAGCCCCTGAGTCTAGCAGACCTGGTCAACGAAGGTGAGAGAAATCTGAAATGAACAGTAGAAGAAGGGAACTAATATCAGTTGCAGCCCCAAGATCAAATACAGCAGCAGAAGCTATACTTCAATCCACGAACCTCCCTCTTCTAAGTTTTATATCATGAGGAGAGTCCCACTGATACACTGGGGGAGCTGCTTCCCCAAAATATATCAAGAACTGGAGCCGAGGAGACTGTGGACTGTGTAGACCGGAGATGCACCATGCAGATCCCTCTTCAGGGAAGGACTTGCTGCCCAACTTCAGGGACAGCAGGCATCTTTCAGGGGAGCCTCAGCTATGGAGAAATGCTTGGCCAAGGTCATGTCCTTCTCCAGTGACTGAGGGAGACAGGGATACCAAGGCTCAGCCATTTCAGCCCAACACGGGACACCCTGATGGGCAATTCTCACTCCAGAGCTCCCCAGTGGGCTGGTTGAGGCTTTGTCAGACCGGCACCGTAGTTCAGTTTCTCCTTCTCTGCCCAATCCTGCTTCTTCCCCTTTCCTTTCTCAGGTGTTGATCCCCAATAAACATCTTGCATCCTAAATTCCATCTTAGTCTGTTTCTAAAGAACCCAGCCCACAACCGTGCAACTGTGTGTTTGTAAGGGCCCAGGCAGATAGTACAACCCAGCTGAATGTAACATGTAATACCTTCCCCTTTCCCCTCCAAGAGCATCCTGAAAAACTGTTCCTGAGCTAACATGTACATCATTCCAAAAGTCACTTTCTGCAGTGGTCATGACTATCCCAGGCTGTCGGACCACCAGTGCCAATGGCAAGTATGCCCACATCACCACAGAGACCTTTGGTAGCAGTCAGGTACAACACGGAAGCAGTATCATGTGGCATCAAAAACAGCAATAGCCCATAAGTCAGTGAGAGAAAGACAAATACCATATGATTTCACTCATATGTGGAATTTAAGAAACAAAACAGATGAACAAAGGGAAAAAGAGAGGCAAAAAAACAGACTCTTAACTATAGAGAACCAATGGGTACCAGAGGGGAGGTGGGTTAGGAGATGGGTGAGATAGGAGAAGGGGAGTAAGAGCACACTTACCCTGATGAGCAGTGAGTGATGCAGAGAGTGCTGAAGCACTGTATTGTGCACCTGGAACTAATATAATGCTGCATGTTTACTCTACTGGAACTAAAAATAAAATAAAAGAACAGCGACAGCTGAGAGAATGGAACTGTTCACCTGACGACACAAATTTTCCAGTCTTTTTCCACAGCCTGACAGTGACCAAGATTGAGTCCGAGAGTTAAGCAAATACCCTTGGGTTTTTTTAACTTCATGTGTGAGCTCAAATTCTGAGATGAGAGAGAGAAATTAAAGTAAGATATTCTGTATATTGGAGCCACAAGTTAATTTGACTAGAATATTAGAAGTAATGTGAACTCATTTTATACCTCTAAACTGACAAAACAAAACATACTGAGTACAACTATTAAATGGAAAAGCAGACTATAGAATAGTATGCATGGTGTGAGCCCACTATTTATGAAATATATATCAATATGTTCATTTAAAAAAAAAAGATCAGAAGGGTAAGATGTTGTTAGAAGTGGTTATGTCAGGATGGCGGTTTTTTATTGCATTTCCCTTATCTGTATTCTCTGAGGTCTCTGTGATGAGTTTGTATTTTGGTAACAAGGAAAAAAGTTATTGTTTCAAATTTGCCGAAGTGGTGAACCTGTTCTCCCCCAACAGCTTTAATTTTTTCTGTTTTTAAAAAGAGTAGTGTGTGTTCTTTTCCTAAGAAATACAAACATTCCCCTTTCTTTCAGTTAGAACAGGGCTACCAGGTTGGAGGCCATTCCAGAGGTCAATCTACAAAGCAGTCTAGAAAGGCAGGAAATAAGAGATAGAACATTTTAATTGCTTTCATAACCTTGATTACAGAAAGGAGACATCTCCTTTGGGATTTCTGCTTCTGAGAGGAAGGTGTTATGGCCAAGGGCTGAGAAGCTCACAGAATCCCTCACCCCCTTCCATGAGTATTATTAAAGAGAAGGTATCACACTGAGCAATTGTGAGCGTAAATATGGTATCCTTCAACCACACTGTGAGCTCATCTAGTTCAAAGGGCCTTCCCTTCTGCAAGATCACTAATGGCTGTCCATGCAATGCCAGCTTGAACATCTCTATAATGGGGAAATCGACCCCTATTGGCAGTCCCACTTGGATACACTATAGGTACTTCGAACCCAAAACTAAATTTACCACCTTTTCTCCCCAAAACAGTGCATTTTTAATGTGTTCTACTGTTGCCACTGCCCTGACTCCCACCCGGCTAGACTGTGAGCAGGTCACTCACCCTGTCTCATTTCTCTCTAATACCAGTGCCTAGAACAGTGTAGATAATATAGTAGTTGCTCAATACATGCTGTGGGGGGCGCCTGAGTGGCACAGCGGTTAACCTTCAGCTCAGGGCGTGATCCTGGCGTTACGGGATCGAGCCCCACATCAGGCTCCTCCGCTATGAGCCTGCTTCTTCCTCTCCCACTCCCCTTGCTTGTGTTCCCTCTCTCGCTAGCTGTCTCTGTCTCTGTCAAATAAATAAATAAAATCTTTAAAAAAAAAAATACATGCTGTGGAATTACTGTTGAATGAATAGCAGGCGCCTCAAAGATTTTCTTTAAAAATCCAAGTCCCTTGGTAAGCTTTTGTTTTTGATCGGCTTGTCTGTTCAATTTCTGCTGCCCTTCCTTTGATTGTGACCCTGTGCTATCTTGGAAGCAGTTGGTTTCTGTCAATTCTCTTTTGCTAATTATCTCAGTGCCCATAAACAAGGTCATCTATTTCAAGGAGCCTGTGGGGTGTCAACATTCTACATATAGTCATATTCCTCAGTTAACCTTCCTAAATAAGATTTGACAGAAAAAGGCATTTTTGAAATTTAAGGGTGAAAGAATAGCTCAATACAATAAAAGCTCAGTAATTTGAACTAAGCGCAGAGAAGGTCAGTCTGACAGGGAAAAGTACAAATAATAAAAGCTTTTTTTTTTTTTAAATAGACAGTGACTGGTCTCATGTATAGGAGGGTTATAGACCAAATTCAAAATGTACCTTTAAAAAAAATTAATGGTATATTATGGTTGGAAAGAGAGAGGAAAAGGCAAAAGCCACCCGAGGCAGAAAGAAGCAACTGGGCTTAGGCTAGGACACAGGCCACTGGGAAAAAGCCAACCATTAAGAATGCAACCTCTCTGTAGCTGCTGCTGAACTATCTAAAAAGATGAGAGGAAGCTGAGGAAATTTGAGGGAGGGAATGTTACCCATGTTTTGAGCTGACCTGAAGTGATAACCAAGAATGCCACAGAGGTAGCATTCTGGGTGAGGCGGGCATCACACCCGGCCATGGTGAGGAAAGAGGACCAACAGTGCAAGCATCGACTGGACATCTAACGCAGGCCTGTGTGCTCTGCCCCGTGACTGAAGGACCATACCTGCCATACAAGTTTCAGGCATTCCAGGACCTACACTGCTCACCTAGGCCTAAATCCATGAGGACAAATCCCGTCTCTCATGAAACCCTGAAAGAACTAAGCCAGACCCTATGGCAGCACATGATATGACAGCACGTGAGGCTGAGATACAGACTATGGAAACCAGGACTTTGTGGACCAGTGGAAACCATCATGGAGGGCATGGATTTCCCATATGGTAGGATGGGTAGGATTTGGTTAGAAAGAGAAGAGGAGGGAAGCAGGTTTCAGTGGGGAGAACAGGGTGAATAAAACCCAGAAGTGAGGAGGGGTGTGGACGTGTGGGGATTGACAGCTGAGGGGATGGTGTAGGCTCGGTGCAGGGAACTGGAGGGTCAGAGGACAGACCAGCTGAGGCGGGAGGGGATTGGTCTGTAGTCCCGGGGTACCAGACACTGCTCACAGCACCAGGCAGACAGCAGTGAACAAGACGAACAAGGAACTCAAGCACCACACAGCCACCATTGAGCAGAAACAGACATCGCATTGAAAAACTGGTAGTGAGATGAAAAGCACACATAATAAAGAGAGGAGAGATACAAAGAAATCCACCTCAATCCCCCAAACGCCGCAAGTTTTGTCCAGCCGATACTGGCCAGAGGGAGGGAAATGGTTACATAAACTGGTGAAAACAACCAGCTCTGCCACTGCACTTCTTTCCAACTCTGAGTAACCTGGCTAGATAGGTGAATTCCAGCTAAAGAAAAGAGGAGGCGAAGGTGGAAAAGAGCCTCCAAAATAATGATGTCACTTTCAAGAGACCACCAGGTCAGAATAAACATACTACTGACTCTTTGAGAAGTGCTGACCCATGCCTTAAATCATAATCTCTGTTTACTTATAAAATAATTAATGTGTCATACACTGGCCAATCTATCTAGTTTCTAGGAAGAAAATTTCAAATTGAATGTTTTCTCATCTGCATGGAAAAGCTCTTCATAGGACAAATGAAGTCAAGAATAATCAGAGGTCTTTAAACACTTTTCTTCCTATTTCTTCTCTTCTTACCAAAATTAAGAAGGGTTCATCTCAATTTTTGCTGCAAATATTATTTTAGAGAGCTGCCACCAAGTGTAAACATCTTCATTCACTTTCCTTCAAACTGCACTATTTTATTGAATAAATTATTCAGTGTCAGGGACCTAGACAAGGGACCCCATTACTCTAAAAGAGGTTGAAATATGGTATTAGAGATTGGCAAGCTGTCATGGCAAATTGGGCATGACCCACCACCTCTACTCCCACCCTAGCCCCTACCATGCTCCTTAAGCTTCTGTAACTGAATCATAAGTCTGGAAAACTCAATTTGGTAAGTGTGGGAAGACAGATCTTAATTGAAAAGTTCATTCCTAATAAAATGCGAGGTGGTAAAAGGTTGGGCTGGCAGGGTAGATCATTTGAGTCTTTATTAATAACATCAATTCATTTTCATTCAGTGAAGCACATAATTGGCATCAAGCTTTTCAAGTTCACCACACATTCCTGTGCCTGGAATCCCTAATATTTTTTTTAAAAAAACTTTTCTTATTTGGTAATAGATGGTCTAATAATTTGCATTTTAACAAGAGGTTACTTGTAGCTGGCTTATACTAATTATACGTATGCTGAGTTTTACTAAGCCAGTGGTACCCATTGGCCAGTGACAAATCTTTCTAAGTCTTAACTGGAATTCCCTGTAATTATTCTACAGTCAGCTAAGACTCCAGCAAAGAGAGGAATGAGGCCCCTTGAGATTACTGCACCTTGAATAATCACAGGAGGTCAGTGGGGTCAATTACTCTTTCGTGTGTTCCATAGTTGAGGCATGTAAATCCGTTTACTAGGAGCTTAGAGAAAGCCTCACTAGCATTTGTTCATTGCCTTTATCTCTGCAACTGCAGTCATTTTGTGATGGAAGACCCCAAGGGCTCAAAGGACGATATCCATGGGAAGTGCGGGCGTTGGGAGAAGGGCTGTGTTTTTGAGAAGGAAACAAAAGAAAAATTTTCTCAAATTCACAGGATGGAAGAGAGGCGGAATTGTTGACTTAGTGAAAAGGACTTAGGACTGAGAGTCCAGAGACAGAGTCTTCTAATCCTTCTTGGCTGAGATAACCAACCAGCCAGTCACACCAAGACGAGCTTCTTCTGGGGCCTTGGGGTGTCACATAATTCTCTACAGCAAGAAATATGTCGAGCGGTAGCAGAGAGAAAAAGGCAAGAGGCAAAAGCAAGAGAGAGAAGGGAGAAGAAGCCCTACCATGAAAGTAAAAACTGGGAATAAGCAACCCAGGAAGCTCTTGTCAGTATAAAACCGAACATAACATCGCCTTCGTTTGAACTGAATAAATGTGCACCACGTTTCTGGTTTAATTTAAGCATAACTTATTAATACCTACTGGATGTTACTGAGGTTACAAAGATAACTAAGAATAGCCACGGCTTTCAATCGTGCAAGCTCATAGACAAAAAAGACGCAAAGAACAATATTAGCGAACAAACAATGTGGTTAATTATCGTTCATTCAAATAAGGCTCAAAATCTTGCAAGATTCAGGAAGTCAGCTTTAGAACTCAGAGGTGTCCAAGCCTGGCTGTGCATCAGAGTTAGAGCACTAACCTTTTTTGAAAATACAGATGCCTGGATTCCAATCCAAACTTCAGAAGCTATATATATTTTTTAAGATTTATTGAGATTTATTTATTTATCAAGAGAGTGCATGCACAAAGGGGGGGGTAGGGGCAGAGGGAGAAGAGAGAATCTCAAGCAGTCTCCCCACTGTGCACACAGCCCGACTCAGAGGCTGAAATCAAGAGTCCGACTCCTCCAGAAGCTGTATTTTTAATCAGTCTCCTCGGTCATTTTTATTCAGTCACCCTGACACCAGAAAAGATTCAAATTTTGAAATCCATGCAGCAATTATCAAAATTTTCCCAGTTCTCAAGAAAGAAAAAAAAAAATCACCTTCATTAATCCTCCAGGCAGAGAAATGGAAAAACTTCCTTAGTTAAATCCAGAACCCAGAGGAGCTTTATCCCAATTCACTTCATCCCAGCCCTCTGTTTTTATGGTTTATTTTCTTTGATACAGTCAGGGACGGAAGGAAGGAGAGGAGGTTTCGAATTCTCAACTCTCCCGGATATTTCTGTGCATGGTGGGGAAAGCTGAGCAGGCCGCACTGCGCAAGCGCATTTAGATCCCATCTAAGGACCGTTGGAAACGTTTGAGAAATAAAAGCAGCTAGCGTGACTTTTAAAGCCTGCCAAAATGATTTTACCATCAATGAGGAGGCAAAAGAAGAGCTCCCCTTAAAAGCCACGCGTCTACGTGCTGATAATGACCGGACTAGAGCCCTGATCCCGGAACCCCCAGAACCTCTTTCCAGGAGCCTTCCCCATCCCCCCTCCTGGCCGCCAGCTGGCTGTAATGGGAGTCAGGCACGCGTGGTCCCGTTCTCCTATAGGGACACTTACCTACCTAGGAAACGGATGACCTGCAAACAGCATATTGGCATATGTACTTTAGATATCTTGTCTCAAGGCTGTTCACTTACTCATTCAGCCATCAGCAAAGCTAAAAGTTCACATGCAGGGGTTCCATTTCCCCCTAAAATTGTGTTTGTGGCTAAGGAACACACACTAAAAACAGTGAGTCACCATCTCTAGCCTCTGAATTAATTTAAAGTTGGGAGAGACCAGCCCTGGTCTGGGCTGCGGGTGGCCACAGGGCAGGATTGTTTAGCACCCCGCAGCAGGATCAATATGGAAGGTATATTGTGGGCCCAGGGAAAACAGGTGAGGGCAGACAAGGACCTTTCCCAGGCCTGTGTAGTCCAGGAGGTGATAGTCAAGATGGGGAGGAGCCTCAGTGTCACTGGGCAGGGTCGATGCAAGGGCATCAAATGGCTTTGCTTTTATTTCCACGTGCTTTTATTTTTATGGGAGGTGTGTTCCCTGGGTCCCCATGTCACCTCCCCAGATTCAGTGTCCCAACAGATGAATTGGCTAAAACTGTGTTGAGTGCCTACACCTAGGTTCTTGGAGCTAATGACAGGCCTGGCCCCCTCTAGCCTCCTCTTCTCCTCTTTGGAAGATAGGAACCTGCTTCCCATAAACCCCCACACAGTGGACACAGAAAAATCCAAACACACAAATGAGGACAGCCTGCTGTAGACAACATCTTTCTCCCAGCTACCAAGGCTCAAAATCTTAGAATCATCTCAGAATATGAGAAGGAAGGATCATTCTGTAGCTCAATTCTCTACCCCTTTGTGCCCAGTGTTCCTCCCCTGAGACCCCTTCTGATACAGACAGGCTGGGGGTCCCACAGGACTAGCAAAGAGGGTCCTTGGCTTCATGCAGGATGGAAATCAAACGTGAACCAGCAGGAAGTGAAAGCAGAGTTACTGAAGATAGAGAGAGAGAGAGAAAGAGAGATGGATAGAGCATCTGGGAGACTCTGAAAGGAAAAAAAGCATGAGTCACATCTTTGCTTGGGGCCTGGAGTTTCTATTGGTGATTGGTGTCTGCTGTCCTCTTAGGCACCCAGGACTGGTCAAAACAAGGACAGGGTCCAGATGGCCTTCATAAGTCACTTATTTCCTGAAGCCAAGGGTCTTGGCATGAAGATGTTTGGAGTCAGGGATCTTAGAGAACGTTATGACAGCCCTGCCTGATCACTCCTTAGATGTTATCTGTTATGCTGGAAGAGTCCAAAGTTATCATTACCTCTTTGTCGTAAGCAGGACACATGCTATTTGCATTATAAGGNGGGGGGGGGGGGGGGGGGGGGGGGGGGGGGGGGTGCCGGCCCTAGTAAGAATAGAAGCTAGAAAACGAGCAAAGAAAAAAAACAGCTTTTTTTCCATGGGGTCCCTTCCGTTTCCCTGTCTCACTTCTAACATTCATAGGCCCTTGTGTAAAGCCTATTTCAATCACCTCCAAATGATAATCTCAACAGTCCCACTGCCAATGTGTCAAAGGCATAGAGCTCCGACAATGCACCCTCTCCCTCCATAACAATTGTCAATCAAATTAGATGGGTATTCGTTTCCTCTTTTTCACATAAAGCCTTCCATATTGTGGCCTTCCCACCTACCTTTCCAGGCCCTTCTTTCCCACCAGTCTCCTGTAGCTAGAGCTTCCTGCCTCTGCATCTTTTCTCATGCCATGCCCTCAACCCAGAAGCCTTTCCCCATAATTTCTGGTTAAAACCCTGCCCATCCATGATACTGTGATTTATAAGAAATCTGAATGACCAAAATTTTTATTTCTCATATGTACTTGATCTTCCTCCACAGTTTCTGGCTCACAGTTCCCAAAACCCTTGGAATTTCCTGAGACAAGGGCAAGAAGGAGGTCTTTTGTTATGTTAATGAAATGGCTTTTGGAAAACCCTTAGGTAACCTAAGAATGGGGAGCTGGTGCCAGGAGAAATGACCAGGTGATTCGAGGGTTTGAAGTTTCAGTCCTACTTTCTGCCTATGAAGAGAGAGCCTGGAGGTTGAATCAGCCCAATGGCCAATGACTTAGTCAATCATGACTGTAATGGAGCCTCCACCAAAACCCAAAAGGACTGGGTTCAGAGAGCTTCCAGGATGGTGAACACTTGGAGGTGTGGAGAGAATGGCCTACCTGGAAGCTCCACACCCCTTCCCCGTATCTCTTCATCTGGCTGTTGAATCATACCCTCTATTGTATCTTTCAATAAACTGGTAAGTGTGAACTGTTGCCCTGAGTTCTGTGAGATGCTCTAGCATATTAATCAAACCTAAGGAGGGGGGGTCATCGGAACGTCCAATCTATAATTGGTCAGAAGCACAGGTAACAGCCTAGGGCTTGCAACTGGTGTCTGAAGTAGATGGTGGAGGGCAGTCTTGTATGACTAAGCCCTTAACTGATAGAATCTGATGCCATCTTGGGATAGATAGTGTCAGAATTGAGTTGAATGCTCACTCTAATGGCTTCCAAGAATTATTTGGTATTGTACGTGAGAGAACTCCCCTGCCCGTCCCCTGCCCATCTTGGAATTGGGTCTAGGAAACTTAAAAGACCATCCCATAAAAAATCACCATAAAAATCCCTTCCTAATTGAAACTTTCACAATGTTACTTACCCCCCTCCCCAAATTATATCTCCTTCAGCTGAGTTGAAAGTCATTCACTTGTCACACTTGCCTTTCTTACAGTACATTTTGCATTGTCTTTGTGCTTATATCGCATTATCCATCCCCACCCCCAAATCCCAAACCCTCTGAGATCAGGAATCATATTCAACTCATCTTTGGGCTCTGCTCCTCCTCTCCCTTAAGCCCTGTTTCCCTAGCATGCACCACAATGCCTTTATCAATCAGTTGCTTGACAAATGTTTGTGAAATGTAATTAAATTTTGTGGGTTAGGCAGAGAAAAAGAGCCATGGTTGTCTGAATTCTGTGGTAACTTGAGCCAAAGTGAAGTAAGAGGCCTGAACAGGTATTTGCCTTCCTTCCTTAATGTACTGCGTATGTGAGTAGCTTTGGTGATACCCAAAACTCCCCCCATGATTGCCAATACTTGTCTTATGTCCAGTCTTCCTTTAGAATATAAGCACCATGAGGGCAGGCACCCTGCTTTATCTGATTCCTCTCTGTATTCCTAGTGCATACCTCAGGGCTCAGCATATAGTAGGTGCTTAAAAAAGAGAACTGAATCAAACTGAACTGAATCTTATCTAGTCTGATTCAACCAAATGGAATCTAGAGGGAGGAGGGTGGTAAGGAATGGCGTACAAGCCTTGCACTACATCTCAGTCAGCTGGAGGTAGTCCCAAAATAAAGAAAGGAGCACGGTCTTCCTAAGAAAGATTCCCTAATAGGAAATGGCCCAAGCAGCTAAAGCATTGCCTTGGGGCCACAAGTGGCAGGGGAAGCATGTAGGCTCACATTTCATTAAAGGAACCAGGTAGACACAAGTAATGTTTTGCTGAAAGAAGGTCCACCTTCAAGACCTTCTGTCTTTTCACTTTTGCTTAAAAGAGTTTTAAATGAAGGACTGCAGCCTAATCTTGTAATTCCATAACAATTAATTAGGGGAAGAGCTAATCTTTGCAGGAAGCTGAATAAACCATTACTCATTTGGTAAAATTTAAAGGTCACTAAGAAGGCTCCCCCCCAAAAAAGAAAAACTCAGAATTATATCTTCTGATATTAATTATTCCTGTTTCCCACACATTAATTTGGTGACTTCTCTGGACCGCAGAATAAGATGTCACCCAGTCCTGCTTTGCCCTATTACAGATGAACAAAATCAGCCATCCGTGGCTGCCTGAGAATGCCAACATCCTACCACGAGAGAGCCATTCCTTTTGGTTTGGGAGGCATCTTGTTCTAAGAGCATTTTAAAATGCCAATGGCCCTGGAAAGGGTTGTGTTATCATTGTTTTTGTTTGTCTCTGCGAAGTTTTCTGAATCCAGTTGAGAGGGAGGAGTGTAGAAACAGGAAAGATAGAAGGTAGATTCCCGGAAACAAGAGAGATGTTTGAGAGAACCAGGGGAGGAGGAAGAGATGCCGGCAAAAAAGAGATCATGAATTGTTAATGACTGCCTTTGTTTCTGCAATTTCACCTACAGCTGGGACAACCAGAAAACTTCTCAGAATCAGTCTGACTTTCTATAAGGAAAGTAGTTTCAAGGAACCTATTACTTTTTTTAAAGGTAGCAAATAAATAACTTCCTTCAACTTGTGGCAAAAAATTAATATCCTCTAGAGATTAAAGTTTATAGACAAATAGAGTAACGGGACAAACAGACGCACACATGTAGGGACACTGATTTAAAATAAAGGTGGGGCTGGGGCACCTGGCTGGCTCAGTTGATAGAACATGCGACTCTTGATCCCAGGGTAGTAAGTTCAAGGCCCATGGNGGGAGGAATTTTATTTAAAAAAAAAAAAAAAAAAAAAAAAAAACTTTGAAAAAATAATAATAAAGGTGGCACTGCAGAGCAACGGGGAAAGGACAATATTGTCACCAAAAGGTGACAATGGAATGTCCATAGGAAGACAGTGAAATCCGACTCCTACCTCATGCTATGTAAAACTCAAATCCAGATAGGTTGTAAGCCTAAATGTGAAGGACAAAAAAACAGCAACAGAAGAACTTTTAAGAGCGGATATAGGAGATTCTTGGTATCCAAGTCAAAAAACATTTTCTTTCCTTTTTTTTTTTTTTAAAGATTTTATTTATTTATTTATTTGACAGAGAGAGAGAGAGAGAGACAGTGAGAGAGGGAACACAAGCAGGGGGAGTGGGAGAGGAAGAAGCAGGCTCCTAGCGGAGCAGGGAGCCCGATGCGGGGCTCGATCCCAGGACCCTGGGAACACAACCTGAGCCGAAGGCAGATGCTTAATGGCTGAGCCACCCAGGGACCCCAGGAAACGTTTTCTTAAAAAAGAACACAAAAAGCCATGAATTATAATAGGAGCAAAGATGGGCTTGATACAGTTGACTATCTTTGAATTAAGAACTTAGAGTCATGAAAAGACACTACACAAGAGTACAAAACAAAGGGTGGGAAAATATATCTGCAACACATTTCAACAAAGGGCCCTATCCAGAATACCAAAGCAACTCCTACAGATCAGATTTCTTAAAGGCAGAGAACCAGAAGAAAACCAGGCAAGAGACTGGAACAAGCACATCTGAAGACAGAATATCCAGCCAGCAAGAATAAACACGTGAAGAGGTATTCAATGTCAATGTCGTTGTTATTGAAGAAATACAAAATAAAACCACAATAAAATACCAATTCACCCACCAAGATAGATACTTTTTTTAATGCCAAGCATTAAAGAGAATGCAGAACAAACAGGAACTCTCCTGTACTGCAGGTGGGAGTGTCCATTAGAATAACCATCTATGAAGAGTTGGGCACGACCTATTAAAGACAAGCACACATTCCTTCTAAGCCAGCAAGTCCACTCCTAGCTGTATACCCAACAGAAATGTGCACACACATACTGAGAAAGCACGCACACTTAATAATAATAGCAACATTATTCTTAAGAGTCCAAATGATAATGACCCAAATTGTCCAACAACAATAAAATTAAGTATATATTTATACAACGGAACAACAGACAACAATGAAAATGAGTGAACTATTTCTATGTTAAACAATATGGCTGAATCTCACAAACATTGATTTTTAAAACACAGAGACAAAAGAATACATACCTATGGATCCATTTATATAAAATTCAAAAACAGGCAAATCTAAAGTATACTGTTGAAAGTCTAGATGGCAGTTACTTTGGAGAGTAGGCAAGGGTGATGATTGAGGGGGACATGGGAGGAAGGCTTCCAGGGGCTGACACTGCTGTTTGTTGAGTTGCTGGTGATTACATGAAGGTTTATGATGTCCACTTAGCTAAACTGTCCACTTAGATTTTGTATACTTTTCTATATGTCATACTTAACAATAAAAAAAAAAAATGTTTGTGAATGTCCTTCAACCCAGCAATTTTACTTCCAAAAATTTAACAAAAAAATAAAACCTAAAGTTGATGTCAGGTGTAAAAAGATATTCACTGCAGTGTTATTGATATGGCAAAAAGTTGGAAACAGTCTAAAGATTCAACAATAGGGTACTGGATCAATAAATTAGATTATACCTCCCTAGTGGGTATGACACATCTATTAAAACTGTGGCCCCGGATCTGTATTTGTTCATGTGGAAAGATGTCATGTTATACTAAGTGAAGAAAATCGTTTACAGAATAGTATAAGTAATCTAGCTCTAACTTTGGAAATAAATACATGCATGGAAAATTATGGTAAAACAATCCATATGTTAAGAGCTATTATCTCTAGATAGAATTTAGGTCACTGCTTTACTAATTTTTCTGCAAACGAAGATTACTATAACTATAAATAATAATAGCTACCATGTATTGAACAGTAACCGTGTGATAAATATTGAGAAAGATATAAAACATATTTTTCTTATTGAATCCTCACAAAAACCCAGCAAGAATAGTACAATTATCTGCATTTTGCACCTAAGGAGACTGAAGAGAAGGAAATATACAAAATCAAATAACAGAGAGTGGTCCAAGTCTTTAGCCAGAGCTTGTCTGGGTCCCAGCACACCCTCCACTTCACCACATCACACAGTAAGGTTGTAGTAAGAGTAAGTTTCATGGTCAGAATTTGAACCCAAATCTCTTCATTCTGCTTCAAAGCAAGAATTTCTATAAGTTCATAAAGTAGCACACATAAACCAGCTACAAAAATAAAACCTTCATAGATGCTAGATGTGATGTAAATAGGGAGTAATAATAATGCTATCGTTTATTAAATGATGGCCATGTGCAAAGTACTTGCAAGTAGTATCTCATTTTAACCTCATTATCTGGCAGTAGATTGACTGTATTCGTGGCCCCAGTTCTTCTCTCTCCACAGTCTTTGCAGGTAGCTTTTAGTGTCCTCCCATTCTGACTTAGGGTTCCACCTTCCAATTTGCCTTGGTCGACAGAGTATAAACCAATCAGAGGCTTGAAAAGTGCTTCTGTGTCTCTGCTTGCTGTCCTTGACCTCAGTCGTCACTGTGAGACCATGCTAAAGCTAGCCTGCTGGTGGATGAAAGACACAGGGGGCACAGCTAGTCACCCCAGTCAACCCAGGTGAGGCCACATGAGATTAGCCAATAGCCAGTCAACACCCAGACAAGTGATCAAGCCCAGTCAAGATCGGTGGAACAGCCTCAGGACTCCAGACATATGAGCCATAAGTATTCTAGGCCGCTGAGGTTTTGTGCTTATTTGTTACACAGCATTACGGTAGCAAAAGCTAAATGATAAAACCCCTGGGAGGTCAATAGTATTATGATTGGTCCTATTTTACATGGGAAGAAACTGAGGCTCAGAAAAATCACACAGCTAGTAAGTGGTAGAGCCAGGGTTTCACCCAAGTCTGTCTTAACCCAGAGGAATTGCCTTTCTATACGATATATATTCCCTCTACAAATGCATTCCCAGGTATAATTTTAAATGGAGCTCCAGTAATGCATGTGTACACACATGCCCACACGTCTTTCTCCACAGCTGCTCACTCACTAAAAATTTAAAATTTGGAAGCAGTATTTCTGACTAACTCTAATATCTGAGCCACATTTAGCCCCTTTAAAAACCTGACTGATCAGAGTCCTTGCAGTTTAAACCAACAATTCCGTGCATGGGGATTCTCGTATCTTTTTTCTCTCTCTCTCTCTTCCATGGTCCACAGGCATTTAATTTCTCACAGATGCCTTCAGTGCTGACATGTATCCCAATATTAATTTGTGTGCTTCAAAGATTTATCCTAAAAATGCTGATGACACCAATAGAAGATGTAAAATCTGACCTTCACTTACACGATGATTGGCATTGACTATAACTCCTTATGAGATTTCACATAATCAACATGCTGGTGTGTGCAGCTAGAGTACATAATCAGTTGTTCTATATCAAAATCACCTTGCAGTTGGGGAAAGGAAACAAATCTTCATATTATATGGTCAGGAGAAACAGGTATTAGATATACAGCCAACTTTCAGGGTGCCTGGATGGCTCAGTCGGTTGAGCGTCCGACTCTTGATTTCGGCTCAGGTCATGATCTCAGGGTCATGGGATCGAGCCCCACGTCAGGCTCCATGCTCAGTGCAATGTCTCCTTGTCCCTCTCCCTCTGCTTCTCCCCACACTCGCTTGCACACTCTCTCTTTCTCTCCCCTAAGTAAATAAATAAATAAAATATTAAAAAAAAAAAAGACATACAGCCAAATTTCAATAGTCTGTGTTAAGGATAAAAGGGATAACAAGTGGATAAATGATATATCCACACAAAGTTTTGCTTTCTCACCAGAAATCCTCAAGATAGAGGGATCAAACAGCAGAAGGCTCACAGCTGGTTTGAGGCTAGGTGCCGTGAACTTAGATTCTCCCCTCCAGAGGAAAGCATAGCGTGTGGAAAGTAACAAGTGGGGTAGCTGGAGATGTGACCTCCAGTCCTAAACCTGCCTGAGACTGATGGGTGTGGCAGACACCTTCCTTTGCCTCCCAAACCACTCTCCACCCTCCCCCAGCCTCCTCAGATTGCTGGAGAGGGAGCTCTGGTAACAAATCAGTCGGATGGAGGAGTGGGAAACAGAAGTATCTGTTCCCCTGGCTTTCCACCTGCGGCGTCACAAAGGGGAGGCTGTATCCCTCCACCAAGGTCTCCGCTCTTTTCAGGTGGCCTCTCCACACATCCCTCCCTATCTCAGGGTTCTGCTAATCACTTCATGCATTCAGACCTAGAAGGAGTAAAAGCCCCTATGTTTACAGCTCTACAATCTGCACTGCCTCTTAGAATTTTTCCCTACCCCATGTGCAAATCTTTGTGAGTGATCTCTTCCTTAAACCTTCCTTGAATTATCCTGCTTTGAGTGAGCTAGGACTGATCCAGTCTGGGACCGTAGGCACGTACTCTCACTGGTGTCATCTTCCCAGTCTACAGAATGAAGAAAATCTCCCCTTTTACGGAGAGTGGTCAGATTTTCTTTTTTAGGATCTTAATGCCAACATCCTTGATTTGTTTTTTTGTTTTGTTTTGTTTTTAAGATTTTATTTATCTGAGAGAGGGTGAGTGAGAGAGCAAGCGCGCAAGCAGGGGGAGCAGCAGGCAGAGGGAGAAGCAGGCTCCCCCACTGAGCAGGGATCCCAATGCAGGACTCGATCCCAGGATCCTGGGATCATGACCTGAGCCAAAGGCAGACGCTTAACTGACTGAGCCACCCAGGTGTTCCAATGCCAACATCCTCAAAACGGTTACGTGCGATAGAATATAAAGATATTATGACACCAAGTCAAGTTGATATCTTAAAGCCTGATTGGGTTTACACAAAAGAATTGTATGTCAGAAATATGAGGAGAGATTAAAATGGGTGAAGTATCTGGCTAAACATAGGGTCTGGTGTGAAAAAGATGAGGGAGGGATGAGAACAGAAATTGGACTTCCTGGGGCGCCTGGGTAGCGCAGTCGTTAAGCTTCTGTCTTTGGCTCAGGGCGTGATCCCAGCATTCCGGGATCGAGTCCCACATCGGGCTCCTCCGCTGGGAGCCTGCTTCTTCCTCTCCCACTCCCCCTGCTGTGTTCCCTCTCTTGCTGGCCGTCTGTCACATAAATAAATAAAATCTTTAAAAAAAAAAAAAAAGAAAGAAAGAAATTGGACTTCCTTTGAACTACGAGCCTTGATAGGACCAGTTCTGACAGTGAATCAGACATCCTACCCACCTTCCTGTGTTCTGCTCCTCCTCTTTATCATCTCCCACTTGGAGCCCACTCAGGAAAGTCTTGCTTTGTTGAAAATTAAGGTATGTTACACTTGCTGACATAAAAGGTGACTACACATGATGCAAGAGAATCTAGATGAAAAGTGAAAACTTCACTGCCATCAAAACTTACTGACACCACGCCCCACAGATCCCCCCGGCTCTCTCACCTGACCTAAGGGCCTGGTCTGTGTCCCAAAAATTGTGCCCAACTGGGCCTTTCACATTATGTTAACTGGCACTGTAAATTTTTAATAACATTTATTTATTCATTCAGCCTCATTTATTAGACACCCACTGTGTGATAGGAGCTCTCCTAGGCAGTGGTGAACAAGAAAGACAAGGTTCCTTTTCTCTTAGAGTTTATATTCTAGTGCCATAGTCCCATGGGATGTGTACAGTTTTAAAAGAAAGTCTTAGGTAAAATAAAAGCACAAATATTGATTTACGGTATTCTTTACATATACACACAAATATAATGATTACTCAAAAATAGAATTTCAGATCACTAAATCAAACCCCATGGCCTCATTCTCTCACCTCACCCCACTCCCCACACAGAGAAATTATAAATGAGAAGACAAACCGTGTGACCTTTGATAAATATCACAACCTCTCTGTTCCTTAATAAATGGCAGAACCAGCACTAGATTCCAGGCCTCCTGAATCCCACCATGCTTCATCCCTGAGAGCTGGTTTCTCTTGGTGTTTCCCTGCTCTTGTCACCCTGATGGCAGCTGGGAGATCATCTTCTCATCTTAGAAAAGTATCTCTCTCATCATCGTCAGAGCATTCCTACCTGTCTTTTTCCCTAGCAGTCCATCTCCTTCTCCTCAAGGCTCTCCAGGGAAGCTTCTTAGGACTTCTAGACCAAGCTGGTCAGCGCCCCCACCCCCAACGCCCGTCAGGCGCATCTGCAGTAACCCTCCCTCCCCCACTGGCATTGCTCATCGCTCACAATTCCCAGTTCCTGACTGTCCTGCCCCATTAGATGTCTCTAAGGTCAGGGAGCCCGGATCCCATCTCTCTCCTGTGCCCAGCAGATGGCAGGCCTGCTAAAAGGATCTGTGAAGAAATGAAACTCTTATTTAATGTATAAAGGAAAACAGTGAGAAAACTGGAATGTGTTCACAGAATTTTACATGAAAGAACACTCTGAAGAATGAGGCAGTTCTACACCTTTGTGTTTTAAGTAAAAATAAATGTGATCAGGTTTCTGAATAAAAGAAAACAGAACGCTACCCTCTCAGCTCTTGCTGAAAAAGGAACCACAGCCTCCTTCCCTCTCTTTTCTCCATCCCCTCGGACATCCATCCCCTCTCTTGTGCCAATAGTCCTTAACACAAAACAGTCCCTTTCCTTCCCGTCATCCAGAGCAGTGCAGAAAAGGTGTCTCCCAGCCTAGGAAAAAGCAATTTCCTCAATGAATCTAAGTGGGAGAAGAACAGAGGATTCAAAGGGAGGGAGCCTTTCCCCTCCAAGGCCAAGGACTGCACAGTTCTCTGGGTGGGGGAAAGACTCGAAGAAGCCCAGATGGCACGCTGGCAGTTCGATGAATTAATGTGATTACATCCCGGTAACGTTTCAAGTGAGATATTCATGTAATTCATGCAAATGCAGAAATAATTGAGGTTCATGTTTCCAGGATAAAGTCATGGCATTTTGCTTTTACCTGAACTACCCCCAAAAAGGGTCATTTTTATTACTCTGTATTCAATTATTCATAACCACACGCTCGTGGATTTTAGAACCATAAAAGGTCAGCCCTCTTGGATTCTGCAATTGTTTTCCTCTGAAGTCGGGAAGCAGGGCATGAATATGCGTGCGCACGCCATCCTGACACTTCCCTCGCTGTTCATTAACAGTGTGTTCACTGTATATTGCAAAGTCAAACAAATAATACCTGTCATGAACATGAATTTTTAATATCTCCTATATTTCATTTTAAATGAAATGTCAAAATGATGGAAAATATTTCCATGGAAGTTTGGAAAGGGCAGCGTCACACCAGCGCTGCCTTGTGAAATCCAGCACCGGTGCGAAAACATCATTGAAGCAGGTCCACTGCCGCTGGAATCAGATTGTGTTTTTGTATTTTACTGCCTTTGTCATTCCTGGGAAATGTCAACGTGAAATCTGTTTGCCGAGTCAATATGCTTTGGGGGCTGATGGGACCCACTATCCTCTTTTCATCTGAAAATGGACGCCGTTTGTTTACAGCCTGTTTAATTCCCTGCTTTTTGGCTCAAACTACGTTTTATTTGTATGTGATGTTCTGTGTGGCATATGTGCCATTTGTCCCTCTTCATTCTTTGAACACTACTGCCATTCTTAAGGGCAGGGAAATCAAACAGCTCTGAGCTCCCTTTTCTCTAAAACCCTTCATCAGAATTTCTTAATTTCAAGCTCCCATCTACTCTCCCAGAAATAGCCTATTTCTTTCCCTAGAAATTGTTCCCTAGAGATTGGCACAGGTCAAGGGCAGAACGCAGCTGAGCTGGTGTAAGGGAATGAGGGCTCGCGGTGACAAGAAGTGACCAGGAAGGTCTACAGCAAAGTGTCTCAACGTCAGCACTAGCGATATTTGGGGCCGGATCATTCTTTGCTGGGGGGCCGTCCTGTGTATTATAGGATGTTTAGCTGCATCGCTGGCCTCCACCCACTAGATGCCAGCAGCACACGCCCTCTTTCAGCTGGGACAACCAAAAATGTCTCTGGACATGCCAAAAGTGCCCGGGAGTGGGGTGGAGGTGGGGAGGCAAATTCCCCACACCCGCTGGAAACCGCCGATCCACAGGTACAACCACAAATGGTGGTTTTCTCCTCTCCGCGCTAAAGATGGCAGGTGCCCCGGGAGCTCCGGCAAACTGCACCAGCACTAAAACGTATCTCTGATATTCTGAGAAGCAGCGGTTTTCTGGAGATTTGACCAGGTAGACGTGGCTTGAGACTATGGCAGTGACCCTCTACCACCCCCGCCTTTTTGGCCAAAAGCAATTTTCTGGTCTCCAACCGAATAACACGTATCCTATCATATAAGAGGCTGTTATTTTAATCTATTTGTGTGACCCTACCCCACCACTGCCCCGTCCTCCAAAGAAGACTCTGGCCTGTCCGTTGTCAGGCTCTTCAGCCTGACTCGGGGAAGTGGTAGGGTAGGGTGGGGCAAGAGCAAGGAAATCGGGGATGACAATTTGCGTCTTCTTCGTGGTGTTCAAGACAAACTAGCAAAGGACCTGAGTTAGCCTCTTAGATGTGTGAACTATGTTTTTTCACCCCCAAAAAACTAGAGGCTCTAGAACTGAACCGCATGGGTTACGGATTTTATAATTATTACATTTTTATTTGGATGGAATTTAATTTATGCAGAGAATCTCTGGAAAATGTTATATCAAATGGACTAGAAGAGATACTGTAATCCCCATTTTACTGATCAGGAAACTAAGGCCCAAACAAGTCAAAGAACACACTGTACATAAACTTCAGCACCCCTGTGTCCCATTTCAAGTCTGCTTAAGACACCACCTGCGATCCACACATTTCTTGGCACACAGAAGCCAAACATTTTCTGAGCTTGTGATATCTTTTCTGTGCTTTTTAAATGGTCTGTTTATAATATATATTAAAGAAATATGTCTAATGTGTCAGAAAAGTTGTCATCTCCATAAGGAGAGAAGACTCCGTCTCAGTAGCCTCAGTTTACCCATTAGTAAGTTCCTTCACTGGGACAATATGCTGGAAAATCTGCTGCCGTTGCAATGGGCAGACTTACAAGAGAGGGCCGGGCTGGAGGGATGGGGTGATGAGTGGTGCTAGGATCCTGTGCCACTCCTCAGTCTCCAAACATCAACACTTCAGAGAAATAGGCCTGGGGGGTGTGAACCAATGGAAAAGAAAAGAAGGTTCTATAGCAGCTTGTTTTGTCAACGCTTTCATGAGCTCACTCCACAACTGAATGTGACTTTCAGATGCAAAATAAAAATTTTTTAAAAAGTGCACAGACTCCGTCCCCTCAACACACATTCCCAAAAGGGAAGAGAGATAGGCAAGAATATGATTTTCACATTATTCCACTACCATGCATTGCTTTCTGAGAATTAGGACATAGGTTCTAGTTCATCCTCTGCAACTGACCTTGATCAAATCACGTCTTGCACACACTCTACAGATGAGATTTAGAAAAGGTAATGCCCATCCCAGTTGTCCCACAGGGAGGGGTATAAATTAACGTCACATGGGAAAGCACTTGCAAGTGGGAAGGTATTTTATAAAGCACAATGATATTGCCAAATGAATGAGGAACTGGCTTCGAGAGGAAAGGAGGGTGATGCTAGGTTGACCACTATAGTGGGTTGAATAGTGCCCCCAAAATCCGTGAGCACGAAGGACCTCAGAATCTGACCTTATTTGGAAATAAGTTCTTCATAGATGAAATTAAGGTAAGAATGAAGATGAGATCACACTGGATTAGAGTGTGCCCTGAATCCAATGAGTGTCCCAGTCAGAACCAGGAAGGGCACAGAGACACAGAGTAGAAGGTGGTGTGAAGGGGGAGGTGGAGGTTGAGGTGACCCACCTACAAGCCAGAGAACACCAAAGATTGGGGGTAAGCCCCCAAATCAAGGAGGAAGCCTAGGCTGTTTCTCTCTCAGAGCCTCCGAAGAATTAGCCCTGCAACAACTGGATTTCTGACGTCTGCCCTCCTCGACTGTGAGAGAACCCACTTCCACTGTTTGAAGCTATCTAAGCTGTGGAAATGAGAATGAAGAAACTAACACAGCTCCTCCATGTCTAAGGGACTTGGACTTTAACGTTCCCTCCGATTTGGGAGGGTTGGAGCATGTTGGGCCAGACTATCCCCAGTCTCACAGTGTGTGTTGGGGGTAGCCACTATCAAACCCTACACCCCCTACAATCGGGGTCAGGCATAAATGAAGAAGGCTTGCTCTGTCAGCCAAGCAAGGATCGTAATTAAACAACCCAATTATACAGCTGTTTAAGGATGCTACAGGTTTCAGTGCAAAAAGGCTTGGAGGAAGGGTTTCCCTTTCCACTTTCTAACTTCTAGATCACCAGCATGTGGGAGTCCTCCCCTAAGTGCCCCAGACCAAGGGGTCCACGGGGAGAATCCATAGGCCCTACAGAAGAGTTAGACTGCCAGCAGAATCGTACCTGTATGCTGTTGCACACTCCCCTGTGGACGGGTACCTGTAGCAATGTTGGGACAAATCTGCAAGGGCGTGTGTGTATATTTTTCCCCACACAACTCCACCATGATGGGTAGCTATGAGATGTTTCTGTGCCCTAGTAACAGGGCCTCACACAGAAAGGGTGAAATAAGATTTATTCTGCATGAGAAGTCAGTGAAAAAGGTAGAAAGAGAGAAATGTTTACTTAGCAACTCGTCTTTGCAGGGAACTTTGCACATGGGCGGGCATAGTACCTAGAACATAGTAGGAGGTCTGTGGTCCTAGAACCACATAAAGGAGAAATACTGACAGACCAGGGCTGGAGGGGAGGGTTGGGAGGTCCAGAGGTAGGAGCAGGAGCCATGGAGATTGTACGTGGAGGGGGAGAAGCAGAGTAGCCACAGACAGCAGGACGATGAAGCCAATGGTGAAAGAAGTTGATGATGAAAAGAAGTCAGGAGACCCAAAGAATGCTGTGTCGTCAAAGCTGCAAGGGGACTGGTCCAAGTTTACTTAATGAGAATCTGAATGATTAAATGGTCATCAACAAGGAAAATTAAAATCTTCCCTTCTTCTAAAAACAGAAGTCTCCTTCTTAATTTAATGATTTAAAGAACAGCTCCACTGGGAGGCAGTCAGCTGCCACCCATCAGCATAGCCCATGGGTAGAGATGCCACCTAGCAGGACAGCAAGGCACAGGCAATGACTGATTATCTAGTCTCAGAGAACGTGGAAGACAGAGCTGTGTCCACGGGATTCCTGATCTGTTCCTAAGGACTTGTCTTATAAATCGCCCTACCCAATATTGTGTTGTGGCAATACTTTTGAGCTCCAAACAAACTACACTTGCTGGGTCATGGATTACTTTGCTTCCCCCATTTTTCTATTAATTATTGCTATACCTGAGAACCATACACAGCTTCTGATCAGTGTTGGATAGTCACTGTTCCCACACTCAAGCAACAGAATCCTAGGCAAAAGCAAAAAAGCGTGTGTTCTTTCCAGCGCATACAGCCATTTCAGAGAGCAATGCATGATTTCTATCTGACTTTCAGAGATTAATGTTCACAGAGTCCCAGCACAATAGCATCAACCTTTAGGTCAAAAGATCCTAGGCCAGAAACCACTGATTAACTATGATTCTTTTCTAGAAGCTGCTTGACCCCTGGTAAACCTATAGAGGGGTTCCCTCCAATCCCCAGTTTCTACAGCTTTTTCTCTTTCTGTCATCTCCCTGCCAGCCCTCCTATGGATAACTAATATCTCCCCACCATGTCAGAACTCTGTCCAATCATTCTTTTCCCTTTTTGATAACACTATTACACTGGTCAGATAATACTGCAGAATAATACAAGAGATACTCAAATTCTTAAAACTGGATATGATCATTTTCTATATCATAATCATACTTTTTTCCATTGTATTAATCATAGACAGTGCCTCAGTATTCAGATACAAGGAATGTCACATTTGTTTTTCTCAAGGTTAGTCCAAGTCCAGCATTACCTTCCAGAGCTTTCCATTCTCCTTTGCTTGGCTCAAGGCCCCCAAGAACTTACACAGTTCCGAAAGAAAGTCCCTTGTACCATTTCCCTGGGCAAGAAGGACCCTGGAGTCTGTTCTGGCTGCCCTCCCTGCCCTTGCTCTTCTCTGCCTCTTGGTGGTGCTGTCGAGCCTTCAGACACAGTGGTCCCTGCAGTTTTGCTTAAGAAGATGCCAGCCTGTTCCATTTCCTCCGCAAGAAGCAATCTGGGCTCTAAACACCACCACAATCAGTTATCAACCCGTTCAGGGCCCAAGCAGTCATCCTCTGAGATCCTGCTGCCTCAGAAGTAATATGCCAGCAGGAGTCCAGCACCCACGCCCCACCCATCCTTGTGGGACTTGCTCCTCCTCTCCCAGGGATGCTTCTTTGTCCTCCTGAAACCAAAGGGTCGTGCCATTACCTTAATAAGATTGTAGAAACACAGAGGTCTGTTCACCCCTGTGAGGGCCAAAGGGAAAGAAGGGAAGAGGAGGCTGGCGAGCAAGGAGGGATTTCTCTCCACTTCTTCCTAAGGAAGTAACCACAGACATCGTGGCTTCATGCTACAGCAGTGAAAAGCAGAACTGAGGTTGTTTTCAGCAGGTCACACACACACTGGGTATGGACATCCTACTGCCCTAACTTCATGATTTCAAGTGAAATAATTAATACATTTTCCAACTATAAGTGTATATTCACTGTAGGAATTTAGAAAACAGAAAAAATTAAAATAGCTTTATGTAACTCTACAAATTCACTAAGATACGGAGGCATAGATTAGTATAAAGAAAATCAAAATGGGATTTTCCGTTGAGGCCACGCTAAGGAGATTGCCCCCAGACAGCAACAGGACCACTAAGATGCTGATATAGGTTTATAGTACCTCGTCCATAATTCTGACTTCCAAAACCAGATCTTTTCTTCATTTGGCATCAAAACCTGACCTAACATGGGGCTATTTATAGTCTTTGTTTATCTTACTTAGTGTGAATATTCATATCTTACACTAGAAATATCAGTGTTTTTGAGATGGTTAGGTGCTTTCCCAGATGGGACTGAAAGTATTCCATAACATACATATTTCCAAAATTCAAACAATTCGGAATTCTGAAATCTATTTGCTCCGAGTTTTGGGAAAAGAGATTGTAAGCCCATAATATCCCAGTCTTTGAGGAACAACCTCTGCTGGGAGGAATTAGGACTAAAACACTCATTTCTTCAAGATCTTAAGCAGGATATTGTTTTAACAGTGGGTCATCTCAAAAGGGCTAAAATTTAAAGCATTGAAATGCAAGCCTTTTTTTCACCAAGATTTGTGCGTTATAAACATTCTTCTCTCTCTCGAAGCTCCCCTTACCTCTGGAGAGTCTTGGGGTGAGATTCAGAGACAGGAGGAGGGTGGGGGCTTGAAAGTCAGGGATGGAGTCAGGGTTAAAGACATCATTTTATTTTTTTTAAGTTCAATAGCTATTTTTTATGGTCACAAATAGATATGAATATCACTACAGCAACCAAATGGTTATACCAAAATGTCATGAACCCCATGAAAGAAAGAAGGAAATCTTTATAGCTACTAAAAAGGAAATTGCAGCTGCTCCCAGGAGGTCTAAGACCTCAGAGAGATAAATGGCACCCAGGAGTGTGGCCAATGAAACACCGTAAGCCCATAGGTCAGAACTGGAAAGCTACAGGTCTGCTTTGTTTAGATGGCACAGCATTGATCCTCACAGGCTTTATTTTGATTTGTTTAATGCGAGTAGCTTACCACCATTAACACTTGGAAGTTTCACATAAATACCTTTGTATCTGTCTTCTTCTGAGAAATCTAAAGACCTGGCAACATCAGGCCCACGTTCAGGCATGGCAAAAATCATCTTGAGCTAAAGACAAGCCATTGCCCCATTTTATGCAGACATGATCTCACCATTTCAGCACAGTCCCCATATTCTCCTGGGAGCTCCACATGGTCCCTGCCAGCATTTGGAAGTGAGACCCCTGCTCTGGTCACCACCTCTGGGGTACCAGCCAGGAATTCTGAGATATACCAGTGACACAGTGGGGTTACACATGAACGCAGGCAAGCCAGGGATGAGCTAGTTTTTCTCTGCCGGGGGGACTGGCAATCTTGCTCCAAAGCACATGTCTGAGCAATAATGACTAGTCAAATGACCCAGGGACATCACAAAAGGAAGCATTGAGCAGAGCTGGGAAGTCAATGAGGGGTTTAGCTTGAGTAAGATAGTGACGTTGGGGTACAGCGGATGCAGGTACTCTTAGCTGAAAAAAACCTTAGGGAACTACTAATATAGTTATTTTCACTAATTGGAGGTTTGTTGCTCTTCTCCCAGCCAGACACAAACATCCCTAAGATTTATAGTATACCTACTAAGTACAGGTGATTTACATATGTTGCCTCATTTACTATTTACAACTCTCCTGGAAGGCAGTTATGTTACATCAATTTTAAAAATGAAGAAACTAAGCCCTAGAGATTTTTCAGTAACTTCACTCAAGGACATCAGCTTATAATTGTTATAACTGAGATTCAAACTTGGGTTTTTATGACCCCCAAATAATTCACTTATTATACCACTAGACCAGAAGCAAATGTTTTTATCTTTGCCTACCAAGAAAGTAGTCCTCAAATAATTGTGACATCTTCATTGTTTCCTCTCTCCTCTTAATAAAAATTATTCTCAGTACCTGACATAGGCTGGTCATACCTTGATATCATTTTAAGTCATTTTGGAGTCTTAATGGAAACGGAAAGATTTTTTCATTCAAACAAAAGGAGATTAATAGGGAAGACAGGCCCTTCCTGGTATCACTGAAGTCACATTAGCCTTTGTTAACCATACTTAAGTCATTGCCAAGCTTGCAAATATGATCTGGGAGGCATGCTTGGGGGCCATGTGTAAGTTTTCTCTGTGAAGCCCTGTTCAGGGCAGTCACAACCTCCTGGCAAGGATACAGTTTGGAGAAGGATAAAGCATTGATTTTCCAGGCAGTGCAAAAGTCTCTGGCACCCAGGTCCCTGCCGCATTATCTCAGAAAACCCAATTGTTAATACAAGTCTATGAACATCATTTTGTTTTGATTAGATTTCACTTTAATTTAGATTTTGTTAAAGCCACAAGGGAGTATAGAAACAGTCTCATGAAATAAACGAGTCAGTCTCAGTTTTATTTTTCATGTTTGCAAGCCAGGATTGCTGGCAAATCTTATCAGTCAGGCGGCAAATTACCAGGAACTGCATTAAAAATGTGCATAGTCATTTTCATTTTTGAAAGATTCAAGACTATAAATAATTAAATGCATTAGACATCTGTTATTTATGAGCTGAAATGACAGTTTTAATTTAGTTCTTCATTTAGCTGAGACTGACGTATTGTGACTCTAAAGGAAAACACGGGAAATATCTAAAAATGACATCTTTCTGAGTCCGCAGTGACCATAGGTGCAGATCAAAGCCTGGTTATTTTCACTTCCCTTCAAGACCTGTCAAGACACAATCTTCATCCGTGACCTTGTGTTGTCTGTCCTCGGGAATTCTGATTGGCTGACAGACCAGCCCCGCACCTGCTAGCTTCACAATGTAAATCTGGCAGCTTAGGAGGAGCTGTGAATGTGCTCCTAGTTAATTATACATGGGAAACTAAGTCACTAGATCAGATCTACGGTCCACTTCAGGGAAATGCCAAAGAATTCAAACCACCTGCCTTTGCCCTTCCCTATACTAGAGATGTTATTTGGGTTTCCGAAGATGTGCAGAGCTCATGGATTATGGAAAGGAAGAGGCAAGAAACAGATGCAGGAGTCGTGATTTGGAAGCCGAGGGACAATATGTTAATAATTAAAATGCACTGAGTCACTAACTATAGTCAGAAAATGATGGAATCGTTTTTGGAAATGTAGGCTCCCTAATCACACAGCTCCACAAACCCCCCACACACACTAGCCACGTGCCCCGTGACAAGATACCCTTGGATTCCTGGCTCAGAGGAAGTGCAATTTTCTGCAGCTTGGAGCATTCCAGAATTGCAGTGAATCCTGAAGTGACCCTGGCCTCCAGTGATGAGGAATCACAGCATCCTGGCCTCTGCCAGAGCTGCTGGAAGTGTGACAGGTCACATTACCCTGCTCAGCCAGCTAAGAAGTATGCCATTTGATTGAGTACATTAAGCATTGGCCACAGGCTACAGTTTGAAAATTACTGAATATTTAATGTTAGCTTACTGATTGTAATCCATAGATTGATTGACTGATTTGCAGTTTGTCAATTTTACACTATTTACCTTCTGAATTTTTGTCTATGTGTGTATATTTTGTGTGTGTAATGCTTAAAGCACTGGGACTCCGGCTGGAAAAGACCAGCACAGAACTGGGTGAATTCTGAGCGCCCAGAGTGCTTAACACACTGACATGGATGTATGATTTCAGGATCATTTGCAACCACATTCTCTTTGGGGAAAGGTGGATTAAAGTGTTGTTTTTTCCAATATACAAAATATAAATCAAGGCACAAACAAATGCTTTTCAGCTGATACAGTACACATAGGTAACAACTCCCCTGGCTCCCCCGTCCTGCGAGTTTCCAAACTCCCAGTTGGGACTATTTTGCCCTTCCTCGGGCACTAAGGCTGACCCTGAAGTCAGAGAAACGGAAGGACGACTAGGGCTCAGAGACTCACATCCGTGGAGCCTGGGGGTGCCCCTGCCCCAACCTTATTACATCCCAGATCCAGTACCAGAACTTCTTCTTGCCTTGCTTCGTACAACAAAAACTCCCTTGTCTACCAACGTCCATGTTGTCCCCAGAACTCCTGAATGCTTGCCTCCTTCTCCTCTAGGTCCTCTGAGAGCTGGAATCAGCCTTGCTTGTTCCCCAGAAACTAGTGTCTTACCCTTTAAACCTACCGCCAATAATGAGGTCAGACTCTGTAATGCACCAGCCTGGATACTTGCCATGACCCTCCCAAGGCTCCCCAAGCCACCAGCCAGGACAGCTACCCAATTGCCTCTGCCAAAACCCCCCAGGGTCTGTTTCAACTCCTTTCCTCCTCTCCTGCTCCACCCAGCTGGGTCTCCCAGCCTCCAGGGCTGGTCCCTTCTCACAACGGCTTCTCAGATCTGATAACTAGGCATTTAGCTTTTCCCTCTGCTCCATCCAACAAGCCTGATTGACAGCTTTTCGGGGATTTCTGACTTCCCCAGCTGCTGATCCTCCTCCTCACCCAGCTCTGTATTCCCCTGCCCAAATTAATCCAGGCAGGAGCTGATTTGGCTTGTAATGTGAGGTTAATTACAGAAGTGATAACATTTCTAAATAAAAATGAGCTACTCAATTTTAAAAATCCAAATTAAAATAAAACCAGAAGGAAATCATTTCTGGTTACAAGCCACAACCCCAGTTCCCGGCTCTTGTGAGAATTTCTGCCAGAGACAACTTGTCCTTTTCGGCAGGGCCCTTTTATGGACATACAACCCGAGCAGTCACTCCGGGCCCTGCCCGCAGAAGGACCCCATGCTTGGTATAACAGATTCTTATCTTTGAACTTGTATTTCGTAAGTGAAGCCCAATGGGACAACGGAGCACGCACATGAACAGAGGCGATGTCCTTGATCTACATATTCTCTGCCATTCCTTGCTACCCCGTCAGCATGGGGCATTCTTGATGCCCCATCCACATGGAATTTGTGTGGACCCAAGATCCATCAATGAGACTCAAAGTGACTACAAGGTACATGTTACTGAGTATGTGGGGACACTGACAGCCCCCAGAACCACACTTTTTGTTCAAACCAGAACTTTCTTTGAACACAGAAAGAAGACAACAGTGTTCCTAAGAAAGAGGAATGACCGAGGAACCCTATCACATCCTTTATTTGTGTTACTTGCATTCCTACCAGTAACTTCCAAGCACTCCCACTGAAAATGATGACATAAAAGAAAAAGGAAAAGATAGGGCAACCCATAGTTCCCTTTTTCTTGGTCCTTCCTTATGACTTAGTAAGGAGGAGGTAGACTATGTTGGTAGAATGTGCACATATCACAAAGGGAATGAAAACAGCTGAGCTGGTTTTGCGAAGTGTTCCCACTGTTCTGGTCAGAACAAAATACGTCTGCGTGTATTTTGCATGAAATACAAATTGTGTAACTTGGTGGTTCTACGTATGAGCCAAACACTCTTATATTTGCATTTCGAACTGGCTTTGCATGATATGAAGTTGAACAATAAAATCTGTGCTAATAATCCCAAATTTCAATTTTGACTTGACTTAAAAAGACATTAGACAGCAAATAAAAATCATCATAACACATTTTTATTTTTTTTTATTTTTTTTAAAGATTTTATTTATTTATTCGACAGAGATAGAGACAGCCAGAGAGAGAGGGAACACAAGCAGGGGGAGTGGGAGAGGAAGAAGCAGGCTCATAGCGGAGAGCCTGATGTGGGGCTCGATCCCATAACGCCGGGATCACGCCCTGAGCGGAAGGCAGACGCTTAATTGCTGTGCCACCCAGGTGCCCCATAACATATTTTTAAAATAAAAATAAATGATCATGACAAGTTGTGAGAGAAACAATCGGAGAAAAGAAAAAGCTTTATATTTTTGTACTTTTAACATCACTCTTCCCTGCTTTTTGAACAAGGGCCCTCACACTTCCATTCTGCACCATCCCACTAATTATACGGCTAGGGGCAGGCTAATTGGGCCCGCAGGGAAGACCCTCCTTGTGCGGCTTAGACCGGCAGGAGGACAGGGCCCTCACTTCTCCAAGCCTGCATGTGCTTCTCTGTGTTTGCATCTTCCTTCTGAGACCCCGACTGCTGTGGCTCTTCTGCCCCAGAGTTGAGTTCCAACTCTGACCTGATGGACTGACCTTGAGCTCTACATGGCTGACTCCGCTATGGCACAATTTTGACCACTGTGTCCAGGCCACCAGCACATGAGGCCTGAGCCCCCTGCCACCTTTCCATCTCTACCCACCAGGATATTCCTGCTTATTACCCCCTTAACTCTGCTCCCCCACATCCTCCCTCTTACCAACCCCCTGCCCCGTAGCTCTGTGTCCCCCAGCAGTCCGGTCTTATCCCCAGGGTCCTCTGTCCAAGCACCAGGGCCAATTCTTGGCCACATGGAGCCCCTGTCCTGGTTCAACTCCCCTCTTAGGTTTCCTGTCACCAGAGGTATACCATTTGGGACTGCCTGGTTCTCCATCAACCTGTTTAACCCCTGCAGACCTTTGGTGTAGGGGTCAAGGGGAATGGCGCCAGCTGGGGCCAGTTACCATCACAGAAGGAGGGGAGCCCCAGGCCAGCCTCAGAGCTCCCTCAAATGTTACTTGGTTTGTCTCTTCGGACAAAATCAAAGTCCAATCATTCAAGACAGCTTACATCAGAGGTTCTCCACCCCTCATTCATCAGAACCACCTGAGAAGACTTTCATAAAAACTGACGCTGGGCTCCCATCCCAAGTTCTAATTGAATTGGTCTGGGGTCAGGCCCAACATCATCCTCAAAGGACTCAAACAATACGGAGATCCAGCAGTAAAATAAATTCTAAACTGAGCTTAAACAGGAGAGCTAAGAAAGGAAGACAGGACCACCTGGTTACCTCCCGATCACTGCCTGTTTGCACCTCTCCCGTGGCTCTGGGTGAATCACTTATGTCGCTGAACATCAGGTTCTGCCTGTGAAAAACAGAAATGATTTTCTATATTCCTGCCATTGAGGCTATGAAACAGCCTTAGAACAATAATATATCCCTCATGTGTGCCTAGTAATTTACAATTTCACGCATTCTTTCATAGTTATCAGACCCTAAGATAATCAGGGTACACTTGGGAGACATGGACTGAATGTTTGTGTCCCCTACCAAAATTCATATGTTGAAATGTAATCCCTAATGTGATGGTAATTAGAAGTGGGACCTTTGGGAGGCGATGAGGTCATTACAGCTCCACCCTTATAAAAGAGACTGCAGCAAGATTTCTTGCCCCTTCTGCATTGGGAGGTTACAGCACCACCATCTACAAAACAGGAATCAGGCCTCACCAGACACCACATGTGCCGGTGCCTTGATCTTGGACTTCCTCCCCAATTTATGGCCACCCAGTCTGCGCAGAGTAGTCTGTTATAGCAGCCTGAACAAATTCAGACAGGGAGGGACGTGGGAAGCATGTAAACCCGGTTAGTGTCTGAAGACACCGGCTGGTGTGTTTTACTCCATCTCTGAAAACCTCCTCAGTGTGACAAATACTTTGATAAATGAATATGTTAGTAAGACACAAACCCAAACTTATCAGCAACATTCTCAATTATTCCTATTTTTTTAAATTTATCTACTTATTTATACACAGAGAGATGTTTCTATCAAAGCTTAATGATCCCTTCAGTGGGTGAACTGCATGATCCTGTTCTTTAATTTTAAATATCTCAATCAGGAGCTTTAAAGAGGCTGGTTTTGAAAGTGTAAAGCCTTCTATCTGGTCACTGGGTTCTCACTTTTTTCTTTTTCGTTTTCCTCTTCCTCCCTCCCCTACTTTTCTCTTGCTTCGGCTTTCCTTCCCTCCACTTTCATCTTCCCTGAGGGACTGGCGTTAGAAGAGACTTTTCTCAAGGTGTCTGGTCCGATTCCGTGGCCGACCCCACTCTCGCGTGACTCTGCTGAACGTGACTAGCCGGCCGTCTCCTGAGGCAATCCTGTCACTCAGCGTCCTCGCCCCACGAGGAGCCCCAGACTGTGCAACGTCAGCATTCCCTTGCAGCCCCGGACCCTTGATTCCATGACAACTGGTTTCCAGCCCACTTATAACAGCCCATTGACTATTTACAGAAACGTTTCCTACTTCTTATCCCTTTCTTACTGACTAAATGTTGTGCCTTCAAAAGGAAAGTGGTTTCTCCTCCATGTTCTCATCTGTCATTTTCGTATGGCCGTCACATGGATGGCTGAAGTCATTCTCTGCAGCCCACCTCATCCCGGGCGACTTCTTAAAAGTTCGCTGCACATGGTGTCAGGGGTTTGAGCCTGGAAATTGAAAGCGATGGCAAGAAGCAGACCTGGGGGCAGGCGTGGGCTCTGCAGGCAATTTATGGGATCAGGAAGAACCTTTTCTCTCAGAGGCAGCACATCCCCCATCAGCCCAGACTGCCCTGGGGCCATTCCCTTTTGTGTCTACAGTTGAAAATGCAAAGGGTTTTCAGAAAAGGCCACAAGAAGCATATTTGTCTTTCTTGCTGCTCATTTTTCCTAATTCTTACACACACACACACACACACACACACACACTGCGACCCACACACTCTCTATATCTCTTTACAATTTTTCCTCAACTTCCTCTATTCCTTTTCCATCCCATCTCTCTCCTTCCTTTAACAATAATCACTGAATATAATAAAACCTAAGTACATACATCGTCATTAATTGGTGAGATGTCTTAAGATAATCAGTTGTAGTCACTGAGGAAAATAACACTCAACTGTATCAGGATGCACTTTTTTTAATAGACTTTTTTAGAGCAGTTTTAGGTTCACAGAAAAAATGAATGAAAAGTACAGAGAGTTCCATATACTCCCTGCCCCCACACATGCAAGAGATGCCCCCCATTATCAACATCCCGACCAGGGAGGTACATTTTACAGTTGATAAACCTACATTAATACGTTATCATCCCCTGAAGTCCATAGTTTACCTTCGGATTCGTTTTTGCAGTTATATATTCTATGGGCTCTGACAAATGTACAATGACACGTATTCACCATTACAGTATCATACAGGATGGTTTCACTGCCCTCTGTGCTCCACCTCTTCATCCCCCCTCCCCACTAACCCCCAGTGACCACTGATAATCCACCGTCTCCACAAGTTTTGCCTTTTCAAGTATGTCACATAGTTGGATTCATACAGTCTGTAGATTTTTTAGATTAGCTTCTTGCACTCAGTAATATGCATTTATGTTTCCCCCAGGTCTTCTCATGCATGGCTAGCTCATTGCTTTTTTGAACTAAATAATTTTCCATTGTCTAGATGTACCACAGTTCATTTATCCACTTACCTACTAAAGGACAAATTGGTTGTTTCCAAGTCTGGGCAATTCTGAATAAAGCTGCTATAAACATCCATGTGCAGGTTTTTATGTGGATATAAGTTTTCAACTCCTTTGGATAAATACCAAGAAGCAGAATTGCTGCATCATCCAGTAAGAGCACATGTAGTTTTCTAAGAAACTACCAAATTATCTTCCAAATTGACTGGACCATTTTGAATACCCACCAGTAAAGAATGAGAGTACCCATTGCTTGACATCTTTGCCAGCATTTGGTGTTGATAGTGTTCTGAATTTTGGTCGTTCTAATAGGCTTGTAGTGTTATCTCATTGTTGTTTTAATCTGCATTTCCCTAATGGTACATAATGTGAAGCATCTTTTCAGATGCTTATTTGCCATTTGTATATCTTCCTTGATGAGGTGTCCAGGTTTTTTGCCAATTTTTTAATTGGGCTGTTCATTTTCTTATTGTTGAGTTTTTAGAGTTCTTTGTATATTTTGGTTAGTAATTTTTTTTTTTTAAGATTTTATTTATTTATTTGACAGAGAGAGAGACAGCCAGTGAGAGAGGGAACACAAGCAGGGGTAGTGGGAGAGGAAGAAGCAGGCTCCCAGCGGAGCAGGGAGCCCAATTCAGGGCTCGATCCCAGGACCCTGGGATCACGCCCTGAGCAGAAGGCAGACGCTTAATGACTGAGCCACCCAGGTGCCCCTGGTTAGTAATCCTTTATCATATACGTCTTGGTGCAAGTATTTTCTACCACTCTGTGGCTTGACTTTTCATTATCCTGACAGTATCTTTCACAAAGATACTATTTTTTTATTTTAATGAAGTCCAGCTTATCAGTTCTTTCACTGATCATGCTTTGGTCGTATCTAAAAAGGTCATCTAGATCTTCTCCTATGTTCTCTTGTAGGAGTTTTATAATTCTGTGGTTTACACGTATATCTATGATACATTTTGAGTTAATTTTTGTGAAGAGTGTAAGGTCTGTGTCTAGACCTTGTCAAAGATCAGTTGATCATATTTGTGTGAGTATATTTCTGGGCTCTCTGCTCTGTTCCATTGTCTATTCTTTTATCAGTACCCCACTGTCTTGATTACTGTAGCTTTATAATACACCTTGATGTCAAACTCTGACTTTGCTCTTTTCCTTCAATATTGAGTTGGCTATCCAGGCTCTTTTGCTTCTCCATATATACTTTAGAATCAGATTATCAATATCCACAAAATAACTTGCTGGGATTTTGATTGTGGTTCCACTGAATCTATAGATCAAGTTGGGAAGAACTGACATCTGACAATATCGAGTCTTCCTATCCATGAACATAAACTATCTCTCCGTTATTTCATTCTTCTTTGACATCTTTCATCAGAGTTTTGTTATTTTCCTCATATAGATCTTACACATATTTTGTTAGATTTATATCTAAGTATTTCGTTTTGGGGGGGTGCTAATATAAATGGTATTATGTGTTTAATTTCAAATTCCTCTTGTTCGTTGTTTGTATATAGGAAAGCAATTGACTTTTATTTATTAACCTTGTAACCTACAACTTTGCTATCACTTATTAGTTCCAGGTTTTTTTGTTTGCTTGGTTTGGATCTCAGCATATGGACAGTAATGCCATTGGTTAGAAATGCCTGAGGGCACTCACCTGGGCCCTACATCTCCTTTTAGAACCAATGTAGTGGCTAGACTGGTCTTTGTGGTTTTTATTACGATCAATAACTATCAGGAAATGTTGAATGTCAAGGTTATATCACAAGTCCTGGGTAGTACACAGCACACCTGGGCCTGTGCAGTGAGGTCATGGGTAGAGAAAGAGAATGTGGACCTAGGATTCTGCTTTTATTGGGGTGGAGAGTGAAGGCCTAGGGTTTCATGACTTCACTCCTTATTGGTGAATTTAACATAGGAGTGGGAATCAATGCATGAGACGGGAAAAACAGAAGGCCAAATGGTGAGTTATCTATGTCAACCAGCAGTCTCTAAAACAAAATGAAACTGGGGGCGGGGGCTGACTCTATTTGGTCCTGTGGCTGGCAGTGGGTTTATTCGAGGTAGCCAGTGCCATCTTTGAAGTGGGTGCCTTAACAATCAAAAGTTTAAGTCAGGCACTTGCATTACAATTAAAAAGAAAAAAAAAAAACAACTGTTAGGCACTTACACTTGTCAGCTCTTTCAGATTTTCTATATAAACAATCATATCATATTCAAATAAAGACAGTTTTATTTCTTTTTCAACAAAACACTTTTTTTTTTTTGGTCTCATTGTATTAACTAGGACTCCCAATACAATGTTGAAAAAGAATGATGAGAGAGGACATCCTTGCTTTGTTCCTAATTTAGGGGGAAAGCTTTGAGTTTCTCTCCATTAAGTATGATGTTAACTATAGGTTTTTGCAGATATTCTTGATCAAGTTGAGGAAGTTCCCCTCTGTTCCTCATATACTAAGAGCTCTTATCATGAATGGGTGTCAAATTTTGTCAAATACTTTTTCTGCAAATTTTGTCAAATACTTTTTCTGCACCTATCAATGTAATTATGTGATTTTTCTTCTTTAGCCTGTTGATGTGATGGATTACATTAACTGATTTTCAAATACTGAAAAAGACTTGCATACCTGGGATAACTACCACTTGGTTGTGGCATTTAATTCTTTTTATACATTGTTTAATTTGATCTTTTTATATTTTGTTGAGGATTTTTGCATCTATATTCATGACAGATACTGATCTATGGTTTTCTTTTCTCATAATGTCTGGTCTTGGTTTTAGGATAATGCTGGCCTCAGAATAATTTAGGAAGTATTTCCTATACTTGGGTCTTCTGAAAGAGACTATAGAGAATTGGTTATAATTTTGTCCTTAAATATTTGGTAGAATTCACCAGCTGAGCCTGATGCTTTCTATTTTATAAGTTTATTAATGATTGATTTAATTTCTTTAATAGATATAGGCCTTTTGGGATTGTCTATTTCTTCTGTGAGTTTTAGCAGAGGGTGTCTTTCATTGGTCTGTTTCAACTAGGTTATCAAATTTGTGGTCATAAAGTTGTTCATAATATTCCTTTATTATCCTTTTAATATCCATGGACTGGTGTTCCCTCTTTCACTCCTGTTATAAGTAATTTGTGTCCTCTCTCTTTTTGTTAGTTAGCCTAGCCATAGGCTTATCAATTTTATTGGCCTTTTTTCAAAGAACCACTTTTTGGTTTTGTTGATTTTCTCTATTTATTTCCTATCTTCAATTTCTTTGATTTCTGCTCTAACTTTTATTATTTCCTTTCTTCTTACTTTCGATTTAATTTATTCTGCTTTTCCTAGTTTCCTAAGATGAAAGCTTAGATGATTAATTTTAGATCTTTCTTCTTTTCTAATATATGCATTCAATGCTATAAATTTCTCTCTAAGCACTGCTTTCACTGAAACCCACAAATTTTTTTTTTAAAGATTTTATTTATTTATTCGACAGAGATAGAGAGAGCCAGCGAGAAAGGGAACACAAGCAGGGGGAGCGGGAGAGGAAGAAGCAGGCTCATAGCAGAGGAGCCTGATGTGGGGCTCGATCCCAGAACTCCGGGATCACGCCCTGAGCCGAAGGCAGACGCCTAACCGCTGTGCCACCCAGGCGCCCCTCCACAAATTTTGATAAGTTGTGTTTTCATTTTGTTTAGTTCAAAATATTTTTTTTAATTTCTCTTGGGATTTCTTCTTTGACTCATGTGTTCTAACTTTAGAAGTGTGCTGTTTAATCTTTGAGGATTTTCCAGCTATCTTCCTGTTGTTGATTTCTAGTTTAATGTCATTGTGTCTGAGAGCAGACACTGTATGACTTTTACTCATTTAAATTTGTTAAGCTGTGTCTTATGACCCAGAATGTGGTCCACTTTGGTGGATGTTTCAGGTGAACTTGAGAAGAGTGTGTATTCTGCTGTTACTGAATGAAGTATTCGACAGATGTCAATTATATCCAGTTGATTTTGGGCACTACTGAGTTCAGCTTTGTCCTTAGTGATTCCTGCCTGCTGAATCTGTCCATTTCTGATAGGCAGGAGTTGAAGTCTCCAACTATAACAGTGGATTTATCTATTTTTCCTTGCAGCTCTATCAGTTTTTGCCTCAGATATTTTGATTCTCTGTTGTTAGGTGCACGCACATTAAGGATTGTTACATCTTCTTGGAGAATTGACCCCTTTTTCATTATGTAATGCCCCTGTATCCCTGATAACTTTCTTTTTTCTGAAGTCTGCTGTCGCAGATCCACTCTTTTAAAAAAAAGGTATTATAGCATGACAAGCAAGACCTTCGCTTGGTACTGTCACCAATGACTGCTAAGTAATGACTTGCTAAGCACTCTAATCATGGTGAATGACCAGGACATATGCACACCCTCACGGCATAGCACAAGAGTCAGTTTCATTTTGTAAACCACAGAGTGTTGTACATTATAAGTATGTGTGGACAGACCTGAGTCTGCTGACCAACCCAGTCTATTCTCATCTAAATGGCTCCAGTAAGGATTTTGTGTCACTTCAATCCCTCCCATCTTAGTTACAAAACACAAAGGCAGTCCCTCATGGCACAGTCCTTTAGTTCCTACTAAAGACACAAGCTTACCTGAGGTGAACAATGGGCTCCACCTGGGCAACAGTTCTGGATGCTTGACCATTTCTAGGACACACTGTATGCATGAACAAGTATGGACTTTGGAGTCACAGACAACCATGTTGCATGACCTTAGCCCTCAGTTTTCTCATCTGTAAAATGAGAGAGGAAGGAGAAGGGGGAAATACAAAAATAAACTTCTTCATAGCTTGTTGTGAGAATTAAATGAGGTACAGTATGTAAAGTACCTCACAGAGCCTGGTACTTAGTAAATGCTCAGAAAATGGAGGGAAGTATCTCCCTAAAACTATTCACTAATTACAAAGTGGACTAGTAACTTCACAGTAGAAAAACCTGAGAGACACCATCTTACCAAGTGATCAATGTTAATATCGCCAGTAATGAGACAATCTGACATCAAGTGCCTCCTGACGTGATGCATTTCTATTATATTCCTGCCAAAAATGTATAACTGAATCTAATTATGAAGAAACATCAGACAAATCCAAATTGAAGGACATTCTACAAAGTAACTCGCCTGTACTCTTCAAAAATGTCAGGGTCATAAAGACAAAGGCTGAAGGACTGTCCCAGATTAAAGGACTAAAAAGGCATGACAATGAAATGCAATGCATGATCCTGTGTTAAATCCTGGACCAGAGAAAATAATAGCCATAAAAGACATTATTAGGACAGTTGGTGAAGTTTGAATATGGGGTGTGTATGAGATCACACTTTCTGAATGTTAAACTTTCTGAATTTGATCACTCTGCCGAGTTATGTAACAGAATATCCTTGTTCTTAGGAAATCTATGCAGCAATATTTAGAGGTAAAGGGATATCATGTCTGCAGCTTACTACCAAATGGTTCAGAAAAATAATCATTTTATGTAGGTAGGTAGATTGAGAAAGAGACAGAGAAAGCCAGTGTGGCAAAATACTAACACCGGGTGAATCTGGGTGAAGTACAGACAGGAGTCCTTTGTGCAACTTTCTGTTCTGTGGGTTACAACTTTCTTGTATGTTTGAAATTATTTCAAAATAAAAAGGTTTTAAATGGCATGGAAGATTACTTTTCACTGTTAACTGGAAAAAGAAATCAAGGGTTGTCTTTTTGACCTCAGTGTACTCTTAATTCTTATTCACCAAAACACAGTGTCTGAGCAATCCCACCCAAAGCAACGCTCTGAGATTTGTGCTGGTGAAGCACTTCCTTGTGGGCAGTGGCCTTCCAGGTGTGTATACACACATGCACACACACACACACACACACCCCTGGGGAGCTGGAACCATACCCAAAATCAGATTTGGAATTAAGATGTCCAGGCTGGGGCCCTTCCCACCTCCATACACCCAACTAGTTCCTACAAATACAAGGAAAACAATATAAAGAGGCAACCTCCTCCAGAGCAAGCACCCAAGAGTCATGGTGGTTTCATTTATTCCCCTTTTGGTCTATCAGCCTCTGAAGAACCAGAGTTCTGCACTGTCTGTCTGACAGTTACCATGCTAGATCCTGGGAAACTCATAGCAGGACCTCAGTAGGCAACATGAAGAGTTACTCTTTTTTGAGTAGCATATATACATTAGGCAGTTTAAGTTTTACCTTATTAAACAAATCATAACAATCCTTCAAATCAGATATTATTATTCTCACTTTGTAGATAATGAAACTGAGGCTCTGGAGAATAAGTGATACGTCCCAGGTCACAAGCTAGTAAGCAATAATGCCACAACTTGAGCTCAGATCCATCTAATTCCCAAGAGTTTGCTATTTCTACTATCCCTTTCCAGGATGTCTCATGTTTGTTTGGCAGATATACTCAAAGGCAACATCTTTGACAGCTCTCTTGTTACATAATTCCCAACCCTTTCAAGCAATTAACAAGTTCTGGGGGCAGCTTGTATATTTCCTTAGCACTAACACCAGAAACCATCTGTGGACGTGGACAGAGTAGATAGCCCTGGGCACCAAGGCTGTGTCCCCACCCATAATCCCTGCCTAAACCTGCACTCACATAACTGAGCAGTGGAGAGAGTATAGGATAGACGGCTTCTGAACATCCTAGTGTGGAGATCTCAAATGGCAGGGGACGGTGAGTGTCCTAAACATCCCCAAAACCATGTGGAAATGCATGGCATCTCACATCGAACTTACATGTGCTCCAAGTCTTACTATGGGTTACAAAATAAGTAGGCCATGCTTGATGGTGAAGGTAACCTATTAATGTTGGAAGCTTTGGGGGAAAAAATCATTATTCTCGACGTGCTTCAGATGCTTGTCTGTAAACATTTTATCACCTCAGAACTCCAGTGATACAAGGCCATGGCTGATGCTGTGAAGGCCGTTGACTCTCAGAATCTCATGAGTGCTAAATGTGAAGAAGTAAAGCTGTCCAAAGATTAATTCACACCTGTGGCAAAGAATATTCTTGTACCAGGCAGTAGCTTATAATTCTAAAAATACTAAGGTGGGAAGCCAAGATGGAACACTCTACCAAGGCCTTCTAACAACTACACTTCGATGAAGGTAAACAAGTGTGTCTGCATTCATTGTCTATTGCCATGTTCTTTAAAAGCACGCACTGCTGTCTCATGGTTTCAGTGGGTCAGGAACCCAAGAGTGGCTTAGCTGGGTCCCCTGGCCCAGGGTCCCTCACAGGCTGTGGTCACAATGGGAAGATGACTCGCTCACATGGGTGTTGGCAGGATTCCATTCCTTGAGGGCTGTTGGACTGAGGGCTCCTCGAAGACCGTTGACTGGAGGCCTCCCTCCCTTAGTTACTTGCTATGTGGGCCTCTCCATAGGGCAGCTCACGACCTGGCAGCTGGCTTCCCCCAGAGCAAGCAAGCAAGAGAGCCGAAAGGGGGAGCAAGAGAGTCTCTTGTAGCTGGATCTCAAATGTGCCACGCCATCACCTTTGCTCATCTGTCATCATTCTATCATTTAGAAGCGAACCACCTGGTCCAGCCCACACTTGGGAGGGGATTACCCAAGGGCCTGAATGCCAGGACTTGGGGCTCACCGGAAAGTAGCTGAGAAGGAGCCTACCCCAGTGTCATTGGACTTGGTACAACAGAAGCATTCAGGTCCGGCTTTAGCCTGACTCCTTCCCACCCCCACTATCCACAGTAGCCCCCACTCAGCCCTGGGTGACGCTCGGGTGTACTAGCAGAATCCACTCCAGAGAAGGCGGGCTTTTGTTTTGGTTGCAAACACTGTTGTTTCACCCTGTAACATTCCCTGATAACTTCGTCTTCATCCTAGTAGAGTAATACTACGCAAAAACACACACACGTTTAGAGTGAGCAGACACACACACAAAAATGACAAATGCTCTCATTTTTTTTTAAATGTAGACATCCCTAAGTAACATTCTTAAAGAATTAACCTCATAAAAGTGATGAAAAAGAAAAGGCCCTTTAAATATCAGACAAGAGACCCGAGTTCAAGTGTTGCCTTCGACACGGATTCATTGTATGACCTTTGGCACATTACTTAACCTTTCCTCACCTACCAAAAGAAATATAGAGAAAGAGAAAGGTGCCCAACCAGCTCCTTTCATAAAAGAATTCTCACAACCCCTCCTTTAGGGGCCCACCGTACTGTAATTTGTAAGAAATATATATTTGGGCATTCAGATGACCGAAAATTTATTTCTCATATATATTTGCTTTTCATCCACAGTTTCTTGCTCACAGCTGCCAAAACCCTTGCAATTTCCTAACTTAAGAGTAACAAAGGCATCTCTTGTTATGTTAATGAAGTGACTTTTGGACCCCACCTAAGGATTAAAAGATCTGAACTTTAAGTTCTCCTCCCCCCAAGCTCACCTCCTGCCCCAGCCCCAGGGAGGGGAGAGGGCCGGGAGGTTGACTCCATTGCCGATGGCCAATGAATTAATCAGTCATGACTGCGTAGTAAAGCCTCCATAAAACCCCAAGAAGATAGAGTTTGGAGAGCTTCCAGGCTGCTGACACATGGAGGTCCTGCCCTTTCCCTGTATTGTCCTAGGCATCCTTTCCATCTGGCTGTCCCTGAGTATGTATCCTTTTATAATAAATTAGTAATCTAGAAAGTAAAATGTTTCTCTGAGTTCCGTGAGCCACTCTAACAAATTAATCAAACCTGAGGAAGGGGTCTTGGGAATCTGAGTTATAGCCGGTCAGTTAGAAGCACAGGTGACAACCTTGGCTTGTGACCAGCATCTGAAGTAGGGAGTGGGGGAGCAGTCTTGTAGGCCTGAGCCCTGACACTAGGGATTCTGATGCTATCTCCAGGTAAACACTGTCAGAATTGAATTGAATTATAGGACACCCAGCTGGAGTTGGAGAATTGCTCGGCGTGTAGGAAATCTCGCCCTCCACACACTGGAAATCAGTCTCAGAACACCAAAGAGGGACCAATATCAAAAGAGGTCATTTGCCCTATTTTCACACACCCCAGGACACCCCGAAACCCTGTCGGACAATCACTTCTGTCAGTGCATTCAAATTCCCACAGTAGCCAAAAGCGGTTTTTTCCTTCATGGATATGATTTTAATTTATTGATGATTAAACTGAAGCACTAAGCAATTCAATACCTTGGAGGACCACACAGTAGCAGAGGCCAGGCCAGTAACCCCAAGAATTGTGTTGTGAAGTGTCAGGCCTCTTACAAAATGACGGTTAGGGACAAGGAATTCCAAATGTGGATAGGAAGCAATCTCATTATCCATGAATATTCTGAAATGAAAGCTGAGTTTTAAAGAAATTGGTTCCATTTTTTAAATAATACATCTGGGATGCCTGGGTGGCTCAGTCAGTTAAGCATCTGCCTTGGCTGAGGTGGTGATCTCAGGGTCCTGGGATCCAGTCCTGAATCAGGCTCCTGGCTCAGCAGGGAGCCTCCTTCTCCTTCTGCCTGCAGCTCCCCCTGCTTGTGCTCTCTGTCTCTGACAAATAAAATCTTTTAAAACATAAATTAATTAATTAATTAATTAAAAAAACATATACAATCCTCACCACACCACTTAGCTTGTGTGTGTGAAAATTAATAAGAGGAACCCCCACTACAGTGGAGTCAGGAGATGCTGAAGGGGAGCTCTCAGTTGCAAATCCAACAGGAAGACACAGACCGTGCACATGGATACTGCTTTACTCTCCGAGCAGGGAAAAGAAAGGCTTTTTTCATCCCCATCCCGCAGTAAGCAGCCAACTCAGCCACTATACGTCTAGCTCCCAGTTTATGCCAATGGACTTCCGTGTATAGCAGCCTTCCCAGCTTCCCACTTGCCTTTACAAAAGAGCATGCCTCTCCCTTGTTCTTTGGATTGCCTATGGTTTTGCCTGTCCTGGATTTCAATTTTCTGCTATTCCCAAATAAACCCATCTTTTGCCGGTAAAATACCTGGAAGTTGGTTGGATGGTTTTTTTTTTTTTTTTAAGATTTTATTTATCTATTCTAGTGAGAAAGAGAGAGAGTGCACGTGTGTGTGCTTGAGGATGTGGGGGGATGGCGTGGGGGGGAGGGGGTAAGAGACTCTCAAGCGGAATCCCTGCTGAGCGCGGAGCCAGGTACAAGGCTCCATCTCATGACCCTGAGATCTTGAGCCGAGACCAAGGGTTGGATGCTTAACCTACTGAGCCATCCAGGCACCCCTGGAAGTTTTATTTTTAAGGTTAACATCACTGGTGGCCTGTATGGGGATCCAGGGAGGACACCCAACAACTCTGAGACTGGTGAGCAAACAGGGGCCAGTACCCATAGAGCCCATGCGCTCACTGTGTTCTCACCAACCCTGGGGTTTGAGGGTATGTTTTCTTCTTGGGGCACCTGGGTAGCTCAGTCGTTAAGCATCTGCCTTCAGCTTGGGTCATGAGCCCCGCGTCAGGCTCCCTGCTCAGCAGGAACCCTGCTTCTCCTTCTCCCTCTGCTTGTGTCCCTCTCTTACTGTGTCTCTCTCTGTCAAATAAATAAAATCTTTAAAAAAAAAAAAAAAAGAATCTGACTGTTCCTGCTGGAAATGTGCAGGCCTAGGGGCACCTGGGTGGATCAGTAGGTTAAGTGATCAACTCTTGGTTTCACCTCAGGTCGTGATCTCAGAGTTGTGAGATGGAGCCCAACACTGGGCTCTGCGCTGAGCACAGAATCTGCTTGAAGATTCTTTCCCTCTGCCCCTCCTGCCCAAAAAAAAAAAAAAAAATACTTAAAAAAAAAAAAAAAAGAAGGAAAGAAAGGAAGAAAGAAAGAAAGAAATGTGCAGGCTTCAAGTCTGAGTCCTGTTTGGAACTGGACTGCTCTATTGAGCTGTGCTAGCCTTCCATCTGACTTCTTTTTGAAACCAGACTATTCCTGTTGGAACTGTGCCAGTTTGAGCTACGGTGGCCTTTGGTCTGACTCCCTTTTGGGACTAGACTCTTCCTTTGGAACTGTGCCAGCCTTCAGTCTGATTCCTTTGGAACCAGGCTATTCCTACTGGAACTGTGCTGGCCTTTGGTCTGATGCCTTCTGGAACCAGGCTGTTCCTGAAAAACCTCTAAGCAACAGGATCCCCGTTATGAAAGGGCTTTGAGGGTGCACCTCCCTACTGGGACTCTGGCTGCTTTTATGTTTAAAATTTATGGTCCCTCCACATGCACACTTATAAATAAATGGACTGCCTTAGCCAAAAGTAATTCAGAACTTCAATGGCCATTCTGTGGAACTTTCAATCTCCCCAAACTTGTTTTACTCAAAATTAAAAGAAAGCCATGGCTCCTTAAAAGAAACAAAAAAGGAAAAAAAAAAACCTGAATGGGATGCCTATTTTAGAAGGTACCTTGAGGCTTCCAGATGGTTTCAGGATTCTAGATTTGTGTCTTTGCAAAGTACCATGTCTAAATTAACTAATGTAAATAACAAAAAAGTCAAAATGTCTCCTGAAGCTTCTTTTTCCCCTCCCCCATCTTCTCTGTCTACAGACACGTGGTGGCCACCTTGTGCTCAGGGCTCCGCCTCTGGTGCCATTTTCCTCTATTCTTTCTACTGACCTTTCCTTTTCCTTCAAATCTTTCCCCACTCCTTCCTCTCCTGAATCTATTAAAACCTGCCTCTGGGCGCCTGGGTAGCTCAGTCAGTTATGCGTCTGCCTTCTGCTCAGATCATGATCCCATGGTCCTGGGATAGAGTCCCACATCGGGCTCCCTGCTCAGTGGGGAACCTGCTTTTCCTTCTCCCTCTACCCCTGTTGTTTCTAAACCCCATATGCTACTGACATTGGTCTACTGACAAAATGATAGCATTCAGGAACCAGTATTGATGAGGAAAGGTTAACAAGGCTGCAAAAAGTGCCTACTTCATTGTCCCACCTGCCCGAAGTATAATCAAGAGAAACCTGTTAACCTATTTGTACAAATGGATTTCATACACCTTCCTTCTCTCATGGATAAATACCTTTTAGTCATGATCTATATGTTTTCTCACTGGACCACAGCTTTCTCTTGTAGACAAGCCACTACTACTTCTGTTGGAAAAGATGACCCCTACCTGGAGACCCCCTCAAACTTCACAGAAATTAGGGAACCCATTTTACTAGTCAGGAGCTTTGACAACTCTGTGCTGTTTGGCCCATTTTACGACACCTTCACTGTGTATCATCCTCAATCCTCAGGGTTAATCAAATGCAGTAATGGCACTATTGGGACTCAACTGGCAGAGAAGGTCCTTCCTGGCACTAAACCACTAAATATAAATAAAGAACCTGACTACTGGTCAGCAGTACTTTCAAAGGAAGATCTTTTTTTTCTTTTTTAAGATTTTATTTATTTATTCAACAGAGAGAGAGACAGCCAGTGAGAAAGGGAACACAAGCAGGGGGAGTGGGAGAGGGAGAAGCAGGCTCCTAGGGGAGGAGCCCAACGCGGGGCTCGATCCCAGAACTCCAGGATCACCCCTGAGCCGAAGGCAGACGCTTAAGGACTGAGCCACCCAGGCGCCCCTCAAAGGAAGATCTTGATCAAAAGGGGGAAACGTGAAAAGTAATCAAGGGCAACCTTAATAAACTGGAGTCAGGAAGTTTGGCAGAGGGAGAGCTCACGCTCTACCACTTGTTCGCAATTACAAATCCAACAGGAAGACACAGACTTTGCACACGGATACTGCTTTACTTTCCCAGTAAGAGGAAGAAAGGATTTTCTCTTGCCCCCACAACAGCCCGACCAATGACAGACAGTCACAAGTCAGCCAATGAAAAGCCAGTATATTTCCAGCTCCTAGTTTACCTCAATGGACTTTCTCTTTAGAACAGGCTTTAAGCATCTGCCTTCGGCTCAGGTCATGATCCCAGAGTCCTGGGATCCACAGCCACATCCAGTTCCTCGCTCAGTGGGGAGTCTGCTTCTTCCTCTGCCCGTACTCCTTCCCCCACCTACTTGTGCTCTCTCACACACTCTCTCTCTCAAATAAATAAATAAATCCTTTTAAAGAATATAAAAGCTAAAAAAAAAAGAGTGGCCTTCCCAACTTCCCACTTTCCTTTAGAGAGGTTTCCTCCCCTTTGTTCTCTGGATGTCCAAGGTGTTTTCAGTAACTTCTTTGTTCCAGATTGAAATTCTCTGCTATTCCCAAATAAACCCCTCTTTTGCTGGTAAAATAACTGGAAGTTTTGTTTTTAAGGTTAACAGGTGTGACTTTGGATAAGTTACTTAACTTTCTTGAACTCAGTTTGTTCGTGGTAAAATGTGGGAAAAATTGACTGGCAATTTGCTGTTGGAGTATTAAATTAGATTGAATATCTAAGGTGCCTGTCATGATACATGCTAAAATACTGTATCTGCATTTATAATATATTTTATAATTATATTCTTATTATAATTATTAGTTCTCTTGACTGGCTTATAAAGAAAAATCCATGTAGTCTGTTTGAGTGAAGGAATTAAACTTTGGGGCCATAACAGACAGACAACAATTTCTCTACTCAGATAAGCATCAATCTGTTCTTCTTTCAAGGACCAAAGAGTTAGCCTGGAAACATTTGGGGTTGGTCCCCAGGAGCTTCCAAGGGCTAAAGAGCCTAGGATCCCATTAAGGGTTTCCCCTGCTATTCAAAAGTAGAGCATTCTTATGAAACTCTTCATAAGCTGAAATGCTGTAAGCGAAGAAACAATTACCATTCGTTTATATGGAAAAATTTTTGAGCACTCCCAGACCCAAAAAAATAACTTCTCATAGACTTTTCTGATACCTTAGAACACGTCTTGCTAATGGATGCCCAAAATAAATTGAGATAAAGCACAGATGCTCCCAGACACAACTTAAAGCTAGGATGGCTTGATGCTGAGATGGTGAGATTTCAAAAAGCAGGGAATACCATACAGGTGTTGTTTTTAGAAACTAGAACTCCCCCTCCCTTAGTATAGGTAACCTTGATAACCTTTCTATTTCTCTAAATTCTGTACATCCTCTCTTTTTTTGTCACAGATGCATATTTTATGTTTTCTCAGGCAATTTAATATAATTTTATTCAGCACTTAGTAATTAATTTTTTCTCTTAATCTTTATACGTAATACTTAGAATATATCTCCAAGTCGTCCACATTACTTTTGTTTTATAGCAAGGAACATTCTGATAATGAATGTCTGAGCTGTGCTCATCGCGGTGCCTGGCACAATGTTTCCAATGAATGTTGGCATTAGTGTGGCTGGACCAACAATAGCTAGCTAATATTTATTGAAAACTAATTCTGTGCCAGGCACTGTCAGCCAAAGGCTTTTTTGTTGGGCCGGATTATCCAGGATCAATGTATTTACTAGGACATTTTTAAGCCATTTAATTGGTATTCAAATTGATGGTCCAGATTCCTTCTTCCTCACAAAAACAGGTGCTGGACAGCGCACGGGACGCAGCGATGTTCCTGTGGAGGGCATACTTCAGAAAAGCTCTTGCAATCTCATTATTCCCAGCAGTCTCACACATAAAAGTTTTGATAGCTGACAATTTAACACATCCAACCAGAAACAAATCATCATCATTAAGCTTCGCTGATAGGCCATCCACTAAGCAGATGTGTGAGAATTCATGTTGTAATTACCTACGGAAGAGTTGCCAGCAGCTATTGCCCCAGGAAAGTTTTTCAAGCACATGGGAATATTTTATATCTATTGTCTAAGATGCCAGGAATCGAAGGTCGTTTAGCCGCAGCATTAGCAACCCAACTATCTGTAATAACCTCTTCGGGGCCCTGAGTCTCAAATCAGTACCTTCCCCAATTACTCTCAAGTCCTAAAGTCACACCGTTCATCGCTGGTTGCAACCGTATTTCTGATCCATCAAAACGTGGGAGAGGATATTAAACAGCCCGCCTCCCTGCCTCTATTGGTAGCACATCTTCCCATTAAGAACAGCAATAAATGTCCTGTTCTTGCATTACCCGTGTATGCAGAATCCTTCATACTGAAGCCTTGGAATGGGATATGCTATACTAATTCACCCAGAGGCAAATAAACAAATCCCTCTCAACATTTCCTGCACTTCTGTTCCTCCCCATAACACTAGCAGGACCTTCCTCTTTGCCCCAGTGACCCACAATCCCTATCCTCAGCTCAAATAACTGCACATTGTTCTTTCACACTTCTTCCAGCCCCAGGCGACTCTACCCTTCCCCTCCCCAGTGAATCAAGCCTTTGCTTCTCTCCCACTATGTTCAAAGCAGAAGACAGGTTCTTTGAGTCCATCTGCCACTCATCCTCCACATCTTCTCCCACTCCACTTCATCTCTTTAACGGATAAACACATTGCTCCTTTGCCATGCTCTCCAAGGAGGACCACTCTTCCCCCTACTCACTCCAACTCAAACCCAGAAGGAAGGAGCCACACAGTCCCCCTTCCGTAGTCTACTTCACCAGCTCCACTCATATCCTCTCAAAACAATCATTCCACCTTCTTCCCTTCCCTTCCCTGACCTCAGGGACTTTCCATCCTTGTTTCCATCCTTGTAGCGAATATCTCCATCCATCATCCCCAGATATGCAAACATCACCCGTGCTCTTTAAACACCCAGTAGCCTTTCCCCTTTCCTTTAAACCAACACCCTCATGCCCTGTGTGAGCATGACCTGTTTTATCTCCACAACATCACGGTAAGCGCTGTTGCTCTGAAAGTTCCACTGACTGCTACCTCTCCCCTAGGACCCCAGTGCCCTCTCTCACTGAGCCTGCTCTTTGCCCTCATGCAAACATTTCAGTCCCATTCTCCACTCATCCAGTACCCCCCGGACTGGCCAGTCCCCAAGCTCAACCACTTCACTCTGGTTCTACTGATACCCCAGGATTTGACTGCTCTTGACCTTCCACCCACCTGCCTATTTACACACCTGGGTGGCCCCCCCATTGTAAGAGAATCAGCATGGAGATGTGATGTCACCAGGCAACATTATGCAAAGTCAGGCAGTCCAGCCATACCAGGACACTGACTAGGGGTGAAGTGTTGAGTTGCTAGGCTATTCCCCACCCCTCAACTACACCCAATCATTTTCATCCTATTCATTCTTGTTCCCCCCTCTTATGCTCAGAAGATGATCTCAATTCCTATTTCACTGAATAGAGCTACTTTTTAAAAAATTGTTTCCAGGGGCGCCTGGGTTAAGCATCTGCTTTCAGCTCAGGTCATGATCCCAGAGTCCTGGGATCGAGCCCCACATTGGGCTCCCTGCTCAGCAGGAAGTCTGCTTCTCCCTCTGCCCCTCCCCCGCTCATGCTCTCCCTCTCTCTCTCAAATAAATAAAATCTTTTGAAAATGTCTTTTTAAAAAATAAAAAATTGTTTCCAGTGAGATATAATTGACAGTTAATATTGTATTAGTTTTAGGTGCATAACATGATGATTTGATACATGCATATATTGCAAAAGGATCACCACAATAAGTTTAGTAAATATCCATCAAATCACATAGCTACAATTTTTTTTCTTGCAATTAGAACTTTTAAGATTGACTGTCTTAGCAACTTTCAAATGCACAATACAATGTTATTAGCTGTAGTCACCATGCTGTACATTACATCCCCAGATAATCTTTATCTTGTAACTGAAAATTTGTACTCGTTGACCACCTTCACCCATTTTACCCATCAATCTGTTCCCTGTTTTTCTGAGTTTGGTATTTTAGATTTGACATAAAGCTCATGCAGTCTTTGTCTTTCTCTCTCTGACTTATTTCACTTAGCCTAATGCCCTCAAGGTCCATCCATGTTGTCCCAGATGGCAAGATTTCGTTCTTTTTTATGGTATGAAAGAGCTCACCCTTTTTTTAGGTGATATATATATCTTCTTTATCCATTAATCCATCAATGGATATTTAGGTTGTTTCCATATCTTGGTAAATGTTACTAATACTACGATAAATATTGGGGTGCATATATCCTTTCAAGATAGTAATTTTGTTTCCTTCAGACATATACTCAGAAATTGAATTGATGAATACAGTGTATCTATTTTTAATTATTTGAGGAACCTCCATACTATTCTCCTGGCTGCACCAATTCCCTGCACCAGTACACAAAAGTTCCCTTCTCCACATCTTCAACACTTGTTGTTTTTTGTCTTTTTAATACTAGCCATCCTAACAGGTGTGAGGTGGTATCTCATTGCAGTTTTGATTTGCATCTCCCTGATGATTAGGAATGTTGAGCACTTTTGATGTACCTTTTGGCCATCTGTATGTCCAAGAAGAGCTCATTTAATTCCTCCTCCCGTCCACCTTCATCTCTCTCCACCCCCACCACCTGTGTAATTACTTTCCTATATGGTTTTTGCCCAAGATGTCTGCATAGTTTGGACTGTTGCTTGTGCCCTACCACAACCCCAGCTGGTTGAGTTACAGAGCAACTGCTGCATCATTACTGCAAAAGAAAGTGTTAAAGGCGGAGAGTGCAACCTGCTAGGCAAAAAGTCAAGGGCATCTCCTACCTATTCTGCCTTTTTCATCTTGCCAAAAATGTCCCTGCTACTACAACAGGAGATACTCCAGTACAGGCACCCAGCCCTACCATGGGAATTCGTAATAGATAGAAATTTTTTTGTGGTTGTTAGATATTTGTCTATCAGGAAAACATTCTGGGTCTATTGCAAAGCTTTTTAGCTTTTTTCTTTGTTATTATTGCTACAAATTTTGTTGTTGTCTTGATTTGTGCTAATTTAAGTTTTCCTTTCCTTTACTCTTACTTTATTATCTATCCCTTTCAGTTCAAGCTTCTTTTATTTTCTTTTTAAAATATTTTTTCTTGGGTGCCTGAATGGCTCAGTCAGTTAGGTGTCTGCCTTTGGCTCAGGTCATGATCCCAGTGTCCCAGGATGGAGCCCACAGCCAGCTCCCTGCTCAGTGGGGGCCCTGCTTCTCCCTCTCCCTCTGCCTCTCCCCTACTTTCTCTATCTCAAATAAATAAAACCTTTTTAAAATTTTTTTCTCTTAATCCTCTTTGTTTAATTATCAATACTCAAAAGAGCATTCTTGGGGCACCTGGGTGGCTCAGTCATTAAGCGTCTGCCTTCGGCCCAGGGCATGATCCCAAGGTCCTGGGATCAAGCCCCACATCGGGCTCCCTGCTCTGCTGGGAGCCTGCTTCTTCCTCTCCCACTCCCCCTGCTTGTGTTCCCTCTCTCGCTGGCTGTCTCTCTCTCTGTCAAATAAATAAATAAAATCTTTTAAAAAAAAGAGCATTCTTAATTCCTTATATTGTACTTCATCTCCAAACCCATCGACTTTTATGTTTTTAACGTTTCTATAGCATGTTTTTCCATTTTTAGTCCGTTACTCTCTCAATATTTTATCCTTTACTTTGATATATTTACCTTTCACCTTTTTTTTTTAAGATTTTATTTATTTATTCGACAGAGAGAGAGACAGCCAGCGAGAGAGGGAACACAAGCAGGGGGAGTGGGAGAGGAAGAAGCAGGCTCCTAGCGGAGGAGCCTGATGTGGGGCTCGATCCCATAACGCCGGGATCAAGCCCTGAGCCGAAGGCAGACGCTTAACCGCTGTGCCACCCAGGCACCCCCCTTTCACCTTTTTGACCTTGTTGATTTATGTTATTGTATTTTTTATCTTAAATCTTATGTATCTTATCATTACTTTTTAATTCTTAATTTTTATTTTTTAATTTTATTCATAGCTTGCTAATTTTATTTTTTAACTTCAATCTAATTTGGGCTTTTTTTTTCCCCCTCTCACTCTATTTCAATGATTCTGTCTGTTCTTCTATTTCCTTTATCTTAATACTTATTTATCTCTCATGACTATTTTAAGTCTTAAGCTTTTATCTGTATTAGGCTTTTATTGTCTTAAAATGTATATTCTATGATTTTTCTTTCGACTTTCTCTTACCAAGATTCAGTGTTTTTACTTTAACGTTCTCTTAGCCTTCTACTCTGCTTTTATTATTTTACTTCAGTTTTCTCTCTTTTCTTTCTTCTCCTACATTTTTGTTTATTTTATGACTTGGTTTAAAATCACTGGCACGAGTGGTAGTGAGAGAAAAACCCTACCTCCCTCAGGCAGGAATTGGAAAGCTTCTCCCCCAGGGAGTTCTCCCTGCAGCTGCCCCCCACTCCCCCTATCTTATGGATCCCCCAGCCCTTTTAAGGAGACTTGAGAGACCTTCCTGTAACTCTTTCCAGAGCTAACATTCTCTGACTGGTTGGGAGTGGGGCGGTGGGCGTGGTGAGTTTCCTCAAGGGCATTGCTTCCTGACACTGAACGTTATCCTACATATATATTTTTTTGAATCCGTGTTGAGGTTTCCTCAACCTACATTGAGGCATTTTGAAAGAAACAGCCCTGTGAAAACAGACAATGGGGGCTGCTGAAGGTGGAGTTGAGGGCCCATGACGGGATCATTTTTCTGAGCTTGGCATCAAGAATAGGAATAGTGACGCCAGTTCCTCCCTCCCCACGTCTCTCTCTCTCTCTCTCTCTCTCTCTCTCTGACTGCTCACCTTTCCCTCACTGTGTTGGCTACTAGAAGTCTTAATGCCAAATGTGTGGCCTATGCCAAGCAGGTTCCCAGAACCTGAGGGCAGTCCTGTGCACGCTAACCTCCCACCCATTTCATCCTCCCTTTCTCTCAGCTACAATTTTCTAACCTACTTATTTTACTCTACTGTGTGGCATTCTATGTATTTGAAAGCATCGTAAATCCTTTCTTTTTTTTTTTTTTTTAAGATTTTATGTATTTGTTTGACAGAGATAGAGACAGCCAGCGAGAGAGGGAAAACAAGCAGGGGGAGTGGGAGAGGAAGAAGCAGGCTCATAGCAGAAGAGCCTGATGTGGGGCTTGATCCCACAACGCCGGGATCACGCCCTGAGCCAAAGGCAGACGCTTAACCGCTGTGCCACTCAGGCGCCCCCGTAAATCCTTTCTAAAACCAAGCCAGTTTGCGCTCCTGAGTGACCTCCGGCAAGGTGACTATTTTCCCCGTACTTCGTCTTCCTCATCTGTGAAATGGAAATACCTCACCTCACGGCTGATTGGGAGAATTAAATGGAGATTATGCATAGGAGTACTTAGCACAGTGACCAGCATACACTAAGTGCTTAACAAATTATAGCTAAAATCGAGAAAGGGGCCTGAGAAAGAACTGGAATAAAAGCTGAATAGGGGGCTGTATGAATGAGGTACAACAGACTGCATTTTCTAAAATGGGCAACATTTTCCATTTTCCATTCCACCTGCTCTTCTGCAGTGTGAACTGGCTGCTCCCCCATCATGAGGTGGAGACTGCGGAGCCTGTGCCCCCAACACCTTAAATCTGGGCTGGCCCTGTGGCCACCATTAAAAAGTGCTACTACCCTGAGATCAACACCCTCTGAGAATCCCAAGACATGTGTAGGATGAGGCCAAGGAGTCCCCAAGACCCCAGATATGAGATGAAGAGTCCATCTTGGGAATGGATCCTCCCAGCCCCCAGCCCCCAGCCACCCAGCTGACACGTAACCGAGTCCTTCTGGAATTCCTGACCCAAAAAATTGTGAGCAAAATGGAATCGTGGCTTTAAGTCACTAAGTTTTAGGGTGATTTGTTATATGGTAATAGGTAACCGAAATGGAAATGGAAGTTCTTTGTAAAATATATATAACCTCTCTGGATCCTCCAACCAACTCTTTATAGGTGAGCAGAATCAAGCATATTGCTTTAATCATATGCTAAACGTCAACTTCCCAGTGGACAGAGGCCATGTCTGACACTTCCATCGAATGCCTCGTTAATTCCTAAATTCTGAGTTGAGCATTTTGGTGTAAAGGCCACATGTCTGGTATGCAGGATATTTATTCCTTCATTCGACAGGTACACGTTGAGTCCTTACTACGTGTCCAGCACCGTTCCAGATGTGGGAGATATGGCAATGAACATGTCACATCAAGTCCCTGCTCTCATGGAGCTGGTGCAGATACTTCCCCGAGCTGATTACTCTTCATCCTACCCGCCAGCTCCCTTCTCCTCCCTTCTCTGTACCCTGAAGGCTAACCTCTATGGTCTGCATCACCTGAGCTCTTCAACCTCTGGCTTTCTCATTAAACTGCAAAGAATTTACTGAAAGGTCTGTTCAGTAAATAGGGCTCAGACACTAAAAAGCACTGAGAGATCAACCGGCAGAAGGAGAGAAGGGTCAGGATGTTTGCTCCCCCAGCTCCCTCTCTGCTCCATCTCCCCCAGTTGTGTCCCTCAGCCTAAGGCCCAGTTTCTATAGAAGGTCCCTCTTCCAGGTCTCCGTTCTTCCCAGGATCCTCAAACAGTGTTCCTTCTATTTGCATTCAGGCCAGAAGACGAGAATTTATTTTCACTTGTACTAGTACCTGGATGCTTCACCACTTCTCTAGGGTTCATTGATCCTGCCCTGAACCTTGTCATAGCCCCTTCAGTAAATTCTCTACAGTTCACCACTTTGGGTGTGCTGTTTGTTACCAGCCATGATCCTGACCCATTCTCATTCCAACTCAGACTCAACGGGACTTTTACATAGAACACATTTCAAATTTAAATTTAAATCAGCATGGCCACTGTGGGCTTCCACAAGTACTGACCACAGAGGTACCAACTTTACTACCACTCTAAAACCCAGCATTCAAAGACACAGATAATGAATCCCAATGATTACTGATTATGCATAAAGATGATAAAAGAGGTCTCATACCATGTGCTAACACCAATTAGTTGGAAGAGGCTGCCTAGAGCACTGTGATGAGAAGAACTGCAGGACCATATCTGGGCTCTGTAGCAATTAGTCCTGTGATCAGTTAGTAATGTCTGCCGTCAGCACAGGATGAGGAGTGACAGCATGTGAAACCCAGAGTTCAGGCCTTGGTTCTAGTATCTGTACTGCACCGCTATATGCCATTGGTGTCTTCCATAAATACCTTTTAAACATAAAATAATACATGAAGACCCACAACGAGTAAATCTACTGTGCACAAATCTATTTCCATGAGTCAGAGATCTTTTTTTTTTGTCACCTAAAGGATCAAGGAAGTGAGCAGAACTGAGCCCCATGACCTTGAACCCATCCATATAGTGCTCTGCATGAATCAAAAAAACTTCGAACTACAAAGACTGTACATACTCATAAAATCTGTACTTATTTGACTGTTTGGAACTATCACAGTGATTTTTTAAAAAATTTCTTTAGCAATAGAACTCTTCATTTAAATTAAGTCTCACACAGAACCCTGAACCAATAAAAGGAGAGCTGCTCTCATTAAAGAAAGAAAAGCCAGAGGCTCACCTTGTCTGTGACACCCACCAGGAGCATCTTAGCAAATCTCTGAGACCTGGAGGGCACAGCTTGAACACTAAGAGGAACCCTCTTAGGTCTGTTGAGAGCCTATGTAATTGTTGCAGCAGAATATTTTGATGTATTAACCAATTCTTTTCACTTCCAATTCCCAGTTGCCCTGTGAGCCAGCCCCACTCATGCATTCAGACATGAAGCATCCCTTGCCTCAAGGAGGATTCTTCCCATGGAACTGCAGATCTAAAAGGTCAGATGCTTAGCTTTTTGTTTTCAAAAGGCAAGGTCCAGGTTGAATCAGTCTACCTGATTCATATCAGGCTATCCTACAGCAAAAACCAAACCAGAAACCTCAGTGACTTTAGCACAGGAAAACTTATTGGAGTTGGGCCTTCCTCCTCATTCTTTAGCAACATCATCTAGCATACACGAAGGTCAGTATAGCAAAAGAAGAGAGAGAATGGGGAGCTCACTTTAAAATTTAAAATTCAATTTAAAATTCTTCAGCCTGTGTATTAGTCTGCTCTGGCTGCCATAACGAAATACCACAGACTGGGCGGCTCAAACAACAGAAATTTATTTTTCACAGATCTGGGGGCTGGAAGTCCAAAATCAATTTGTCAGTAGGTTTGGCTTCTCCTGAGGCCTCTCTCCTTGGCTTGCAAATGGCCACCTTCTTGTGTCCTCCTTGTGGTCTTTCCTCTCTACACGCTCATCCCTGGTATCTCTTCCTCTTCTTATAGGAAGCAGTTATATTGGACTAGGCTCCCCCCCTTACGATCTCATTTGACCATAATCGTCTTTTTAAAGGCCCCATCTTCAAATGCAGTCACATTCTAAGGTACTGAGTGTTAAGGCTTCAACGTATGAACAGAGTTCAGTCCATACTGCCTGGAACCAGTTAAGTACCATTTCCACTCATATTTTGTTGGCTAAAACAAGCTACGTGGCCCTAACTGACTGTAAGAGAGGCTGGAAAGCTTCATCTTCACGTACGCCCAAGAAGGAAAGAAGACCCTGCTGTGAGTCAGCGCTAGCAATCTCCACCTCACAAGAGTAAGACAAAAAGATTTAGAAAAATATGTGATTGGGCACAGACACCCCTAGGGAGAGTCTTCCCCACCCCTAGAGTGAGTGATGGGGAAGGAAGAGGGAAGGGTGATAAAAGGGAAGTGATGTGGGGAATTGACAAAGAGACTTCATTTGGAGAGACATGTGGACAGAAGCACAGGCAACATTCAGAGATATGTCCCCCCATTGCCCTGCATTCAAGCAACAACGCCAGTACCAGAAAAGTGAATGGGAGCTGCATCCATGCTCACAAATGACCCAGACGCCATTCTAGTCAAGGAGGCACTCTCCAGCCCAGGTCAGAGCAGCTACACTATTCATCCTTTCCTTGGTCACCTGGGGATGCTCTGCTATCAATGGTACCAGCACACTGCCTACTAACCACCCAGAAGGACTGCCGCCCACATGCCCCAGACTTAGTATCCGACTGCTCCATCATCTGACCATTCCACGGGACAACCCCGTTCCGTACACACTCCCACACAACCGGAGGCCCTCAAAAATCCAAGCACAGAGGTCAGAGATGCTGATGGGGCAAGGGACGGGGGAGCCTTCATCCGCCACTCTCCTCACCTGTGGGACTGAATCACACCGCCCAAGATTTCCGCACTGGCCAGGGCAGAAGTGAATTAACTTCATATACTTAGTAGCACCAAACAAATGTGTGTCAATTCAAGGAACGCCATAGAGCCATCTACTGGTTGCAAGAAAGAAGTCATCAGAAAACAATAAACAGGAAAAAATAATCAAATTCAACTTTAATAACTTCATTACAGAAATGTGACGGGAAGTGTCGTCTCATTCTCTCCAATGCAAGAAAATATAAGAGACGCTCCCAGTTAGATGTGCCTTTAGTAGATGTGTTTAGGGAACTAGAATTGTAATATACCAGAAGGCCATCTAGCTCACCGCTCTGAGGGGCTTTCCAATTCTCCCGGTTCTACATGTTCATATTCTATAAAAATAAGATGGGTTCATTTTCTGAAACCTGAAGCCTGCAAGTTTAATTAAGGAATTTGAGATCCTGCAGCTTGGCTGACAAACCATCCACTCGGCAGCCCGATATCAGGTGCCCGGCAGTACACAATCAGAGCCGCACAATGTCTGAGACAGTTTCCTGAATGGTCACGAAGGTTTTTAACAACAACAACAAAAAGCTCCAAGACTTGGGAGCAGGGTAGGGGGAACAAAGGTCTCATTCAAGCAGGTGCCCACTTTCAAGGGCAATATTGGATTCAAAAATTGAACTATGCCTCCTCCAACACCAAGCAGCCTTGCTGCTTAAAAGGAAGCTGATGAGTTATGTTCAGCCCAACTCTTCCAGCCTCATGGGATTAGAATGTGACTTTAATGTAGTGTCTGCTTCCATGTACAAAGCCCAGAAAAGGCTGCTAGGCGAGGCTCCGAAGGAACACGTGAGGGTCATTCTCATAGCCTATGGGCGTAATTCCAAAGCCCAGGGAGGGACATGATCCAGGCGGGGGTGAACGCTGCATTTGAGCACATAACGGCTGACCTTCCATTTAGGGTCAGAAATCGGCTAATCTGTTTCTCAGACTTGCTCCACAGAAGCTGAGAAGATAGATCAAGTTTAACTAAAAAGATGCCGGACGCCATCTCCAAACGAATCTCTTAGAGGCACGAGGACCACCATGCATCGAGTACACAGCGCCACCTACAGCACTATCGGTGCAATTCATCGTAGCCCTCTTCAAAAGCAGCATTGGAAAATCAGAAACGATCTGGGAAACACTTCAGGGATTCAGAGCAGAAAGTATCCAACCTAAACTTTAGATGTGGCAGATACTATGTTTATTTAAGGGTAGAAAAAAATAGAAAACTCCAATAACGTGGAGGGGTTTGAGCTAATTGATTATAGGCCTGTCTGTTTGCTTTCGTGCTTGCTTTAGGCTAACAGCAATGAATTCTGACATTGTGATTTTTCCCCCTAAAGTCTGTTGCAAGAATTAACCAGAAAGTAAAATCAATCAGAAATAACCGTCAAGAGCAGCTGAACACTGAAATCTGATGTGAAACATTCAGTCACTCATCTGCCATCTCTGAAATTTAGAAAAAAAAAAAAAAAACCCTAGAAGAAGAGACTCCAAGTCTTCAAACGTACAGAAGCTAGAACAGGTTGTGATCACAGCCCAGGACTCTGGAAAGCACCTGCTACAGGAACCACCCCCACAAACTCCTGAAAGTCTCACCATCCTTCCCCTCTTTCCCCCATCTTCACTGATTCTTTTATTTATGGTTTAACTTAATGTTTAATTTAATGTTTAATTTAAACTGATTAAAAATCTACTACATGGTACAGGGAGAGAGAAGATAGAAGAGGGAGAAACAAATATAAAGAGGAGATTAGCTCTTAACCTCAAAAACTTGTGCCATTTATACTGCCTAGCCTAATTTGAACTTTAATATAACGTGCTCTAACATACAGATTCACGTTTTCTACCAAGTTTTATTTGCTCAGAAGAGGAAAGGTCACTTGTGTTTGGGAAATCAAGGAAAACTTCATGCAGAGGAGAAAAAAATCTCACTTCTTCAAATTCAAGCTCAAATGTCAACAGGAGACAGCATGTGAAACAGAAGGAACGACACAAGCAAAGTCATCTGGTGCTAAGATGAGCCCTACATAAAACAGCACTCACACACAGAGGCACACACACAGGCAGAGAGACAGACACACCTTCACTCACACCCAATCCGCTCTGTCTCATTATCCTGCTTTGTTCTCTCTCACATGTATTATCACCTGATTTATACGTATTCCTGTGATTACCTTCTCTTTCCATGACAAACTACACAACAGCAAGACTTTTGTTTCATTCACTTCTGTATTCGCAGTACCAAACCTGGTACATTGTAGCTTCTGGATAAATACGGAAGGAAGGAAGGAAGGAAGGAAGGAAGGAAGGAAGGAAGGAAGGAAGGAAGGAAGGGAGGGAGGGAGGGAGGGAGGGAGGAAGGAAGGGAGGAAGGAAGGAAGGAAATAGGAAGAGAATAGGAAGGGAAGAATGGGAGTAGGGGAGGTGCTTAGGACACCCACTGAGAAACAAATGAGGAAGACCATGGGAAATTAGATACCAGGGATGATGAGGACAGAGTATGAGGTGTCTTGAATGCCAGGTGAGAAACTTGGATTTTTCCTGCTTCTTCAAAGCTGCTGGTTTTTTTCAAAAGATAATGACAGTACGCTAAGCTAAGATTTTAGAAGATTGACCTGGTGAAAGTATAGGATGAATTTGAGGGGAGACAGATTAGAGGTGAAAGGAGCAGTTACTGTGAAATAAGTAACGGTAGTGATGGGTTACAACCATTGAATAATATGGGAATCTATAAGACCTTAAAGATATAAATAAATAAATGAGTAAAAGTCTAAGATGAATCTGGAATATTTTGCTGTGTCAGAAAGTAAGGAAATGCTCAGAAGCTAATGAAGATATGTCAAAAGGACTAAGGAGACAGCTTGAAGGGAGTCCCACTAGCCAAACCTGGACATTTTAAACTTTAAAATAAATGATAGTGAGAGTTTACAGCCCCTTGAATAAAATGAGAGTCCATGGGAACTTAAAGATAAAAATGGATAAATAAACAAGTGGCAAAGAAGGGAAAGCTCTTTCTTACAGTAGAATGCCAACTAATAAATGTAGATGGAATGATGGAAATAGAAAATCACCATTTGGCAACCATGATGGGGAGAGTTATTAATAATCGCTAAGGAGCGTGAGTAGAGATTTAATGAGGAACAGGATATTGGTGTACTTTCAGAATATCTCCCCACAAAATATTTACTAATCGCAATGGGGGGGGGGATGATGGCTTTATTGGCAGAGAAATCTGGTAGAAACCAACTTGACAAGGTCAGAATTAATCCCACCAGATATTAACAGGAGAGTGACCCCTGCTGGTCTGATGTACCAGGAGCGCAGCATTCTGTCCCCAGTCTGTGCAATTCCTGCCAAGAATGGAGGGCGCGAGTCTGCTCATGAGAACACAACAGCCAAAGCCAGACTGAAGGTCAGCCTTCGGAATGGAAAGGTCCCTACTCTGTAAATCTTTCTAGGTCATGCAAGACAGGGAAATACTAAGGAACCATTCCAGACTGAAGGAGACTAAAGAGACAACAACCAAATACAGTGTGAGCCTGGGCTGAATCCTAGACCAGAATGGGGAAAAAATGACATTGTTGGGACAGCTGAGAAAACTTGGATGGAAAAATGTATTAATACTGATTTTTTTCACTCGGAGGATGACAGGATGGCTATTAAGGAAAGTACCATGTGGGGGAAAGATCCACTGTAGTACTTAGAGGTGTTGAGTTTTCGTATCTGCAGCTCGCTCCTCAACACTTCAGAAAAAATAGAGTAATAACAATGATTCTATGTAATTACAAGGTTTTATTTTTAATTACAATAAGATGGTATACAGAAAGCACCTGGCATATGGTAGATTCTCCTTACAAGTTAGTTGTGTCCCCCAAGAAAGAGGGAAAAAGTGTTAAGTCTGTGTCCACAAACTCTGTCCAAAATAAAGATATCACGTAAACCCTCTCTTCAACTTACGAGGGGGAGGCCCACCCAACGACAGCAGTGCTAAGAGCAGGCTTGAGCAACGCACAGTATAATGATAGTTCTTTTTGGATTACAAAGCATTTTTGAGTTTGTTATCTCATTTTATCTTCACAGTACCCCAGGGAGACAGGCAATTATCATTATTGTTGCTGGTTCTTTATACTATTATCATAGTTATTATTACAAAGAAATGGCAGTTCAGAGACCTCAGAGTCGGGCTAAATAAATAATTAAAATGATGGTTTACCTTTGCAGGGAGAGAAGCAAGGTTACACTCATAACTTGCATGGACTCATATATACAACCACAAGCTCCTGTTCCCTGGACACAGAGGCACCTCTCCAGACCCAAAGGAAAATGCTGTGACCGTGTACCCACCGTGGACCTGGTCCAGCCTGACCTTCACATGCCTGCCAATGGGCTCTCCGCCCATCAAGATACGGTTCCCACCCCTGCACCAGGCAGAAGACGAGTAGGCTCTGGGGATCCAGCGTGCGGCACAGTGACTACAGGTGATAATATCGTATCATGGACTTGAAAGTGGCTAAGAAAGTCAATCTTGAATGTTCTTGCCACCAAAAAGAAATGGTGATTATGGGAAGGGATGCAGGTGTTACCTAACGCTAGGGTGGTCATCATCTTGCAGCCTGTCAGTGTATCAGATCAAAACCTTGTACATCGAAGACTTACACCACGTTACATGTCAATTATATCTCAATAAAGCTGAGGAAAAAATGTCGATGTATAAAAGACAAATAAAGACTAGGGAAATGTTCCAGATTGAACAAAGTTAAAGGGACATGACGACTACATGTAATCCCTGCCACGACACTGGATCCTATACTAGAGGGGAACGTGCTCCGGGGGGCATCCTCACATCAACTAATAAAACTGGAATATGAACAGTACATTACGTCAAACATTGTATCAGTGAAACTTTGTGAGGTTGATAACTGCACTGTGAGGTAAGACACGACCCCTACTGCAGTATTTAGTAGACCTAGTATTGTAGTTTAGTATTGAGTATAATGCAGTGGTTAGGGCTAAAGGCCATGCATGTAACTTACCATAAATTATTCAGAAAAAATGCACATATGCATGCATATGTAATAGATATACACATATGTATATGCATGTATAAATGCATGTATATATGCATATACATGTGCCCATACAAATTTCCACATATTTACAGAAAGAGGAAGAAAGATCAAGAAAACAAATGATAGGGGCGCCTGGGTGGCTCAGTTGTTAAGCGTCTGCCTTCGGCTCAGGGCGTGATCCCGGCGTTATGGGATCGAGCCCCACGTCAGGCTCCTCCTCTGTGAGCCTGCTTCTTCCTCTCCCACTCCCCCTGCTTGTGCCCTCTCTCGCTGGCTGTCTCTCTCTGTCAAATGAATAAATAAAATCTTTAAAGAAAAAAAAAAAAACGATAAACAGGAGCAAATGTCCTGATAGGTGAATCTGAGTAAATGGTATATAGGTGCTATTATACTATTTTATATTGGCAACATTTTTTTTTTATTTATTCATTTGACAGAGATAGAGACAGCCAGCAAGAGAGGGAACACAAGCAGGGGGAGTGGGAGAGGAAGAAGCAGGCTTCGAAAGAGCCCTATGTGGGGCTCGATCCCAGAATGCCGGGATCACGCCCTGAGCCGAAGGCAGACGCCCAACGACTGAGCCACCCAGGCGCCCCTATATTGGCAACATTTTGTAAGTTTGACATTATTTCCAAATAAAAATTAGGAGGAAGAGAAAGAAAGGAAGTGTAGCCCTGGCCCCCATTGCTGGATTCTGGAAGAGTTAATAGGGAAAATTCAGGTCTATCTTTGGCCCCCTAAGTCTCTCTTCTATACACATTCAAATAGATGATGCTTTATTTTAAGATTTTATTCATTTATTTGAGAGAGAGAGCACAGAGGGAGAGTGAGAGGGAGAAGCAGGGTCCCCACTGAGCAGGGAGCCCAATGCGGGGCTGGATCCCAGGACCCTGAGATCATGACCTGAGCCAAAGGCAGACACTTACCTGACTGAGCCACCCAGGCACTCCGATAGCTGATGCTTCAACAGCACTCTGGTCTTCTCAGACACCGCTTTACATGCCTTGTGTATATTAACTCACTTAATAATGGTTCACACGCTGTTATCCCATTTGATATCATAAGCCCAAGTTTATAAATGAGAAAAAGGGTACACATGAGTAAGCCAGTACCTCTTTATGAAGGGAGGTCACCTTGGGCAAGCAGTGGAGCCAGGACTCACGTCTGCTTCTTTCTGCTCCACGTTCGATCCTCTTTCCACCCTAACATGATTCCCAAGCCTGGCCGAGAACCTAACTCACCTCAAGAGGTTTTTTAGGTACGTACCCCCACGTCCTTCCTCAGATTCATTGGTCAGAACCACCAGAGAGGGGACGATTATAGATTATAGTACTTATAATCAGAAATGGCCTATTGAGGGGCGCCTGGGTGGCACAGCAGTTAAGCGTCTGCCTTTGGCTCAGGGCGTGATCCCGGCATTATGGGATCGAGCCCCACGTCAGGCTCCTTCACTATGAGCCTGCTTCTTCCTCTCCCACTCCCCCTGCTTGTGTTCCCTCTCTCGCTGGCTGTCTCTATCTCTGTCGAATAAATAAATAAAATCTTTTTTTAAAAAAAAAAAGAAATGGCCTATTGAAATGAGGCAATCAGAAATGGCTTCTCCCAATACTAATACTAGAGAATAAGTAGAATTTCACAAAAATAAACTCAAAATGGACTAACGACCTAAGTGTGAGACCTGAAACCATAAAACTCCTAGAAGGAAACATAGGTAGTAATTTCTTTACATCAGCCTCCACAACATTTTTCTAGATAGGTCTCCTCAGTCAAGAAAAACAAAAGCAAAAATAAACTATTGGGGCTTTATCAAAATAAAAAGCTCTTGCACAGCAAAGGAAACCATTGATAAAATGAAAAGGCAACCTACTGGATGAGAGAAGATATTTACAAATCACATACATGATGAAGGAATTAGTATCCAAAATATATACAGAGCTTCTACAACTCAATATAAAAAAAACAAATAATCCAATTTAAAAATGGATAGAACATGTGAATAGCCATTTTCCAAAGACATCCAGATGGCCAACAGACGCCTGAAAAGATGTTCAACATCACTAGACATCAGGAAAATGCAAATCAAAACCACAATGAGATATCACCTCATACCTGTCAGAATGGCTAGTATCAAAAAGACAAGAAATAACAAGTGTTGGTGAGGATGTGGAGAAAAACGAACTGTCATGCATTGTTGGTAGGGATGTAAATTGGTGCAGGCATTTTGGAAAATAGTATGGAGTTTCCTCAAAAAATTAAAAATGGAAATACCACACAATCTAGTAATTCTACTATTGGGTATTTAACCAAAAAAAATCAAAAACACTATTTCAAAAAATATGCTCCCTTATGCTTTTGCAATATTATTTACAGTACCCCAGATATGGAAGCAACCCAAGTGTCCATCAATAGATGAATGGATAAAGAAGATGTGGTGTATATATACAATGGAATATCATTCAGCCATAAGAAAGCACAAGATCTTGCCATTTGCAACAACATGGATGGACCTAGAGGGATTTATGCTAAGTGAATTAAGTCCAGCAGAGAAAGAAAAATACCATATCATTCCACTTGTATGTGGAATCTACAAAACAAAACAAATGAACAAACAAAGCAGAAATAGACCCATAAATTCAGAGAACAAATTGGTAGTTGCCAGGGAAGAGAGTGCTGGGGTGGATGGGCAAAGTGGGTAAAAGGGGGGGTACGAGGTACAAGTTTCCAGTTATCTAATGACTAAGTCACAGGGATAAAAGGTACAGCATAAAGAATATAGTCAATGGTATTTTGATAATGTTTAATAATAATTTTAATAACGGTACTTTAATGAAACAGATGGTAGCTACACTTGCAGAAGTGTATAGAGTTGTCAAATCACTATGTTGTATGCCTAAAACTAGTGTAACATTGTGTGTCAACTATACTTCAATAAAAAAACTAATTACAAAATATTCTTAAGGGCAGATTGTATACGTCTATATATTCCTTTGTATTATTGATAAAAGCAGGGGTGTGCAAAATAAATATTTACACTCAAAAAAAATTTTTTTAAAGAGTAAGTACCACTTAGACATGCAGAACCCTCAGACCAACACTTGAGAGCAAGGGGAAGTTGCGCGTGGGTGGGGGTGGGGGAGGTAGTGCCAGAGGAAGGCTGATGCCTTTACATTACCTTAGGCAGAGGAAAGCAGCTGCTCCAGACTTTAATCCTAAATGTTACCAACGCAAGGGAGAACCCAGGACTAACCTGACGGGAAGATCTAGAAAAGTGTGCAAGCTTGCTTGCATGCATACACACATGATGTGGCTTGCCAGCCATAACTCACAAAGGCCTCTGGTAGCTTTACAGTTTCGCCCCATATGCTACTGATGACCAACTTCCCAAATAGTACACAACGCCTAATTCAAAAATTCTGCCTCCTGTCACAACAGATGTAGCATAATTTCCAGTTCCAGAAATGTGCTCGTAATACCTGCAGCCCGTTTCCCAATGCTGCCCAGTCCCTCCAGTACACACACACACACACACACACATACATACATACATAGTGTTTATGTGGGTTTTTACAGCAGTCAAAACACAATGTGGGTTTCCGCCAGGAAAAGCAATACCCTTAGAACATAGAAAAATGAGGAGCGCCCTCTTGTGGCTCTGACCTGACCTTGGCGCTTCCTAACCCTGAGAACGGAGGCCAGTTGCTTCTCTTTAAGCCTCAGACGTCGGTAAAACTCGGGTAAAACGCTCTCCCGTAAGGTGATTGTGAGGATTAAACAAGAAATTGGATGCAAAACGCCTAGCCGGGTGTCTACGTCAAAGTACTCGAAACTATAGCAGTTGGTATTATTTCGGTGAGGACTGGGCTAGGATTGCGGCTGAGCAAACTCACCCAAGCAGGACGTGGCGAGGCGAGCGCTCGCGGCGCCGACCCTGAGCCCTGTGGGGTGGTGGGCCAGGCGGCTGGAGACACGCGCAGGGGCTCCCCGTGACGCGCTTGGGCTCCTTTACTCAGCGCTTACGGGGCGGCCAGCTAACCAGGCGCAGGTGGTAAACATACACAGCTTGGCATCGCTTCAAACCCAGCGTTCCTAGGCCCAGTTTGTTACCGAATCGGGAAGGAAAGACGCCGGCGGAGCCCAGCAGGGGTCCGCGGGGCGCAGGTGCTCCGGTCCTCCTGCAGGGGGCGCCACAGCCAGGGCGGAAGGAGAGCTGCGTGCTCTCCCCTTTCCCGCTCCTCTCCACCGGCTATTACTTCGTGGTTCTGTCACAGAGCCCACTGAGAAGCCCCATGAGGCTAAAAGGGCCATTGTTGGCAGGGGCGGGCGTGAATCCCTGCTCTCAGCGACTTTCTGGAAGAGCTGCAGTTCCCCCTTCCTAGTCAGGAGAATGCTTTGCAAATGACCCAGAGGACCCATCCTGAGAACTCATGCTCCCTTGGGCTCAAGCTCCTCCGAGGCCGAACCCATTCCACTCACCGGAGGACCCCGCAGCTGGCCAGGCCTCGTACATAAGTATTTGCAGGATGAATGAATAAATAGATTAATATTGATGATGGGGTAAAAAACAGAATGTATCCACCTTGTTATCCTTGTAATAAAGCTAGGTTTTTAACTCGAGCATCTCATGGGAGAATCACTCCCCTTCCACACTCATTCTCAGTCCGTGTGGCTCACACAGAGCGGACACAATCCTCTTTCCCAAGAGTGGGCACGTGATTGGTTCAAGAAAAGTCATAAACCCAGCTTGGACCATCAAATCTCTTCCCAGATTTTTCCCATATTCACAGTCAGAAGAGAGAGACTGTTGCTTTAAGGACCAGGTAAGCCTGCTTGGACCATCAAATCTCTTCCCAGATTTTTCCCATTTCCAAAGAAAAGAGAGACTGTTGCTTTAAGGACCAGGTAAGCCTGCCCAGTATACCTGAGGAAGAAACCAGCACAAAGAAAAGCAAAGGAGAACGAGAGAGAGAGAGAGAGTGAGAGAGAGAGAGAGAGAGAGAAAGAGAGAGAGAGAGGAGGACTTTGAGCCTTGAGCCTCTGGATCTGGCCTTGCCTGATCTCCTTCTCAGACTTCTAGATACCTAAACAAATAAATTGCTTTTTTGCTACTTGGAAAATGAGAGGATTTGTACTAATATATGCCTCCTTTTTCTTTTACTCCTGAGCAGAAATATGATAAGGCTGAACCGTAAGACGCTTTCCAGTGTAATCCCAATATCAACAAATTTTCCAAGACACTGAAAACAGACTGAAGTTCAGATCCCTGTTCTGCTTCTCGTTTGTTATCTGATCTTGAAAATCTTTCAGGCCTTTGGACAATGAACACATAGTTCCTAGTCACAGATGACAGCCCATTTGTAGATTTAAAAATTGGATTCAAACTTTCATCTTAAACATAACCATTCAGATTACTATGTTTTTACAATTATTAATGTTTAAGCAGTAAACCTACAGTATTGTATTTGCACATAAAAACACATAGAAGGTATTCCTCGTTTAGAAGACAGCCACTAATTAGTCAGATCTAAGGTGAATTAGTAGAATGTAAGGATATATTTACAAGCTGGACTGGTACCAATTTGGAGAAAGCAAGCTAATAAAATCAGCTTTGCTGGAGCAAAATGGCACACAGTGAGGTCCTTGAGTCTCATCGCTTCCATTTGCTCAGATAAGGAAGGAGTAGGGTAAGGAGAGTTTTCTACCACAATCTTGTTAAATTTCAGAGTATGGTCCCCAGTCAACAGTAGGGCATCCACTCTGGGAGGAAGGGCCCCGGCTGACCACTGAGATTGTAAAAAAGGTGGGGACAGAGGTGTAAGCCTGGTCAGCAGTTGCCCCAACACCCTCTCCTCACATCCTCCCATCGTCCCATACAGAGATTGATGACCTCTCACCTTTTGAAAGAGACCCATGCCCAGGTGCACCACTTTCTCTCCTCTCCATCCTTGGCCTCATGACTTCTTCATCCAGTCTGTCCTTCTCACTTCTTTGCTTTGCTTCAGGCCTCCCTCTGCCATTTGCAATACTCTGCAAGCCAGCAGGGCCCTTGGGCCAAAGAGATTGCCAACATTTTCCAAGTCCTAGAAGGTATCCCATAAATCTACCAAAAGGAAGATTTATAACTGCTTTCGCCTGAAAGCTGGATATTCATCAGCTGTGGAAAGTTCCACTATCCCAGGTTTGGAATACCAATTTTTTTATGTCAAAAGTACTTTATGGGGGGGATTAAAGATGGCGGAGGAGTAGGGGACCCCTTTTTCAGCCGGTCCCCTGAGTTGAGCTGGATAGGTACCAGACCAGCAGGAATATCCACGGAATCAGCCTGAGACGCAGGAAGATACATCTGGATCTCTACAAATGAACATCTCCAGCGCTGAGTAT
>NC_048222.1:59980806-59998445 GCF_002007445.2 Ailuropoda melanoleuca
GAGAGAGAGAGAGAGAGTGAGAGAGAGAGAGAGAGAGAGAAAGAGAGAGAGAGAGGAGGACTTTGAGCCTTGAGCCTCTGGATCTGGCCTTGCCTGATCTCCTTCTCAGACTTCTAGATACCTAAACAAATAAATTGCTTTTTTGCTACTTGGAAAATGAGAGGATTTGTACTAATATATGCCTCCTTTTTCTTTTACTCCTGAGCAGAAATATGATAAGGCTGAACCGTAAGACGCTTTCCAGTGTAATCCCAATATCAACAAATTTTCCAAGACACTGAAAACAGACTGAAGTTCAGATCCCTGTTCTGCTTCTCGTTTGTTATCTGATCTTGAAAATCTTTCAGGCCTTTGGACAATGAACACATAGTTCCTAGTCACAGATGACAGCCCATTTGTAGATTTAAAAATTGGATTCAAACTTTCATCTTAAACATAACCATTCAGATTACTATGTTTTTACAATTATTAATGTTTAAGCAGTAAACCTACAGTATTGTATTTGCACATAAAAACACATAGAAGGTATTCCTCGTTTAGAAGACAGCCACTAATTAGTCAGATCTAAGGTGAATTAGTAGAATGTAAGGATATATTTACAAGCTGGACTGGTACCAATTTGGAGAAAGCAAGCTAATAAAATCAGCTTTGCTGGAGCAAAATGGCACACAGTGAGGTCCTTGAGTCTCATCGCTTCCATTTGCTCAGATAAGGAAGGAGTAGGGTAAGGAGAGTTTTCTACCACAATCTTGTTAAATTTCAGAGTATGGTCCCCAGTCAACAGTAGGGCATCCACTCTGGGAGGAAGGGCCCCGGCTGACCACTGAGATTGTAAAAAAGGTGGGGACAGAGGTGTAAGCCTGGTCAGCAGTTGCCCCAACACCCTCTCCTCACATCCTCCCATCGTCCCATACAGAGATTGATGACCTCTCACCTTTTGAAAGAGACCCATGCCCAGGTGCACCACTTTCTCTCCTCTCCATCCTTGGCCTCATGACTTCTTCATCCAGTCTGTCCTTCTCACTTCTTTGCTTTGCTTCAGGCCTCCCTCTGCCATTTGCAATACTCTGCAAGCCAGCAGGGCCCTTGGGCCAAAGAGATTGCCAACATTTTCCAAGTCCTAGAAGGTATCCCATAAATCTACCAAAAGGAAGATTTATAACTGCTTTCGCCTGAAAGCTGGATATTCATCAGCTGTGGAAAGTTCCACTATCCCAGGTTTGGAATACCAATTTTTTTATGTCAAAAGTACTTTATGGTTTTATTCCATGAAAATCCCTGACTGAAGCGGTCTGAATAAAATCCCACTAGGGCAGATGGCTGCAATTCCACGGTTGGCAGGGGTTTGGAATTTAACCTGCTGACAGTGCCTCCCTTTCTGTCCAGAATCTTCTCTTCAGCTCTTCTCCCTTGCCATGATTGGCATTATCATCCATCACAGTCACCCAAGCCTGGGAGTCACCCCAGCCTCCATATCCCTCGTCCCTTGGGAGTCATCCCAAAGCTCTGGGCTATGTACCCTCTCCCTTTCATACTCACCCCTTTATTAAAGAGGAAACCTGGGAAAAGACAACCAGTTTCATTCAGAGTCGGCCAGTGAGGGAGGGGCACTTGCACCAGATGGAAAAGCAGAAGAGCAGAACTGTCCCCCCTCCGGCGGTAGCGGGCCTGTGCGTCTGTAGACATGAGGCTTGCATAGACCTACAGGCAACCGCCTACTTCGATGTGTCAGACAGCTGAGAGCCATGGGGCCAGTATTCCGTGCCATTTCTCAGTCTCCTGATCTCCTGAAATCCAGCAGCAGTTTTCCATGATGTTCGTTTCCCCCATCTCTTCCTGCAGTTCTGTACATACCTACTTCCCAATGTTCCAGGAGTCAGCAAACTTTCTGTGAAGAGCCAGATAGTAAATATTTTAGGCTTTGAGGGCCGCGTGCAGGTCTCTGTCACAACTGCTCAGTTCTGCCATTGTAGTGCAAAAGCAGCCCTAAGCAATACATGCACAGAGGCGGCTGACTGTGTTCCAATAAAACTTTATTTATAAAAACAAGCAGTGGCCTGAATTTGGCTCACAGATCCTACTTTGCTGACTTCTGTAATCTTCAGTTTCTTTCTGCCTGAACTATTTATACAGTGGCTTCTATTTGCCTAATATAATTTCCTAAATATTCCTGAATTTTCCCTACCCTCCATCATTAGTGCCTTAATTCAAGCCATCATCATCTCTTACTGAAGCTAGTTGGCCCTGGCTTTGGTCACTCCATCTGGAGCCTTCTCAATCCACACATCACTCACGCTGCTACAATTCCCTGTCATTCTTGTGTAAACTTCAATGTCTCTGCCTCCCTTTGAGTTATCTTATGTCGGGGCGCCTGGGTGGCTCAGTCAGTCAACCGTCTGCCTTCGGCTCAGGTCATGATCCTGGGGTCCTGGGATTGAGCCCCGTGTCTGGCTTCCTGCTCAGCAGGGAGTCTGCTTCTCCCTCTCCCTCTGCCCCTTTCCCCACTCATGTGCTCTCTCTCTTTCTCTCTCAAATAAGTAAAATCTTGAAAAAAAAAAGTTACCTTGTGTCCGTCAGGGTCATAATAGGGAGCACATGATAAGGTCAAGTTAGGATCATTCAAGATAGGCTTATTTACACAGGCGGCCTGGATTGGGAGAGCCACAGGCACAGTACAGACATTTGGGGCTTGTATGGTGGGGCTGTTTCCACCTTTAGGCCCGTAGGGATGGTGCAGGAGTGGTCATCGGAACCCAAAAAGAGTCGTGCAGAAAGACCAGGTTTGGAGTTTTTGTTTCCATGTTGTTTGATTTTTTTTTAATCTAACTCTTCTCAGACTAGTACTTCGGTAAAATACGATCAAAATTTATTAGAAGAAAAAATGATATTTGAAAACATATAAAACACAAGCTCAATTTTTTATTATTAGATTCAACAGATATAAAATATATCTGTCAAATTGCTATAAAAGTTTATAAACTCTTACTCTCAATTTCTGTTATTATCTCATCATGAGGCCAAGACATCCCTGCAGAGAGGGAGCCAGCCGCACCTGGAGCTCTTGTCCCTCTGTCTCATCCCTACCAACAGCCTCCCCTGGCCAAACCCGAGCAGAAACTAGACAGCAGGAGACGCTCCCCACACCGCCCATGCCGGTCAGTCTCCCAGGGCAGAGGACAGCGTGCAAAAGGTAAGGATGGAATGGGAGGAACCAAAAGCAACATAAATCCCAGCCCTTTCACAGAACTAGAACGAACATTCCTAAAATTTGTACGGAAACACAAAAAGAACCCTGAATAACAAAAGCAATCTTGAGAAAAAAGAACAAAGCTGGAGGCATCAGGCTCACTGATTTCAAACTGTGTTACAAAAAAGCGATAGTAATCCAGACAGGATGCCATTGGCATAAAATGAGACACAATGAACAAAATAGCCCAGAAATAAACCCATACATAGATGATCAGTTAAATTACAACAAAGGAGCCCAGAATATATAACGGGGAAAGGCCAGTCTCTTCAATAAATGGTGTTGGGAAAACTGTACAACCATATGCAAAAGAATGGAACTAGACCACTATTATGCACCACGTAAAAAATGAACTCAAGACGGATGAAAGACTTTAGTGTTAAGACCTGAAACCATAAAACTAGAAGAAAACATAGGCAGTAAGCTCCTTGACATCAGTCCTGGTGGTGATTTTTTGGATTTGACACTAAAACCAAAGGCAACAAAAGCAAAAATAACAAGTGAGACCACAACACACTAAAAAGCTTCTGCACGGCAAAGGAAACCATCCACAAAATGAAAAGGCCTCCTACTGAATGGGAGAAGATATTTGCAAATCACATATATGATAAGGAGTTAATATCCAAGATACATAAAGAATGCATACAACTCGATAGCAACAAAAAGAGAGAAAATCCAATTTAAAAATGGGCGGGGGGGGCCTTGGGTCTGTGAGTTTGAGTCCCACATGGGGTGTAGAGATTACTTAANGGGGGGGGGGGGGGGGGGGGGGGATATGTACCTGCCTGGCTCAGTCAGGGGAGCATGCAGCTCTTGACCTTGGGTCTGTGAGTTTGAGTCCCACATGGGGTGTAGAGATTACTTAAATAAATAAAAGACTTAAATAAACAAATAAATAAATAAAAATGGACAGAGGATCTGAATAAACATTCTTCTAAAGAAGACATACAAATATCCAACAGACACATGAAAAGATGCTCAACCTGACTAATCATTAGGGAAATGCAAATCAGAACCACAGTGTGGTCTTACCTCACACTAGCCAGAATGTCTAGTATCAAAAGACAATAACAAGTGTTGGCGAGGATGTGGAGCAAAGAGAACCCTTGTGCACTGTTGGTGGGAATGTAATTTGGTACAGTCATTGTGGAAAACAGTATGGAGGTTCCTCAAAAAATTTAAAATAGAACTACCACATGATCCAGCAATTCCACTAGGGAGAGGTAGTGGAATCCAGCAATTCAGTGTCTACCCCCAAGAAAATAAAAACACTAATTCAAAAAATATATATGCACCCTTATGTGTATTGCAGCATTATTTACAATCTCCAACACATGGAAGCAGCCTAATTGTCCATTGATAGATGAATTAATAAAGATCACATACGCACGTGTGTGTGCGCATGCACACACACACATACACACACGTGATGGAATATTATTCAACCACAAAAAAGAAAAAATATTGTCATTTGCGACAACACAGATAGACTTCAGGGCATTATGCTAGGTGACATATGACAACAAACCAAAAATAAAAAACAAGCTCATAGATCCAAAAACAGATCGATGGTCACCAGGGGTAGAGGGTGAGAAGTGGGTGAAATGGGTGAAGGGGGTCAAAGGGTACGAACTTTCAGTTATGATATAAATAAGCGATGGGGATATAATGTACAACATGGTGACTATAGTTAATAATACTGTCTTGTATAGTTGAAAGTTACTAAGAAAGTAAATCTTTAAAGTTCTCGTCTCAAGAAAAAAATTCTGTAACTGTGTATGCTGATGAGATATTAACTACATTTATTGTGGTGATCATTTTGCAATATATACAAATATCAAATCATTATATTATATACCTGAACTAATATGATATTATATGTCAATTATACCTCAATTTCGAAAACTAGCCCAAAAAAGGAAAAAGAAAAAGACAAAAAAGATTCCAGCCCAAGATCCTCCACTAGCCCGTTTTCTACCCTGTCTTCCTGTGGTGCAATACCAAATTATCTATAGTTCCCTCAGACCCCCACCTCCATCCCTTTACACATAGTACTCCCTATGCCTGGGAAGCTTCCACTCTTCTTCCGGGAGAGTCTTGCCCATGTTTCAGGACCATAAAGATTAATGGTTTGGGGGTGCTCAGAATATTTTTCTACCAATTTCCTTTTGGTAGCAAACCCCACTCCCCTAGATGGGAGTGAGCACAGGGTCAAAATTCAGCCGGTTAGTTCAGTTACTTAGCAAAGATTTACTAAGAACTTACTTCGTGCTCTTCTAGATTCTACTCTTCTAGGTACTAGTGATACAGCGCTGAACGAAAGAAGACAAATCCCTGCAGTCATTCAGATCGGGGAAACACATTTGTTTATTAGATGATAATCGTAATCCTTCCTCAGAACTGGCTAATGGACATTTAAAAAGCAAAGTTCCTCTTTTCCCTCTAGGGAAGCCAAGCTGGGAGGACCTGTATATAGCGCTCTTTCCTAGCCACACTGAGAAAGCTTGTCCGCCATAGAAGATGGACTCAGAGGGAAAAAGAATTAGGAGATGGAAAGAGAAATTACCTTGACTGTATTATTTGACTCCTAGATCCAGCCAAGCCTGAAGTCTACCCTTGGATTTCCTAGTTATATGAGCCATTAAGTTCCCCTTTTTTGCTTAGACCTATTCAGCTTGGATTTCTGTCACTTGCAACCAAATGAGTCTTCACTAATACAGGGACTCAGCCCAAACTTTGCTTTCTTCTGGACATTCTCCCTGAATGACTAGTATAAGGCAGTGGCATGTTCTGAATTCTATGAGCACATACGAATGGGACCTCACTCTTGGCACTTGACATAAGTAATTAAACAGAGCTCACTTAGGACAAAGACTTTCATCTCTGAATCCCCAGGGCCTTGTATATATTAGATACTTCCAAAATGTCTGTGGGAGTAATTAATAATGAATTCTTGAAGTTATTGAATCCCTGGAGAGAGGGATTGATTGAGATCAAGAGAGATCGAATACAAAGGGCCTTCTATGATCTAAACTAACTGGAATCAACACAACACAACTTAGGTCAGACCAGCTGCCCACAGGACCCCTCCTGGAAAGGAACCCATCTGTTTCTATGGGATAACTCATTACAAATCACTAGGAAACAGCCAGTCCACTTTTTTATTGACTTGAGGCAATTAACAACTTATATCGAGAGCCGTGCTTATTATTTGGTGAGCACTAGCTAAGAGTCCTCACAATAACCCAGGAAGGTAAATACTACTACAATTCCCATTTTACAGGCAAGAAAACAGGGCCCAGAGAGTTTCCCCCAGATCCAGAGCCAGTGAGACCCTGGCTGGGTCCAGATCTGTGCTCTCAGCTACTACTGCACGTTGGCTAATCTGACACCGGGAACCTTCCAACCCTGAAAGTCTGCTGAAGGGAGGCAGGGAGATGTAGTATCGAGTAACAGAATCCACCTGGCCTCCAGTTAGAACAAGGATGTTGAAGACGCATGTCACGACCCCGGTTCTCCCAGGCAGGCAGGAATTCCTAGTCGAAGGAGACGTGTTTCTGAGTGCTTCGTTCAACTACCAGAGTTAACGACAACATAATCTTCAGTCTCCGTGCCAAACTGCTGAAAGCTGTACCTTGATTCATGGAGTGCTTACCTCAACTCTAGGAAGTAGATGTTACCACCAGCTTGACAGGTGGCAAGGCAGTGGTTCAAAAGCTTGAGTTGAATGTTGAGACGCTAGTGAATGGAGAGCCCAGACTTGAGCCCAGGTCTGTGGTTCCAAGTCCTGTGTTCCATCGGGCTGTCCTTCAAGGTCTGAAGCCAACAGGTACCAGCGCAGCAACCGGAGTTCCTGCCCTTCTGCAGCTTCTGCCCCCTATTGGCCTAGACGGGGCCCCAAACCGTACCCGACGGACACAGTCGCAGTTCTACTGCATGCAAATATGGAAAGCTATCACTGAATTTAGGGTTTTCCAAGTGTGCTCTACTCCAAGGAAGTTAATTTTAGAAATCAATATTGAGGGAGAAAACTGTCCAATATTTCACCATCCATCTTTCTCAACTGTCTTTTGTGATCTTTCTACCTATCTGTTGCAAAGTATTAACTTTGACTTTCTCCTGCATAGAGACAAGCATTCTCCTTAGCTACTTGGCAGTTAACCTAACTAGAAAGACCTGGTTTTCATTAATCCATTCAAAAAGCTTCAGCTTGGGATGCCTGGGAGGCTCAGTCGGTATAGCGCCTGCCTTCAGCTCCAGCCGTGATCTCGGGGTCCTGGGTTCAAGCCCCCCATCAGGCTCCCTGCTCAGTAGGGAGTCTGCTTCTCCCTCTGCTCCTCCCCCCACCACTTACTCTCTCTGTCTCTCTCTCAAATAAATAAAATCTTTAAATTAATAACAAACAAAAAGCTTCAGCTTATCCAAAGCAATTCTCTTGTTCCTTCCTTCCCTGAGATGATGACAATGTGTTCATCCTGATGAAAGCTCCAAGAGTGGTCTTAGGGCATGAACGTGGAACTTTGTTTTAAAATCAGACTGGAGTTATCCAGTGCATTAAAACAATTAGAGAAGCTACTCTTATACGTTGGGTTACAAAAGCTATCTTCCTCAAAAAGAAAAATATTCCATGTCTTTGGTAATTCTGTTTGTGGGATTGTTGTAGGATTATGTGAGAAAAGTATCTAGGACTGACTATACCCCAATTCTCTACTAGGTATGGGACATATATTTGTTACATTAATTAATTAGCAATTCTCTCAGCCAACACAAAGGATCTGTGCTCCTCGTATAATTAATTACTCACCAATCTACTCCTCTCTCCAACCAACCTCTGGGTCTTCAACACATAAGAAGTATAAAACGCAGACAGCACTTGCAATGTGATTCTTTTTGTTTTCAAAAAGTTTATATGTGATGATATTAGGTCAACAGAGAAAAAGACACCAAGACTTATTAGTTACTATAACTGGGGGATGGATTTGGAATAATTTTTATTTTTTATCTCTATTCTCTAAGTTTTCTACCAAAGTCAGACATAAGAGGGCGCCTGGGTGGCTCAGTTGGTTAAGCCTCTGCCTTCAGCTCAGGTCATGATCTCAGGGTCCTGGGACTGGGCTCCCTGCTCAGCGGGGAGTCTGCTTCTCCCTCTCCCTCTGTCCCTCACTCTTGCTCCCACTCTCTCCCAAATAAATCAATTAAATCTTTTTTTTTAAGTTAGACATAAGCAAAAAACACTAAAAATGTTTTTAATAGCAAAAAAATCTAAATCTGAAACCATGTTCCCCCTGGTGACAAGTCTCACTTCCCTCCCTGTACCCCAGTGGTCCCTAAGCTGCCACCCTAGCCATAGCTCACCCAGGGCTAATGCCAAGGCAGGAATTTCAGTCCCCAGGAAGAAGCTCCAGGGACAAGGGGAGGGGACCAAGGAGAGATTTCTCAAGTCAATAGTTGTAGCCCGGTGTCACTTCCGTATTCTGAAGGCATCAGCCTCTGAGTCAGACAAAGCTCTCCACAGGGCGGGACCTGCAGCCTCACTCTGCCAGAGGCCCCACCGTTGGAGAAACCACCCACCCTTGCTCTATCCTGGTCTCACCCCTTTTTCTGCTGCCCGATCCCAATAACTAGAGGCCGTCTCAGGGAAGGTCCATCCCTTGGCCAACCCCACAGTTGTGGTTAAGGAGATAAGGTTTCAAAGGCCAAGCTTTTCTGGAATTCTGGCCAATAGTGTTTACTGCTCCTTCCAGCCTTGGCAATGAATTGTGCCCAGCATAATGTGAATCCAAAAGCAATTCCCTGATGCTTGGAGGTTTATTCAGAAAGCGTGATCATGAACAGTCCAGGAGGCTCCGCTCCACCCTGCGAGGGATTTCAAAGTGACTTGACCTAGAGCCTCCTCAGCCATTCCCAGAATCCCAGCCCATCCCTAAAAATGCAGAAACCGGCTTCACCAGCACTTCTGTCCATATCCAGGGAGAAAGTAATGGCTGGCTATTCGCAGGACCTCTTGGATCTTGCAGAGGGAGATCGTGTGAGGTGAATAGCACCCAACTCTCCCTGCTCTCGCATGCCTGCCGGCACGGGCAGCCCACCAGGAGCCAGGCTGCAGCCATCCCAGGGAGGGACTCGGAGTTCAGGGTGGAATAATCCCACCGCTGCCTGCTTCACAAGCACCGTGTGAATGCACATGAGGTGACGAGCACCTTTTGTGGCTTTGCTCTCCTGTTCTAGAACTGGGGTGGGGTGGGGGGCGGTGAGTGCACCCACAAGAGTGGTCAGTATATTGTCCAAACAGGACATTCTGGAATGAAAAGGGCAACTATGAATAGTTATGCCAGGGTAACAGGTGTTAAACAGGAATATTGCAGACAAGATATGTGGTTACCACAGAAAACATCTTCCTTCCGCTCCTACTGCCAGGGGTCAGCTCCTGGAGTGGTGGGTGCGTTGTTCTCTCCCAGAACATGTGCCACCAAAGAAAGTCTCCTTTCCAAACCAATCAAGACCTCAACCAGCAAGCCCCCTGGCATCCCAGGAAAAGATGAAGAAACAATCACATGAACCACAAAAGTATGAGCACAGCATTCTCCACCTGGTTCACACTAAATCTCCCCGGGCCAGAAACGTACTTGGCAGGTAGCACGTGGTCAGTAAATATCTGTTGAATGAATGAATGAGCGTTTCTCAAGTCATTCGCAGAACTCCAGGAAATCAGAAAGACTTGGCAGTCCTAGGTAACACTGTTGCCTAAACTAGGTAACTATTAGGTTTGAACGCAGGACAGCTGCAAAATCTAAGGCATTACCTAAACTGCTATGCATTTCCTTTTGGTGGAGTTTATAAGTAAATATGAAATGTACAAAGGTTTACAGTAACAGACTGAACTGAAACTGGAAGTTTCTACAAATAAACAGATTGGGAAAAAATGACTTTGAAGCCACCGCTGAGCTTCAAATAAATGAATGATTTCCTGCAATATTTCCAATGTGAGCTCATTCAAATTGTTACTGGCCAAAATCGGGACTGAGTCAAACCAATGCACACTACGCACATCAGAATTCCTCTACCCTCATCCTCCGTGTGCCTAAGTTCCCTGAAGAGCGGGGGCCGTGAGACAGTAAGATTTGCAAAACGTTCAGCGGGGGAAATGTCTGAGAAGTCTCAAGGAGAAGGAACGGGAGGGACGGGGAGGGCTTTCAGACCATAATGCAGGTGGGACACCTGGGACAGGAAGAGGGGAAGGTAGGAGGGTCCGGGATAGAGAACCTCTGATGACACAGTTGTAAGACTGTTCCAGCCAGGTTGATGGGTAATCCTGGAGCCAGCTGCCCGCAGAGTCCCACCTCCTACAGTGGTGGGCCAGCACCACGTCAGTCACTAGCCCGGAGGAGGTGTGGCCTCGGCACAAACGTGGTGGCAGAGCCAAGGGGTAGCAGCCTCCATGCCCCCGCAGAGGCGTTCTAAGCATCACGTGTTCATGGCGTCACACACGCCGTTTGAAATAATGCTTTCCCTGGAGTGACCTTCTGTGAATCCAAACACGCTCTGGTGAAATCATGCCAGCCATCAGTGGAACGCTTACAGGAGGCAACAGGTAAGCTCCCGCCACCAACTTCTGCTCCCAACTGCTGTAACTTGTCATTCCACTAGTCAAGATCAAACTGTCTCACAGAATCTCAATCAATGGCAAGCTTTTATTTAAAAAATAGAAATCTATTCTTTCATTTGAATATCTCCAAAGAATCGAACTCATCCTGGGCGACCACATGGTGGCTATCCAGAGGCACTGAAAAGGGAGGCATTTGGTCACCATGATCCAGCAGTGAATTCTTTGCATAGGGTTAGGTTTTAAGTTCTTCGTGCTGCTCTTGGTCAATCAGCGACTGTGATTTGGGTTCAGAAGCCATCCAAGGAGAGCAAGGGTTGAGCCCCCCTTAACTCATACCCAGATGGAACACCTTCCTCAGAAAAGCTGGTCCTCCCCAATAACCCCTGGAAGAAATGACCGGAGAAGATTATTTGCATCAGAAAAGCTGAGGGTGATTTCAGCAGCAGGAAGCTGAACGGGAAGCCAGGTTGCACACAGAGCCTGCTTCTCAGCACATAAAGCAACATTTGTCTAGTGAAGTAGAAAGATCCCATGACCCGGAGGGGACAACGTACTTTGGATCCTGGCTTTGACGCAGACTTGCTAGGGGAGCCTGGACATGCGGGCCCAATTCAGCAAACAGGTATGAAGCCTCCACTACATGCAAACCGCAATCCTCTCTACTCTCATTTGCTTGTGAATTAAGTATAGGTCAGGGTTTCTCAACCGTGGCTCTACTGACATTTTGGACCAGATATCTCTTTGTGGTGGGACTGTCTTGTGCATCTTAGAATGCTCAGCAACACCTCTGGCCTCTGCTCACTGGACACTCCCAAGCACCCCCTCCAGTTGTGCCAATCAAATGTCTCCCTTATCTCTGACTGTCCCTTGGGGACAAAGCCACCCCTGCTTAAAAACCACTGCTGTACACATCCTGACTTAACTATCTCTGAAAGGTTTGGACAAGTGAAATGAGATGGCCATCCTTTGGACAAAGAAGAACTCTATTAAGAACTCTATTTTTATTACTCTATTTACTTATTGAATGCCTACTATGTCGCTGTCTTTCTATGTGTCATCTCATTAATCCTCAACCCATGAGGTGGGCAATGTTCATTTCATTCTGCAGATAAGAAACTTAAACATAGGGACACCTAGGTGGCTCAGTCGGTTAAGCCTCTGCCTTCAGCTCAGGTCATGATCCCACGGTCCTGGGATCGAGTCCCACATCGGGCTCCCTACTCAGCGGGGAGTCTGCTTCTTCCTCTCCTTCCCACTCATGATCTCTGTCACTATCTCTGTCTCTTTCTCAAATAAATAAAATCTTTTTTTAAAAAAAGAAACTTAAACATAAAAAAAAAGAAAGAAACTAGAACATAGACTGTTTAAGCGACTTGCCCTAGGACGCACAGCTAGTGAATGGCAGAGGCAGGAATCCGACACAAGTCTACTCCAAAGCTACGCTCTTAATCACTAGGTTTTATTTTTCCTGGAACACAATAAAAACAAAAGCTGGCAGATGAAAAAGTACTTAACACGTGAAAGTGATTTACTATTATCATCATTATTATTATTATTATTACTATTACTATTCATCCAGCAGCTAGAGAGAGCCAGGGCATGGAAGACAGAAGACTTGGTCACTGTCAATAATGAAGAAGAGAAGAGGTTGCTTCCCCTGGGGCTGGCAGATGTGGGATGGCTCCCTTTCCTCGCCCAGAGCAGCCTCTCTCCCACCACGCCCGGCTGAGGTCACAGATCCTAGGTGCCATCACTCATCCATGAGAAACAGCGCAATAAAGCAGATCCCACCTGCTGGTTCTGCTGCGGGTCCTGATCTTTCCTGTAGCTTGAAGGCCTCCTTGAAACAACCACCTGCACAAGCCAGTGAGCGCGTCTCTACCCCAGGCCATGACCTTACCTCAGCATCATATTCCAGTACAGGAAAGGCATCAAGTCGGCCTTCATGACGTACATGGTAAGTCGCTCTCTGCTCTGGTCAAAGGGGAAGGTTTCCAGTGGCTGAGCATTGTAGTCAAACTCCGCGAGAATCACACGGTTGTAGCCAGTCACCAGTGGACACGAGGTGTAGCCGTCATACTACATTTGCATGTGAGACGGAGTTGGAAAGTGGCTTTTTTCATGGTATTATAGAAATACTTTAGAATGTATTATTTACTCTAAATAGTGGCAATATTCATTCTTTTTTGTATATTTTCATTTTTTGTACAGTGAAACATGGAAATTATCTAACAAAAATATATGCAAAAGGCAAACATTAAAGAGCCCCTATGAAAGAAACCAATTAAGAAAGTGGCAGAATTGGGGAAAACACTGCTTTCACACAGAATAGGAGATGGTAATTGAGACGGGGCTTCGTACAAGGCATACAAACCTTTTTCACTGGTTTTTGATTCTTCATAATCAGAGAAATTGTTCTGTCAAGTATTCCCGACTGGGCAGCTATAAGAGAAATGGAAAAGTCAGAAAAATATAAGCATCTAGGTTTTCCAAGAAAACTAATTTGCAAATAAATGCAAGCAAGTTAGGAAGCCTCTATTCCCCTACCCCTCTAGATTTTAACTAGAACATGACTCACCTTACCACTCGAAGTTCTGGCTACCAAAAAGGGTTCTTTAATTCATCAAAGGCCCACAGAGATGCCTCTGTAAGTTCAAAACTCAAGAGCCAGTTCTCTCCGACAAGAGAACCCTAAGGATGGCCCTCCCCCAAACCCATTCCCCCTAATCCTAGAGGTCAAAGGTAGTCAACTTGGTCTGTGTGTCTGGAATCCCCTAGCCTATTCAGATGTCCCTTTGTCCTTGTTCAGACAGCCTCAGGTATATCCAATTAGGCCAAACAGTGAGTTGTCCCCTGTACTGGAATGCCCTGGCAGAGGCTGGTCTGGACCAGATAGAGACAGTCAGACACATAGACAGATGTTTTTGGGGTTTGATGGCAAGAGTGGGAGACTGCCTTTTTTATTTTTAAAATATTCAAACTCTATCATTCTTGTTTCATCTATCCCATCATACAGACCACTTTTTTTTTTTCTGGAATATTTTCAGAGCAAACATCACAACAATTCACCCATAATTTTTTCTGTGTATATCTCTGAAAAATGAGAAACGTCTTAAATACAAACCCAATCGCATTTTTACACCTGAAATACTAGCAATAATTCCTTAATATCATCTAATTCCCAGTCTGTGTTCAATTTTGAATAATCAAGACTGCTCTTTTAAAAATACAGGCAGTTTGTGTCTCTAGCAGTAGAAAACTAGATTTACTTCTGAGAAAAGATGGGTTATGTTTATACTGTAAAATGTTCATTAAAGCAGTTATTTTGCGATCCCCAAAGTCAAGAGTCAACAAAATTTATCTGTAAAGGGAAATTCTACAGGGGTGTCTGGCTGGCTCAGTCAGTTGAGTGTCCGACTCTTGATTTCAGCTCAGGTCATGATCTCAGGGTTGTGAGATCGAGCCCTGCAACGCACTCTGTGCTCAGCGAGGAGTTTGATTGAGATTCTCTCTCTCCCTCTGCCCCTCCCCCTGCTTGCTCTCTCTCTTTCTCTCTCTAAAACAAGTAAACAAACCTTTAAAAATATATATACAAATTTTATATATATTTTTTTATTTTACATATATATAAACTTGCTGTCCTCATTGTTTTAACATCTCTAAAGGTCTTATTTCCATTTTGGAAAACTCTGTTCCCTGTTGAAGGTCATAGAGAGCTTGGAATCTTTACTGAGAAGACCCGAGGAGGCCTCTGCAGCAGGGCATCAGGGCCAACAGATGAGGAGAAACAATGGCCAGCAGGTGCCACCAGCAGAGAGGCTGGGACCCAGGAAGCAGTCACACTGTCCAGGTTTAAGGTGTGTGTGTGTATGAAAGTGTATGTGAGTTGTGGGTTTTCCCCATATTATAATCTCTTTCTGTTAAGCCCAGACCTTCAGTTAACTTGTTAAATGTCACATCCTGGTCTTGACTGTGGTGTGGGTAATGAAGGGAGAATCTTGGGGCAGAGAAAGAGGCATGAGCCACAGGAAAGCTGGAATCAATGTGGCAAGATGGGGGTCTCACTCACAGTAGCACAGTGGTCTGGAATGAGGTAAGACACCTGGTTGGGTGGCAAGTAACCCAAGAATGGGTTATGGAACAAATGAAAACCTTGCTAGGGATACTCAGAACACCTGGGGAAGGGAATCTAATGAGAAATGTGGATCCACTTGGGGAACACTGGGACGACTGTTATTTCATCGCTAAAATGTGAAATGACACACACACACATATATGTGCATTTAACATGAATGCAATGAAAGCATTCACACTGTCTGAAATACAAACGGATTGGAAACAACATAAATATAATTTAACAGTAGACTCATTAAATAAATTCTGGAGCAACCATACAATAGAATATAGACGGGAAAAAAACAGATGTAAAAACAATGGGGACACTCTCTACATGGTTAGGGGGAATGTAGAAGCAGCAAATGCAAGACAGAGCTGGGAGCAAGATTTTTCACGTATAACTTTTGTGTAATCATATTTAATATTATCTCTTCAGAACAGTAAATGAAATGTGTTTGAAGTAGGCCACACACTGGGTAATCTGGGCTTCACATGCATCCACAGGCATTTTCCACACATAAATTCATCAGGTTACAGTAAGAGAAATGTAAATTTAAAGTACCGTCATGCAGTCTGCCTATAAATCAGAAAGAGAAAAGATACCTTTACAGTGGAGAGAACCAACAGGCACCCCTTCACCCAGCGATGGAATCTAGCTTCACCAAGGATAAGACAACCCAACATGGCGGGCTCCTAAGGTAAGACAGCGGGAGGAACACAGCCTCACGTGTGGAGGGTCTTGCCAACCTGAATCTAATTTTAAGAAAACCACCAGACAATTCTAAATTATGGGATGTTCTACAAGACAACCAACTTGGATTCTTCAAAAACGCCAGTGTCATGAAAGTCAAAAAACAAATGTCAGAAGCCCTATTCTAGATTAAAGAAACCAAAGAGACATGACATCCAATGCAGTGTATAACACTTAACTGGCTCATGGATATGGGGGGGGAGGGTAATAAAGGCCATTTTTATGAAAACTGGAGAAACCGGAACTGGCTTGTATATGAGAGGATTATGAGATAATATAGTGTTCAATGTTCCATTCCTTGGACATGATCATGGTCTTGTGGATATGGAGGAGAAAGTTCTCTTAAGAGATGCAGGTCAACGTACTTGAGGGTGAGGTATTACTATGTCAAAACACACTTTCAAATGGCTCACCAAAAAAAAAATGTACATGGAGTAATAAAGCCAGTGTTACAAAAGATGATAACTGGTTAATATCTGAAGGCTACATGGATATTCATTGTACTTTCCAATTTTTCACAGGTTTGAGATTTTTGAACTCAAGAGTTGGGGGAAAGGATTATTAATAATGAAAAAGACATTGAGTACGTTTTCTAGAAAGCGTTTCGTGGGTTGCAATAGTGAAAGCAACACAACCTGTTCCGCAGGTATGCAATTCACACAAAACACTTGTGTTTTATAGCATCTGGAGAAGACAGTTCCTGTCTAGAGAGGACAGCATCTAAAAGGTAATTCTCCTCATCACTGCTAGTGCAGAACATGGAAGTAAAGAATTTAGTTTTCCAGTCTAAGGCCTTAATCGTGTACCAATCAGGGCACGCTCCACTGCATTTGTCCTAACAGAACAATTTTCTGGTCTGCAAGCTTTCATTGACTTGCATGTGTTTTCTGTGGAAACAAACACTTCCCCAACTTTACGGTGTTTCAAGCCGAAGAAAAATAGCCAAACTGCCTAGTGTCACAGGCAAAAAAGGCCAAGGAGAGGAGCGTGGCAGTATGAGAAGTAACAGAATTCCAGAGAGCTGGGAAAGTGGTACCCTAATGCGCCCTCCCCTGCAAACAACTACTCGGACCTGAACGAAGGCAGAGGAGGTCAGGCTACTCTTTCTTCTTCACACGATACTAAGTTCACAGACAACTTGCTTCTGTGTTAGGAAGGCTGAAGTCATTTTTAGGCCACAAAAGTTTCATTATTAATGCGATGCCATTTGTGCCAAGCTTTGGTTTTTGTTATGATAGTGCCTCAGGGTGACATCATTCTGAGAGAGGAAGAAACCAGCTCATTCTCTTACCTACTGCAGCAGCGGTCTTCGACGTGGGAAGGTTAGTGCAGTCCCCAATCCCGAACACATTTGGGTATTTCTTGTGTTGAAGCGTTTCTTTATCTACGTCCACCCAGCCGGCAGCATCAGCCACCGGACTCGCCTTGAGGACATCTGGCGAGCTCATGGGCGGTGTCACATGAAGCATTTCATACTACAAAGAAGGAAAGCATCCAAATCTGTGTTTTTTCCAGGAATTCTCTAGCCCCACAAGCTGTCCCCTGATCTCCTTACCATACTACGGCTGCTTGGCACACCACCTACTTCCGTGGGGGCTCTGCTCCTCACCCTCTCCAAGATCCTACACACCTCCATACAGCGTCCTGATAAAACGACTAACCACTCTCTTGCCTGATGTGTCTCCCCGTATAGGGTCAAAATGATCATCCTGGGCAGGAGGCATGGGGGAATCAGAAACCCTGGAATGGGGGCGCCTGGGTGGCACAGTCGTTAAGCGTCTGCCTTCGGCTCAGGCCGCGATCGCGGTGTTCTGGGATCGAGCCCCACATCAGACTCCTCCGCTGGGAGCCTGCTTCTTCCTCTCCCACTCCCCCTGCTTGTGTTCCCTCTCTCACTGGCTGTCTCTCTCTCTCTCTCT
>NC_048222.1:59998456-60007583 GCF_002007445.2 Ailuropoda melanoleuca
AATAAAATAAATCTTAAAAAAAAAACAAAAAACAAAAAAAAAAAAAACCACTGGAACGCACCTCACTGACGTTCAGAAAGAACACACTGACATTTCTGTTATCCCTAAAACAAAGGAGGTGGTGTTTCTCAGTGGCTCTCTCCCTGATCCTTAGCTGTCCGCATGTAAAGTCTGGTACTTGGCTTTTATTCTGCAAAAAGGTGCTCGCAATCCCTGAAACCTATAGTCTGTGTTCAGAGCTGGTAAGTGAGAACCATTCCCAAATAGAGGTGGCCTCTCAAAATCCATAAAGGAAACCATCAGAATGCCAATTTAAGGTGAAATAAAGGGCAGTGACACTATTAACTAGCATGTTGGAGGAGAGAGGGATCTGATTCAGTAAAGGGCTTACTGAACAGTATAACGGACAGGATGGATTTTCCCCCCCCAAAGAAAAAACCTATAGCAGCGTTACCCTTGGCAACAGTGCACTGACCCACTTGGATCAATTAGGATGGCTCATTTAATTTTTTTATTTATGTAATACTTCATTTACATAATATTTTTGTAGTTTATCCCTTTTAGTCTTTTTATTATTATTTATAAACTCCATCTAGCAATTTCAAACTGATTTAAGGGTCCCAAAAACATTTCATTAAGGTGAAAACTTTAGCATCTTAAGACAATCCCAGCCTTGTGATAGTCAACAACTCCTGGTTTCCATAAGGTGGTCCATGCCCTCGTCAGTGCTCGGCAATCATGAGCGGTGGAAGGAGTTAGGGGGTGGCTTGTCTTCATTCCCGCTCTCGGACCATTATAAGTTTAATCAGCCCTAAGGTAGAACAGGGCTGTAAATGACCAGTGCTCCTCTGCAAGGCGACCTTGCTCAGGTCCCTGAGCCTGGCTCTGTTAATGAACGTGGAGACTGAGCACGTGTCTGCAGGATAATGTATGAAATGGCCAACAACCATCATCCACCAAATTACTAAGGCTATAGGTCTATTTTTCTATAGTTAACCAGAACCACTTTTTTTTTTAGCTGAGGGCAAAATCTTAGCAGAGTCATCTCTGTCTACTGGCATTAATCTGCTTAAATTTTACAAGTACGCATGAATTCCATACATCTTTGCTGGAGGAAAGTTAAATATTTCCATATAATCATCAAAAACACGTGAAGCTTTACTTGAGCTAACATCCTACAAAAGACATGCCAAGGTCTGCTTTATAGATTTATTGAAAATTAACATTGGCATTTAGCTGTAGCTTATCCTTTATATGTTATTTCTGAAAACCATGTATGATAAATAACTTGGATCTTCTTCATTAACATAAATAATCTATTCAGAATGCTGGTTTTGAAACTTTAATGTTTAGAAGCAGCATTTGGGAGACTTGTGGGAAATGCAGGTTCCAGGGCCCCATCACCCCGAGATCCCAATACAGCGGGTCTCGGAGAGTCCCAGGACTCTGCACTTAAACAAAATCTCTAGGAGATTCTGACACATGAAACCTGTAGGTGACACTCTTAGAAGCTCTGGCTTGAAGGAACAGGTTCGTTTTACAATGAAAAACAGAATGTCATTTTTATGGACAAGTCCCTTCGCCTTCCATTTCCTTATCTATAAAGAAATATCTTACGGTTGACTGTTGAACAAGGCAGGGGTTAGGCTATAGGATTTCTTTTCTTTTCTCTTTTTTTTTTTTTTTAATTCTTTGCAGTGGTGGTTCTCAATCCTCCTGTATTTGAGAATTATCAGAGGAACTTTTGAAACTCCCAATCATCAGCCCCCCCAAACTAATTAATTAAAACCTGTGGGGGTTAGACTCAGATATCAGAACATTACAAATCACCCCGGGTACTTCCGGTGTGCAGTGAGGGCTGAAAGTCACTACTTCACACCTTTTGGTAGATTTTTTGAAATTCATATTTTAAGAGTGGGTTTGGGTTTGGAAAGAAAATCTGACCTGAAATCCTATCACTCAAAGGGGACACAAATATCCTTCTTCTTTACAAACTGTTTAGAAGAACAATAACCGTTTATTTATCCAAGTCCCCATCCACAACTTCAACTATCCACAGCACAGCCGAGAACCAAAGTAAAAAAGACCAAAAAACAAAATTAAGTTCATGCATCATGCACTCAAGTGCATACACTTTGCTCATAAAATATGCTGTGGGCCCTCCCTTGTAGCCCATTCACTCTTACTTTACATAGAACTGAACAAGTCTGGCTATCTCATTTGCCAGCCAATGCGGAATTAGCAGCAGCAGCTTAAAAGAGCTGAAGCTGCAGGGACCTTCTAAAGTCACTTACAACTGCTTGACAGCCAGGAAAGAAGAAAACCAGAAAGCTACAAAAAGGACACATACAAAATCAAATAACAGAGTAGTCTGAGACCCTTTTATAAGGTGATAACTAGCCCTAGGAGGCCTTAGGTGCAGAACTATAGAAAAGCTATTCAAAATTATGACCCTGAGCTGCAGCAAGCAGACATTAGATGAGCCTGGGACATCCTGTGTCATCAGAAAGCAAGAAAATGCTCAAAAATATGATGGCGACAAGTCACAAGGGCATTGCCATCTTGAAAGGGCTCCTACTGACCAAATCTGGGACAATGTGAGCATCAAAATAATTATGGACAGTAACGAATTATAAACCATTCGGGGTAAAAACAAAATTCATGAGTTCATACCAATAAAGGTAGAGAGAAAGCTTGGTTGGAAAAATCATCATTTTGCAACCACCATAGTAAAGACTGGATTAGGCAAAAATCATCAGTGGGTGGCAAATCCAGTGGGAAACTTAATGAGGAGGGAGTATGGTGTTTGCTTGGTCTTAAAGTGTCTCCCCACAGACTTCTTATTAGTAGCAAGGGGGGAAAAGAATAATAATTAAACAGTGGAGAAATCGGGCCATCTCTTAACTGGTGATGCAAATGAACATCATCAATGAGGGGCAGGGGACCATTCTGTGCTCTCAAGTGTGATACGCTAGAAAGACATGACATCACTCATGCAATACTTCAGTCTAAAATACACAGCCTAGGGGCACCTGGGTGGCTCAGTCATTAAGCGTCTGCCTTCGGCTCAGGGCGTGATCCCAGCATTATGGGATCGAGCCCCACATCAGGCTCCTCCGCTATGAGCCTGCTTCTTCCTCTCTCACTCCCCCTGCTTGTGTTCCCTCTCTCGCTGGCTGTCTCTCTCTCTGTCAAATAAATAAATAAAATCTTTAAAAAAATAAAATAAAATACTCAGCCTAAAACTGATCACAAGAAAACATAAACAAACCCCAAATGAGGAGCATACTATTAAAAAATAAAGCGGTGGGAGGCAGGCTGTATTATTCCAAAATATCAACCAAGAAAGGCCGTGGAAATGTTCCAGATCAAAGGATGCTCAAGAGACACCACAATTAACAGGCAATACCTGCCTGTTGACTGGGTTCTGCCCTGGAGGAAGAAAAGCACTATAAATGCTATTGGGTCAATCAACAAAATCAGAATACAAACGATAGATTAAAATATTGTACCCATGCTAAATTTCCTAAATTGGTAACTGTACTGTGGTTATGTAAAAGAATAGGGATCTCTTAAAGGATTTACAGTAAAGTATTTAGGTAAAGGGCCATGATGTATGAAGTATATAATTCACCTTTAGAGGATTTGAGAATATATTCTATTATATTATATTTTATATGTGGAGAGAGAGAGATAGAGAGAGGTCAAATGATAAAGCCAATAGGGTAAAACTCTAAAATAAACGAATCTAGGTAAAGGCTACACCACGTACAGTTTTCTTTGTACTGGTTTTACGTTTGCAGTTTCTCTACGTTTGAGATTATTTGCAAATAGAAGTTTAAAATTATGACCTTGAGTCATCAGTAACATCTTAAATGAGAGTCAATACACACCACTTAAGAAAGGAAAGATGTGTGCAATACCTTTTAGAAAAAGCCTGCACTAAAAAGCTTAAGATGTGAAGTTTTGATGCTTAGAAGATTCGTTGTTGGCTCACTTCAAAATTCCTTTTTTCATGGAACCCTTCGTTCCTCTAAAACTGCGGAATGAATAAAATGTCACCGTGAGCCGTTCTCTCGTTGCTAACAGCTCTTGCCAGAGTGCCATAAACAAACAATTCTCCCATGGATGCTTCTCTGGGTGCCCTGACATCCTGTTCTTAATCCTCACACGCCTCTACATAAGGACGATTCCTGGCACACGGAAGAAGGAACGCACACGCAGAATCCAAGCCCACAATCTTTCCAAGTTAGGGTATGGCTCCCGGGTCTTTCAAGGATTCCGAAGCGCCTCCTTTTGTGCACAGGTGAAAGATGTTTAAAGACACCCCCCCACACACGTCACTCATGAACAACTCACAGGCAGGGCTGTTGTCCATAAATCAAGACAATCACCAAATAGCCCATTGAAGGAAGCCCTTCCTCAACTCTAGGCAAGACCAGAAGTCATCAAATATTTTTGGCTACTTCAAGTGACTCAGGGGAAGAAAAACAGAGATGCAAAATAGGATCAAAATTCACCTGATACCAGATCAACGCTCCTCAGCTCCCAGGCACACAGTCTCTCGCCTCTTTCTCGTCCCCATCCATTTTGATCCACCCTCTCCCCTACCGTTGCCTTGGTACCCTCAGTATAATCAGCCTCCCCCAGCACAGCGATGGCAGCCGGGAGGTGGGAGCCACAGTTGTCGCCGGCATCTACAGCCGTGTGTAACTGACCACTCACTGAAATCACTTGGGTCTCTCCAGGTTTGTCCAGATTCTCAAAAACAGCTTCTTGTCTATCAGCTCGGACTTCGATGAGGTTTTGCTTATAGTTAACGGTGAGGTTCCTCTCCTGGATGATCTCCTGCAGGGCCGCTGCATACTTCTTAACCCCAAAAATGGTTCCGAGGGAAGTGTTGAAAATGATATTGGCTTTGGATCGCTTCCCTGTCTGGGGAAAAAAGGAAAGAACAAAAACAACCAACATCAAAGCATTACTTCAGCCATTTTTTTTTTCCCTAGATAAGAATTAAAACCCTCAGAAGAGAGCTCACCAGCTTTCTCCATCACTATATACTGGTGGGGCAAGGTGTGAACCAATACACCATCTCCTTCTTATTTTCTGTCAGTGACACAGAAACTAAGCGACATTTGAGTCAGGGGTTAAAGAGGGTACCGTTCATGTGAAGGCCAGAGATGGAGGTCAAGTCCGGGAAAGACAAGCTGAATTGTATATTCATATACTCGTTTGTTCATCCACTCAGTCAGTATTTAATGAGGTCCTAGAGTTGGCCGGTATTGTTCTAGGTGCTGCAGGAACAGTGGTGAACAAAGTTCCCTTCCCAATGGCTCATATACATTCATACTGTTCATATGTTTCAGAGGCTGGTATTTTCCCAAATGCCTAAGATCTCAGGCCCTGAGAAAAAAGTTTTGCAAAGAGAATTCCAGGTGGGAAGAAACAGCTAGTCTCCCCTTTCCTTTGTTCAGCTCCTTTTAGGATTTGCTCACCTGGATCACACTCTTTGTTTGTCTTGAGAGAGAGAAAGAGGGAGGTTGGGGGAGGCACAGGGGAGAGGGGAAGAGAGAGAGAGAGAATCTCAATCAGACTCCATGCCATGCATGGAGTCCGACGTGAAGCTCGACCCTGGCTCGATCTCACGACTCTGAGATCATGACCCTGAGATCATGACCTGAACCAAAATCAAGAGTCAGATGATTAACTGACTAAGCCACCCAGGCGCCCTGGATCACACTATTTGAAAAAAGTTAGGTGGGTAAAAACCTCAAAAGGCTGTGCCATCCAGTAATTCTCACGGCCCAGAATGACATTTCTTAGAAATAGAAACAATGACTCGAACTGTTCCTTAGTTCCCCCGGGGGGTGGCATAGGTTTGCATAACTCAGGTGAAGGCTTCCCAGGGTGGGTTCCAAGCACACATTTGGGTGGCTCTTCGGTCCCACCTGCCCCTCCCCTTCTCTCACCTGTCCCTTTACAGAACTACCGGCTGCTTTGAATCCTGCCACTGCCTCAGGTCAAACCACACTGTGATAAACCAAATGTGACACCCCACACAAGGACAGGAGGGCAGAAGCAGCTTCCCCACAGCTTCGCGCCAGGGGTGCTCGAGCTGCGGACACTGGCTCTGACACACATGACGAATGCAGAGTGTCCCCACCCAAATAGCTCTTTCCACCAAGGTCTAACTTCTGTCAACATTTTTTTATTTTTGCCTTTAGAATTGGCATTTTGCCTACTTGATAAACAAAGATGTTTATCAAGAGCCAGAAAATATTCATAATCTTGAACTTGAGTGGGAGCAATTGAGGATATTGTTATATGAAAGAACAATGTACAACCGATTGTCCAACTATATGGAAATATTTAAACAACCGCTAACATATCTTCCCACAAGATTTCTATGTACACATTAAAAGTATGTTACAAAGACTATTTAATAAAATGCAGTACATCTAAATTTGTATGGTATGATTGTAACTATTAAAAAAAAAGAAATAGGGGAACCTGTGTGGCTCAGTCGTTAGCGTCCAACTCTTCATTTCGGCTCAGGTCATGATCTCAGGGTCATGAGGTCAAGCCCGGCATCAGGCTCCACTCTGGGTGTGGAGCCTGCTTAAGATTCTCTCTCTCCCGGGGCGCCTGGGTGGCACAGCGGTTGGGCGTCTGCCTTCGGCTCAGGGCGTGATCCTGGCGTTATGGGATCGAGCCCCACATCAGGCTCCTCTGCTGTGAGCCTGCTTCTTCCTCTCCCACTCCCCCTGCTTGTGTTCCCTCTCTCGCTGGCTCTCTCTATCTCTGTCAAATAAATAAATAAAATCTTTAAAAAAAAAAAAAAGATTCTCTCTCTCCCTCTCCACCTGCCCCACCCCACTGCATGCTTTCTCTAAAACAAAACAAAACAAACAAACAAAAAACACATGTATAGGGAGCAAAATAGGACAGGTCAAATTGATAACAGCAGCTATATTAAGGTAATTGGATTATAGTGACTTCATTTTTTCTATTTTATAAACTTCCAATTATATAATTTTGTATATATGTAATAAAAATTTATAAATAAAAAAGGTATTTTGACACGGATAAAATGGAATTCTGGCATCATTGGATTAAAGCCATCTGCCCTCCTTGTCTCTATTCCTGGGAAGGAAGCATACCTTCCTGAAATAGGCTTCTGACAAATACATGATCTTCTGGGGGGCTCCAGCACACTTTACAGGGGTATTTGGGAAGGTAAAGATGGCATTGCCCTCCTTGAAGTCCTGCAGAGCTTTCCATGTCTTCTCCACCGTTTTCACTGAATAATTGGACCCTATTTTGGGATGGTCAAAACCTTCAGGTAAGCCTTTAATCTGCAAGAAAGCACACAAGGAAATTATTTTTAAACAAAAGTGCAGATTCATGAGTGTAAATTTTTTAAGGAAAGTGCAAAAACTCTTGTTTAGAGCTTCCGTTTTCTGCCATTTCTATAATCTCGCAAGTATTTCAGTCCAATCATTAGCCCCCAGGACTCACACACATTGGAGTAGGCAGGAGGGCAAGGGATCTGCTAAGATCAGGACTGTGGTGCTTGGCGTCAACTGCCAAACTGCAGAATGGACTCGGCCCATGGGAACCCCTTTGCCTCCCTGGCCTTGACACCATGATTTGAACATATCTCTTCCCACCATGAAGGTGAAGACAAGAAGCCAGCCATGCTTCCTTTTTGGAGAACCAATTGCCTTACTGGGAAGAAGGACAGGCAGAACCGAGAGCCATACTGTCAATAATCACAAACGTAAACTACCCTGTATCAGGTTGTACCAAATCAAACTCTTGGTAAGGGCAGTAAAGGCAGGTAATTAAAAACATGGACTTGGGACCCCCACAGATCTGGCTCGAGTCCCAGCTTTTCCACTTACGAGTATTGTGACCCTGGGTAAATTACCCAATATTCCTAAGCCAGCACATCTCAAAGGGCAGTTCCTGGGAACTTGCTAGAAATGCAAATTATCAGGCCCCACCCACATCGCTGATTCAGAAACTCAGGGGCAAGCCCAGCAATCTGCCTGGCTCTCTGGGTGGTTCTAACGTACACCGAGTTTATGTTCATCATCTGTAAAATGGGGGTAAAAGTAGATGCTTCAGAGGGTTGTTGGCAGGAAGATATGAGACCACACACATACAGTGCTTAGAAAAATGGCACCCACACGGTAATGCCCCACAAAGCGTCAGTGTATTCCTGCCAGTAAGATTAACTGGACACCTGTCTTTGGTATTAGAAGGTACGGAGACTGAGTTGAGACCCAAGCACTGGTTCTTCCATTAAGAGCAGAGAACCATCAAAAACCAGAAGACGGGCTGGTCCTTCGGAACCCTCGCAGGCTCTTCTCCAGACTGTAGGGCAACCACGTGACGCCCGCCCCTCAGCTGTCAAGGAAGCAGTGCCAGGAACGCGTCCACGACGCTCACTGTGAAAAGCAACTATTCCCCTGATTACAGACCATTATCTCCTGCTACAGTTTAAGTAGTTGTAATATCAGCAGTTTCAACAGAATTATCATGATTATTATTATTATTTTTATAAAATCTCCTTGTATCTTACTGTTTCTAAAGTCTCAGCCCATGCTGACAGTGGATAATTCACTGCGGGAACTCGTACTGGCTCCTAGACACAGATGAGGGAACTGAAGGACAGCAAAGTTGAGAGACCCACCTAGACTCTTACAGAACCAGATGCCGAGACTCCTGACCATGGCCTCGAGTACTCCTCACACGACCTCCCTACTTCCTGGTTCCAAAAGCAAAACACACTAGCCAAGCGATAAACAGCTGATCTCTTATTTCCTTCATTACTTGCCTCTAGTTTGAAGAGGTTGTTGTTAAGGAAAAAGGTGCCATAAAGTGGTAACCAAGTCCCTTTTAGGAAGACGGGTGACAAAGGGCAGTTTATGACCCCTCATCCAATTCAAGTTGCTTCTCTGGGAACTCTGGAGCAGAGGGAGGCAGGGAGAGTCAGAGAAAGAGAGGAGATCTGACTCGCCCTTTGGCTGACCAGCCAGGGAGCAGGACATCATGCTGCAGGGACGCCGTGGAACTGAGGGGATAAAAGAGGCAACTCGGTCCTACACAGCAAGGTAGTTTT
>NC_048222.1:60008558-60112849 GCF_002007445.2 Ailuropoda melanoleuca
TCTCTATCTCTGTCAAATAAATAAATAAAATCTTTAAAAAAAAAAAAAAGATTCTCTCTCTCCCTCTCCACCTGCCCCACCCCACTGCATGCTTTCTCTAAAACAAAACAAAACAAACAAACAAAAAACACATGTATAGGGAGCAAAATAGGACAGGTCAAATTGATAACAGCAGCTATATTAAGGTAATTGGATTATAGTGACTTCATTTTTTCTATTTTATAAACTTCCAATTATATAATTTTGTATATATGTAATAAAAATTTATAAATAAAAAAGGTATTTTGACACGGATAAAATGGAATTCTGGCATCATTGGATTAAAGCCATCTGCCCTCCTTGTCTCTATTCCTGGGAAGGAAGCATACCTTCCTGAAATAGGCTTCTGACAAATACATGATCTTCTGGGGGGCTCCAGCACACTTTACAGGGGTATTTGGGAAGGTAAAGATGGCATTGCCCTCCTTGAAGTCCTGCAGAGCTTTCCATGTCTTCTCCACCGTTTTCACTGAATAATTGGACCCTATTTTGGGATGGTCAAAACCTTCAGGTAAGCCTTTAATCTGCAAGAAAGCACACAAGGAAATTATTTTTAAACAAAAGTGCAGATTCATGAGTGTAAATTTTTTAAGGAAAGTGCAAAAACTCTTGTTTAGAGCTTCCGTTTTCTGCCATTTCTATAATCTCGCAAGTATTTCAGTCCAATCATTAGCCCCCAGGACTCACACACATTGGAGTAGGCAGGAGGGCAAGGGATCTGCTAAGATCAGGACTGTGGTGCTTGGCGTCAACTGCCAAACTGCAGAATGGACTCGGCCCATGGGAACCCCTTTGCCTCCCTGGCCTTGACACCATGATTTGAACATATCTCTTCCCACCATGAAGGTGAGGACAAGAAGCCAGCCATGCTTCCTTTTTGGAGAACCAATTGCCTTACTGGGAAGAAGGACAGGCAGAACCGAGAGCCATACTGTCAATAATCACAAACGTAAACTACCCTGTATCAGGTTGTACCAAATCAAACTCTTGGTAAGGGCAGTAAAGGCAGGTAATTAAAAACATGGACTTGGGACCCCCACAGATCTGGCTCGAGTCCCAGCTTTTCCACTTACGAGTATTGTGACCCTGGGTAAATTACCCAATATTCCTAAGCCAGCACATCTCAAAGGGCAGTTCCTGGGAACTTGCTAGAAATGCAAATTATCAGGCCCCACCCACATCGCTGATTCAGAAACTCAGGGGCAAGCCCAGCAATCTGCCTGGCTCTCTGGGTGGTTCTAACGTACACCGAGTTTATGTTCATCATCTGTAAAATGGGGGTAAAAGTAGATGCTTCAGAGGGTTGTTGGCAGGAAGATATGAGACCACACACATACAGTGCTTAGAAAAATGGCACCCACACGGTAATGCCCCACAAAGCGTCAGTGTATTCCTGCCAGTAAGATTAACTGGACACCTGTCTTTGGTATTAGAAGGTACGGAGACTGAGTTGAGACCCAAGCACTGGTTCTTCCATTAAGAGCAGAGAACCATCAAAAACCAGAAGACGGGCTGGTCCTTCGGAACCCTCGCAGGCTCTTCTCCAGACTGTAGGGCAACCACGTGACGCTCGCCCCTCAGCTGTCAAGGAAGCAGTGCCAGGAACGCGTCCACGACGCTCACTGTGAAAAGCAACTATTCCCCTGATTACAGACCATTATCTCCTGCTACAGTTTAAGTAGTTGTAATATCAGCAGTTTCAACAGAATTATCATGATTATTATTATTATTATTATTTTTATAAAATCTCCTTGTATCTTACTGTTTCTAAAGTCTCAGCCCATGCTGACAGTGGATAATTCACTGCGGGAACTCGTACTGGCTCCTAGACACAGATGAGGGAACTGAAGGACAGCAAAGTTGAGAGACCCACCTAGACTCTTACAGAACCAGATGCCGAGACTCCTGACCATGGCCTCGAGTACTCCTCACACGACCTCCCTACTTCCTGGTTCCAAAAGCAAAACACACTAGCCAAGCGATAAACAGCTGATCTCTTATTTCCTTCATTATTTGCCTCTAGTTTGAAGAGGTTGTTGTTAAGGAAAAAGGTGCCATAAAGTGGTAACCAAGTTCCTTTTAGGAAGACGGGTGACAAAGGGCAGTTTATGACCNCCTACTTCCTGGTTCCAAAAGCAAAACACACTAGCCAAGCGATAAACAGCTGATCTCTTATTTCCTTCATTACTTGCCTCTAGTTTGAAGAGGTTGTTGTTAAGGAAAAAGGTGCCATAAAGTGGTAACCAAGTCCCTTTTAGGAAGACGGGTGACAAAGGGCAGTTTATGACCCCTCATCCAATTCAAGTTGCTTCTCTGGGAACTCTGGAGCAGAGGGAGGCAGGGAGAGTCAGAGAAAGAGAGGAGATCTGACTCGCCCTTTGGCTGACCAGCCAGGGAGCAGGACATCATGCTGCAGGGACGCCGTGGAACTGAGGGGATAAAAGAGGCAACTCGGTCCTACACAGCAAGGTAGTTTTCTTGTGAGTCTGGAAAAGCCTGCTCTTTTGCAAGAACTGCCATTAGGGCATGGACACGCTAAATTTGGATTAAAGCGTAAAGCTAAAACATATCATCATTGTTGACATCGTTGACAAAATCTTAAAAGATTTTTTTAAAAACCATAAAAAGACTGCTGAGAAAAGAAAAACTGAAAGAGGATCCCTTAGAACTCTTTCATGCCAGAATGAATACAGGGCAACTAAATACAGCATCTGATCTTGGCATAAGTAGGCCAGCGTCACACAGAAGTGGTTTCAGATAGTACCTTCTCATAGTCCAGCTGGATTCCGAGAGCAATAATAAGGTATTTGTAGGAGATCTGCAACACAAAACAATGGTATTTTAGACCAGGATCCCAGAAGTGACAGCCCAAGGGCTAACCAGCCCCAGCCCCCATGTGGCCAACCCCCATGCCTCCATTTTCTACTGTGGACACCTTGAGGCTGCGGGTGATGGGCAAGGGACAGGGAGGGAGGCACGCTCCCATCTGCCATCACGTCTGTCATTCCCGGTTTCTCAGGCCTCAGCACTTCACAAGTATTGTATGACCTGCCTGGCCCCGAGGGCTTGAGAGTCCTATGTTTTTACACAGTGGAAAGGGGTACAAAGAAGCCACAACTATTTGTGTGGTGCTTCTATTAACACCTCCTCGTGCTGAAGGGTGGGAGAAGCACTTCCTAATCAATCAACTTTAAAATTTGTAGAGTCATGTGTGACTCCCAGGCAAATCTGACCTGCCATATGGATTGGATCGATATTCTAAGTGAGAAACTGCTCTTTTGAGGGCCATGGAAAAGGATGTGATATAATGTACATGACCTTACTTAATGATCTATTTAGAACTTAAAAGTCCCTTCTTTAAATATGGGTATTGTGGGCCATCTGGGTGGCTCAGTTAAGTGTCTGCCTTTGGCTCAGGTCATGATCCTGGGGTCTTGGGATCGAGCCCCATGTCAGGCTCTTTGCTCAGCAGGGCAATCTGCTTCTCCCTCTCCCTCTGCCTGCTGCTCCACCTGCTTGTGCTCTCTCTCTCTCTCTGTCAAATAAATAAACAAAATCTCCAAAATAAATGGATGAATGAATGGTGATTACTCTTGTCAAGGGCAAAAGTATTCATATTTATCATGATGGAAATGTGGGTTTAAGATCAGAAGGAAGAAAGCTGAGGCCAGACAGTGTAAGCAAGAGGGACATAAAGAAACAGAACTTGACTAGAAACCTGGAGTTGGAGAACGATCATTAACGAAAGTCAGGAGCTCAGCAAAGGAGTAATGGGTTATAATTAACTATCCCGATCTTGTACTTAAAGGAGAAGCAGAGCAGCAAGAAGAGTAGGTCACAGCTGAAGAGAGTGCTTGGCTCAGGCTGGGGAGCCAAGGGCAGCAAGTCTCTGCAGAGGTCCTGCCCTGGGATCCAGGAGGCTCAGCTCCAAGGTCAGCTCCATAGTGAGGCCTTCTGATGATTCAATTCCCCTCCCCACTGGCCCCTTCTGGGACCCTCCTTAGCACAGTGCACATGATGCTGTATAGCAATGCTTGTGTTATATAGGAATAATGTCTTCCCTCACTACACGGAATACTCCAGAGGATCAAGGGCATGTCTTAGTCTTCATATTCCCGAAATTAAAGTGAGGAACTCAGTAATGTTTCTTGGATGAATAGATGGGTTTCAGTTGTTTGTGAAATACATAATTTATCAAAGTGCACAGATAATATACACATCTTCCTCCATATGATTTGCCTATCCATAGACAGGAGAGTGTAGCAGGCCCATTAGCTACCTGACTGAGCTATGCTGAGTCTTCAAGGTAAATGAGGTCAGATGGGGCATGGGGTCTGGGGGTGATGATTTACAGGCAGAAGACGACACAGTCAACAAGAAAAACCTTTGGTTTGTGTGTGTCCCGATTGTTTAATTAGAGTATAATGTTGATTATTTTTGAGGGCTAGTAACAGACAAGCTTAATATCACACACACACACACAAAAAAATCATTAAGGGAGAATAAACCCTAAAGAGAACAAAGAACAAAAGGAAAGCCTCAAGCCTTCTGAATAAATTCAAGTTTCCAGGCCAGATGATGTAAATTCTAAGGAATTGCAAAAACTTGTAGACAAGACTTTTGAGCAATTACAGCGAACGGTGCAGACGTTGCCAGAAGGATAATACGGGCACGTATTCTAATTTTCTACAGGGAATTGGTGGCAGTGCACTCTGATACTAACAACCTAATAAATTGGACGTTCCAGACTCATCCACTAAAGAAATGCCTTTTGGTGATTTAGGAAAAAAACAGCAACATAGGTTCACAGATTGCAAACTGCAGTCAGTCAGCGAGGGCTCAAGCACTATGCCGGCACACAGAGGACACTCAGTACGTATATCCTCTTCCTTTTTTCATGTGTTCTTTAAAACATAATAACATCTCTTGAGCATTCAAGCTGCAGGACACTGTTCTAAGTCTCACATGTTTTAATTCATTTAGTCTTCAAAACAACCCAATGAGGTAGGTGGTATTATTACCATTTTTTTTTTAGATTTTATTTATTCATTTCAGAGAGGGAGAGAGTGGGAGGAGGAGCAGAGAGAGGGGGACAAGCAGACTCTGCACTCAGTGCAGAGCCCAATGCAGGGCTCGATCTCACGACCCTGAGATTACGACCTGAGCTGAAATCAAGAGTCAGATGCTTGGGGCGCCTGGGTGGCACAGCGGTTAAGCGTTTGCCTTCGGCTCAGGGCATGATCCCGACGTTATGGGATCGAGCCCTACATCAGGCTCCTCTGCTATAAGCCTGCTTCTTCCTCTCCCACTCCCCGTTTGTGTTCCTTCTCTCGCTGGCTGTCTCTATCTCTGTCAAATAAATAAAGAAAATCTTTAAAAAAAAAATCAAAGAGTATGGAGTTTCCTCAAGAAATTAAAAATAGAACCACCATATGATCCAGCAGGTCCACTTCTCGGTACATAAGCAGAGGAAATTAAATNAATATTTACTGAGCACCTCCAATGTGACATATTGTGCTAGGTCCTAGACATACAACACTGAACCAGAATGATACTGTTCCCACCCCTCCAAGAACTCAGTCTAGTGGGTGAGATAGGTATTATCAGATAATCACACAAATAATTACTAAATCATAGAATGCTGTGACAGTGTGTTAAGGGGGAACCTGACCTAGTCTAGTAGGTCAGGGAAGGCTTTTCTGAAGGGGTAAATCTAAGATAAAGATGAGTAGGAGTTAGCTAGGAAAAGAGGTAAGCTCAGCATGTGCAAATGTCCTGGGGAAGGAGGCGGCCAAGGCATGTGAGCAAATGAAAGGAAAATGTGCTGGAGCAGAAATGACGAGAGAGAGGGAGAGAGAGAGAAAGAATGGAACCAGAACCAGGTTAAGTCTGGAGAAGGAAAAGGGCCAGTCCAGTCCACACAAAGCCTATGGGACACATTCCAGACAAACAGATCCCTGCATCAGGGAAGAGTTAGAGACACATCGAGTCTGGATTTCAGCAATGCTTTCAACTCTGTCTTGAAGAAATACTAATGTATAAACTAAGCATGGAATAATTTTGGTAACTTTTTAGCAAAAAATATTTGCTAAACAATGTTGATTAACTGATGCACGCTAGAAAAATCTCTCAAGGGACATGTTATCAAATTAAAACCTTGAAATTAAATGAAGCAATTGTGGATAATGGCTAGGGGGGAAAATGGTAACTGGATGACAGAATCATAAATCCACAAGATCCAGGCAAGTTGGGAAGATGAACTAAAACCAACAAGATGATATTTCCCGTGAGTTGGTATATGCGGATTTCCGAGATCTGGCTATAACAGACTTTTGCTTAATAAAATCTTGGAAGAAAGTCCTGCCAGTTTACACCAACCTCTTCCCCAGCCCTAAAACAAGACACCGCAACTTTCCTAAGAGTCTGAGCCCTAGATGTCTAAGCAGGGCTCAGAAGTGAGAATACCCACCAGTGCCTCTCATTCTCAAGAGATGAGACAAGTTTATGATTCTTGAGATGCGCACAAACCCAACCACAGAGGGCTCTAGGCTATATGTGTAATATAGAGGGGTCTAATCAAGGAGGCAGGCACTGCTGTACCAAAGAGGTGATATATATTGTCAGAGACAGGTGTTCTGGCCCCAAGAACAGTGGACTGGCAAAGGAAATGAGCCCCAAAGCTCAATCTTGTGAACTGAGAACAATCTTCCGTTTAATAGTGTCTGCTCTCCTGGGGATGCTGGAGAAAATAAGTTCATCAACAGGGAGAAATAATTTTTAAGTATTTTATAAATATGTATGTGTGTATATATATATGCAAATATANATATATATAAGCAAATATATCCTAATCTATTATATATATATATTCTAATCTATTACATATATCCATATATTAGATATGGATGGAGAAAGCCTGACTTGACATTGGGTCATGTGAAAAAAGACCTAGAAGTTCGAACTGACCTCAAGCCCAGCATGAATCAGCGCTGTGGTAACGGTTGCTAAAAAGGCAAATGCTAACTTAGGCTATATCCAGTTGTGGGAGGGAATAGTGTCACTCTATTCTGGGCTGTTCTGTAAAGTTGCCTACTCTTCTGGGCAACCTCTTTCATGGGGACACTAACAGGACAGATGATGTCCACAGCAGGGCAGAGAGAACAGCAAGGGCACTGGAGACCATGGAACAGGAAAAAGCGCTGAGGAAAGTGGAGACAGGGCACAAATCGACCTGACGACTAGATTTACACAGACGATAAGAGCCATCTTCTCATATTTGAAGAGTTCCTCCACAGAAATGGAAAGGTACTCTTGGCCACGCTACAGGACAAAACAAGGAACAAGAAAGACATTAAGGCCAAGAACACCCTGGGGCCCAAGGAAGACCATGAAAGAGGCTACAGAAAGGTAGATTCTGACTCCATGATTTTGATGTAACTCGTCTGTCTAAAAAAATGGAGAGCGATCACTTGTTGTCAGAGAACTCCTTGACCTGGGAACGTGTAAATACCAACCCATTTTAAATTCAATCCCTCCCCCCACATGCCCCAATTTCAATTACTCTGCTCTATTTACTTTCATTGATACTCATCGCCTTCTAGCACACTATATAATTTACTTATTATGTCTATTGGTTATTGTATGCCCTCCCCTGCTTGAGATAAAACCCAGGAAAGTAAGGATTTTTGTTTCTTTTTGTTCACTCATATATGCCTAAAACCATATCTAGTTTATAGAAGACACTTAATAGTGGCACCGAGCTGGCTCAGTCGGTAGAGCATTCAACCCTTGATCTCTGGGTCCTAAGTTTGACCCCATGCTGGGCATAGAGCTTACTTTTTTAAAAAATTTATTTATTTATTTATTTATTCATTCATTCATTCATTTATCTATTTTGACAGAGAGAGAGCACGTGTTGGTGAGGGGGCCAGCAGAGGGAGAGGGAGAGAGAATCTCAAGCAGGCTCCACACTCAGCTCAGAGCCCAACTTGGGGCTTGATCTCACAACCCTGAGATCATGACCTGAGCTGAAATCAAGACTAAGGGGCTCAACCAACTGAGCCACCCAGACACCCCTAGAGCTTACTTTGAAAAAGAAAGAAGGAGGGGTGCCTGGGTGGCTCAGTCTGTTAAGAGTCTACCTTTGGCTCAGGTCATGATCCCAGGGTCCTGGGATGGAGCCCAAAGTTGGGCTCCCTGCTCAGCAAGGGGGCCTGCTTCTCCCTCTACCTCTGCTCGTGTGCTCTCTCTCGTTCATTCTGTCTCTAATAAATAAGATCTTTAAAAGGAAGGAAGGAAGGAAGGAAGGAAGGAAGGAAGGAAGGAAGGAAGGAAGGAAGGAAGGAGAAAGGGGAGGGGAGAAGGGAGGGGAGAAAGGAGAGAAAGGGAGAAAGAGAAAGGAAGGAAGGGAGGGGGAATGGATGCAAGGAAGAAGAAAGAAAGGAAAGAAAGGAAGGAGGATGCTTAAATATTCATGGGAAGAGGAAGGCAGACAGGCAGGCCAGCTAGAGAACTAAGGGTCATGAATGCTGTAAGGCAGGTACTCCTGGTCAAGGTTTAGGAAAAGGCTACAAAGAATCTCTAAACTAGGCGCCTGGGTGGCTCAGCTGGTTAAGCACCTGCGTTCCGTTCAGGTCATGATCTCAGGGCCCTGGGACTGAGCCCCAGGTGGGGCTCCCTGCTCAGCGGGGAGTCTGCATCTCCCTCTCTCTGCCCCTCCCCCCAATTGTGCTCTCTCTCAAATAAATTTTTTTTAAAAAAGATTCTCTAAACTCAACAAAATTAAATGCAAAATTTAATCATCTCAGGGTCCTGAGATGGAGCCCCAAGTGGGCTCCGCATTCAGCAGGGAGTCTGCTTAGGACTCTCTCCCTCTTCCTCTGCACCTCCCTGGTGTGTGTGCACATATGCTCTCTCTCTCTCTCTAAAATAAAATCTTGTTTTAAAAAAATTGGTATGTATATGCATTTTCTAGATAAGGCTTTTATCAGGTGCTCAGAAAGATCCATGACCCAAGGAAGGGGTACAAATGCCTGTAGCCAATGAGTCCCTGCTTAGAGGAAGGGGTTGGACTTGAAAACCTTTCAGATCCCCACCAAGTCCCAGATTCTACAGCTCTGAGAAAATGCCTGCCGCAGTGCTGGGCTCGGCGGCAGCCAAGAGGACAAGGCACCGCAGATGGCTTCTAAGCCTGGCATCTCACCATCCCGCTCTCACCCCAACAGGGGCTTTTTTCTCTGGGTGATAGGAGCAGACTTCTGAATGGTACTGAGCACTTAGAGTCTCAAGCTTCAGGAACAGAAATTCTCCTTAGCCCCCGCACAATCAGGACTCACACCGTCCTTTACAACTCTGGCATAGCGCCCCCTAGTGTAACTAGGATGGATATTTTCCAACGTCTTCTGGGCGGTCAACTGTCCTGGTGAGAAGCCCGCTGTTTCAAAGGTAAAAGGAGGGAGTGCTGCTATTTTAACATGTAGTGGTAGTATTTGTGGAATAAACATTCAAATGCAAGATAGTACCAAGCAAACTGAGCAACAGTGGGCGGGTTCAACAAATACATGTCTTAGTTGTTCATTTATTCAACATCACTCACTCCTTCCATCTCTCCCATCCTCCATCCACCACACACCTTCCCACCTCGTGCAGGAGCCACATACACACACACACACACACACACACACCCATGCACGCACATGCACATGTGTTGCTCTCTCTCCATGTAGCTCTGCAGTTTGATAATGGCTGTGCATTAACACAAGCCCTGATTAACAAAAGCCAAAGGACCCCGATGCTTACCTCCTTGCCATTGTCTGTGTGGATGCAGTTCTTGTCTGGGTTCAGCTCAACCACTCTAGCTTTGATCCATTCTACACCAGATGGTATCACACTCGCAGTGGGACGGCCAGATGAGGATAACTGCTTGGCACCAGCCCCCACCAGTGTCCAGATTGGCTGGTAGAAATGTCTCTGAGAAACAACGTATTTGGAGATCCACTTCAATTTGAGACAGATCAAAAGGGTCATAGGTAAAGGTACATGAGCTAGACTCTCAATCATCCCTCCCAACCCTCGAAGCATCACATAAAAAAGCCTTAGAAGGTTAGTCTCCCCCTCCCCTCCTATTGGTGTCTCCCATTATGTTAGGCTCTGAAGGGCAGTCACCTAACACAAGAATTCTGCCAAGATCATCCCAAAAAAGCCATCAACTATCTTTCATGACCATTATATTATTTGTTGCTCAAAGTTGACTTGATGCTTAACATGTACATGGATATATATACATGCATATGTGTATACACACACACACATACATTATGGATATATTTATCTGCACAGACATAAAGAAAAATTAAGCCTGGCAGCCTAAATATGGTTCCTTGGAACCATCTGGAGACTACATTAAGTCTGGAAAGTTTACAACCACTTCTGAAGAGTCTCAAAACTTCTTTAACTTCCAACTGTGTTTCCCAAGCCCATGGAGGACTGCAGACATTCCCTATTGGCCCTCGTACTCCCTCCTCTCCCTTCTCAGAGGTTTTATACCCGAAGCCAGTAGGCACCAGATCCTACCCCATGATGCCAAATTTCCACTATTTTCGAGAATTCTCTTGCTTCAGATGGTCCTCTCTTGATCTAAATTAGTTTTGAAAGTTCTAGACTCATGGGCAAAGGGCAGATTGATCTAACAGCCTCTGAGAATCGCAATCCACTCATGGAGTGGCCTGGGGGATCGGCAACTCTCAACACTGCCAAAATGCCTCAAACTGGCTGGACAGAATTGCCAGCCACAGAGATGTTAAAGAGGATATGAAAAATGGCTTTGCAATCTCTATATAGCCAATAATGGAGGTGATCAAAGAGGAGGGAGGCAAAGGTCTCCAGTGGTGAGAACTTATTGATTTCAAGTCCATCTTGAACAGAAAAAGGAATAAAAATACAAGCTCAGATTCTTTTTTAGACTACAAACAAGCATCAGCTCCACCAATCACTAAACCAGACACAGGAGAGCAAGTCCAAATACCTGAGCCCCTCACAGCACCTTCGAAAGACTTCCATCCTGCACTTCCTCAAGGGGGAAGATAGCATGACTCTGGCCTCCCGAATGGTGCCCAGTGCCTCAGAAGAGCCCTTCTCATTACCAGGACTAGCCCCAGTGGGAGACCTGCCCATGGGTTAGCTACAACACACCATAGGTCCCTGATAGAGCTCTCAGACCAATGTCATTTAAAACACTGACCCTGAATTAGTCATTTTAAGAAGGAAAATGATGCAGAACACACCCCCTACCCTACTGTCAGATCACAGCATACCAGTCTGAGACCACAGCTAAGCCCAGGCAGCCTCATGGGGGGCCGGGTAAACTTCTTGAAAAGGAATGTGCTTTTCTTGACCTGCCTTCCCCACCAAACAGGAACTAGATCCATTTTGCTTCCCTCCCAAGGACACAGATCCCAACTGGTACACACCTAGCTCCTCAGGAAACATTAGTCAAGCCACCAAAAATCTGGAATATTTTTTCTGAAAGCTACTGGATCATCTTAAAATGTTTTGCATGAAATAGTGCCTTACAAACCCTTCCCAGCTAACTCCCTGGTGTCTCTGCCTTTTTCTGCTTTACAGTCTGTTTATAATCCCCTGTACTTCAATTTCTCAATCCCACTAACACCTTTCCCAGAGGCCTCCCTGCCCCTCAACTCATCACCCATTGTCCAGACTAGAACAGAGAAAGGAAAGTACAATGGCCGTTGTTCCTCCTCTGGACACTAGGTTGGAATTGGGAGGGCTTTTTGGGTCGAACTGGCTCTCCCCAAAAGATATGTTGAAGCCCTCATCCCAGTACCTGTGAATATGATCTTATTTGGAAATAGGGTCTTCACAGATATAATCAAGTTAAGATGAGGTCATGCTGGATTAGAGTGGGTCCTAAATCCAAGGACTGGTATCCTTATAAGAAGGTCATATGAAGACACCAGAGACACACAGAAAGAAGGCCATGTGCAGACAGAGGCAGAGATTGGAATGATGCCAGCTATAAGCCAAGGAACACCAGAGATTGTCCACAACCACCAAAGCTAGGTGAGAGACATGGGACAGATTCCCTCTCCCCTCCACAGTCTTCAGAGGGAGCATGACCCTGCTAAAACCTTGGCTTTGGACCTCTAGCTTCCAGAACTGTGAAAGAATAAATCTGTTTTTTTAAATCACACAGCTTGTGTGATTTAAATCACACAGCCCTAAGAAACTAATACATAGAAGAACATAAAAGCCTAGAGATCTGTCCTCTCTCCCTCTCTGTCTCCGTCTCCCCACCTTCTCCCAATCCTTTTTGCACCCACAAGAAGCACTAACCTGGAAATGTGACAGCAACAGGGCCTGACAGCCATCCACACCCTACCCCAACACACACGTGCACCTGCACACAGACACATGCACTCAAAATGGAGAGAATTACCTCACTGGGCTCAACAATGGCCACGTTTTCTGCACCCACTCTCCTCTTCATGCGAGCAGCCATGGTGATCCCACCGCTGCCCCCACCCAGCACCAGCACTTCATAGTGGTTCTTGGCGGCAAGGCTGGCCCCTGTGTGCAGCTGAAGGGGGCTAGCCTGCTGAGTGCCCAGCCTGAGGAAACAGGCAAAGAGCCTGGCTCGAGGGCCAGACATCACAGTGGCCAGTGGGGTCATCTTCAGGCTGGATCAGGCTAGAAAGGAATAGACAACGCTATGAGTAAGTAGGGACCACTATGGGACCAAAGCATTTTCTTTCGGGGAGGAAGGGAAGGCTGGTGTCTGACCAGCTCTAGTTGGTTCCCACCATCTGCTCTCAAGACCATCTTCCCATCTGACTGTGGTCAAAAGTCTCCTGGGAAGACCACTGATAGTTAACAATTGGTTAAGCTTTCCATTTCTCTCATCCTCCTTCTTTCAGGTCACCTGGGACTTTGTTTGAACTAAATAGGCCTCACCTTTTAAATTCTAGTAATTTGCCTCTACTTATCCTTGTCCGTCCATAAATCTAGGGCATCCTGTGGTTTTCCAGCTGCCACCCATTCTCCTCTCACGCACCTCTCGCCTCTGTAACTGTTTCTTAGATTTTTTAGTCCCTCAAAGATGTATGAGTCCACAGAGAGACACCTGTACAATTTCTTGCCATAAAGGGCACCTAAGACCTTGATCAAACAGAAACATTCCTAAGAAACCCACCTTCTGCAACTCAGAGCTCAGATCGAGGTAACTGGGGCCTTGGCCGCACTCAGAGGCCTCCTGGCTCTGCTTGCCCACAGACATGCAGTGTGACCAAATCACTGGCTACACGTAAGCAAAAGCCCTCCACACCCTTGGTAATTTCAACCAGTAGATAAAAAAGCCATAAAAGGAGCCCTGCCTGGTATCATAAATTTATGCTTTACGTAAAGAATCTGCAGATGCCGCTGATGGTCTTTTATTATGTCCAATTCAGTAAACAATCTCCCCTTCATAGTTCCTCCTAGAGACACTTTACCTTTAGGAAACCGTGTTTCTGTGCTGAGCGGTTACTGCTTTGCCAGTGAGAAAGTGAGGGCTTCTCAGAAACTGGCCCTGGCTTCACCCCATCCACAGGACGGGCCTCACACCTTGCATACCGTCTACTTGCATAACTCGAAGGGCCCAGACTCAAAATATCACCCTCTCTGGGTATTCCACTGCCCCAAATCAAGTTCAGTCCTTTGGGTTCAACAATGCTCCAGGAACCCTTTACTAAAATGCAGGTGCCCAGCTGGAGGATAACACTTCTGGCTGCTAAGGTCACGAACTTCTTCAGAGGAACAATTTAATTATATTATTTTCCCCCCAACTAAAGAAGAGGAAGGCTACGTGAGGGGATTAAACAAAGCCAAGAGGTGGAAAGGATGGGAAAGGAAACAAGAAAGGCCCTGGAGGAGGGAGGAATGACCCAGTGGGAAGGAGGAGGAGCCGAGTGCTGACCTTGATCAATTAACTATTCCAGAGTTTTGGCACCCCAAACAACTTCCTCAATAGCTCAGCTCTGAGAAGCAAGGGGAGGTGGGGTGAGGGTGGGGGGATTTGGGCGCCTACAGTACAGTACGTGGGGCAGGCTCAGAAATTGTAGCTACAGGTTTAAAATCAGTGCAACCCTTCTAGAAAATAACATTTCTCATCCGTTGACCCTGTGTTTCCATTTCTGGGATTCCTAGAGGCTAAGGAAATAACCACTAACGCTAAAGAAAAAAAGTCCTTTACAAAGATATTTCTCACATATTCATTCCTAATATGGTGAACCCTCAGTTAACTGGTTTGTGGACTGGATCTCATTATATCCTGGTTACAGAAAAAAACCCACAGGCTCCACACTGGCCAGGGAAGCCTCGGGTCCCAGACTGTTTTAACCAACACTAATTCATGACTGATTCAGTTTAACATGGTGTGGAGGGGCAGGAATACCAGTCTGGATGTCAAATATCAGAGGGAAAGGTTAAGTAGGGTTATACATGGTAATAGGTGATTTTGACTTCTTCTGCTTTTCTATGTTTGATAAAATGTCAGCTATATACATGTATTAATGTTATAAAATCTTTATTTTGATAAGTAACACGTATTAAGTCCTTTACATAAGCATTCGGTTTATGAGTTCGATGCCATTATCATCCCCATTTTACAGATGATAAAATCGAGCCAGGGAGCAGGTAAGTGACTTCAAGATCATATAGCCCATACGTGGTGGGCTATGAACTGAATCCAGGCACTTTGGTGCCACAGCCTCTACTCTAAACCTCTGTACTCTACTATCTCTGTGATCTTTATCAACCACCACAAAACGTTGCCTATGTGATACTGTTAAATGAAAAAAAAAAAAAAGCCAGATTTATTTTCTATACTTCCCAGAAAAGGGACACTATTTTTTTTATGGTACTGACACCTAACTATTAATGTTTTGATATAACTATAATTGATTTTTCATCTTCTTTGTGTGTGCTTTTCTCCAGTTTTCTTTAACGAACTCTAGATTTTACATTTTGAAAATTGTGCCATTTGATATTTTTTTAATGATTGAGGAGTGGAGAAAAATCAGCAAGTAGGATGTTGCTGTTTCGTGGGGAGAGAAGTTTTTTTTTTTTAAGATTTATTTATTTACTTATTTTAGAGAGAAAAAGCAAGCATTTGAGTGCTGAGGGGGAGAGGGAGAATCTCAAGCAGACTCCCCGCTGAGCATGGAGACCAACGTGGGGCTTCATCCCAAGACCATGAGATTGTGACCTGAGCTGAAATCAAGAGTTGGAAGTTTGGGGCACCTTGGTGGCTCAGTTGGTTAGGCGGTTGCCTTCAGCTCAGGTCATGATCCTGGGGATCCTGGGATTGAGTCCTGTATCTGGCTCCCTGCTCAGCAGGGAGTCTTGCTTCTCCCCCTCCCCCTGCCCCTCCTCCCACTCACGCACGCATGCATTTGGTCTCTCTCTCACTCTCAAATAAATAAATAAAAGATTTTTTAGAAAAAGAGTCGGAAGCTTAACCAACTGAGCCACCCTGGCGCCCCAAGAAAGAATATATTTTACTGTGAACTGATAGCGATCACATCCTGCCTTTTCATGTTATTCATAAAATGACAGAATCACCGCAAAACTCTTCACTTCCCAGAAAAGGGAAACTATTTTTTTACGGTCTTGAGGTTACATCTTAACCGGGTTAAGCAATAATGATCTAGAAGGAGGCTTGGCTAAGTTTCTGGTTTCCAGCACTCCATCTAAGGTTATTTAACCTCCTAGTCCCCTTCCAGCCTAACACACCATAGTTTTTCTCTTGAAAGAGGAAGAGTTTACACAAATATTTCCCTCATTCCTCCAAGACGGCTAGTTCTGTTCTATTTCAGCAGCCACCCGTAGCCTGTTTCTGGATTCAGTATTTATAAACACAAAGTCCTCCCAACTTCATTAATAACAGCCATCAACAGAATGTCCTGAGCATTGAATTCAGTAAAAACTCCTGAGGGAGAAGCTGGGAGCTTCTGAGTGAGTGACACCCGTCACTAGGAGGGTGTGGCTATATGTAAGCTCTGTGCCACCCACCCGGCCCCCATCCCTATGCTCTCTTCAACGTGGCTGTTTCTGACTTGCAATACACTTTATAACAAACTGGTAAGCATAAGTAAAGTGTTTTCCTGAGTTCTGTGCATCATTCTAGTGAATTATCAAACCTAAGGGGGGGATCATGGGAACCCCCAAATATGTAGTCAGCCAGGTAAAAGTGTGGGTGCCCTGGGACCGCATTTACAGGGGACATCTGAAGTGGGGAGAGTCTTGTGGGGCTGAGCCCTTAACCTGTAGGGTCCGAGCCCTGGGAGTTAACGCCAGAATTGTTGGACACCCCCTTGATGTCAGAGACTGCTTGATGGAAAAACCTACATTTGGTGTGGGAATGTTAAAAGTGGTGTCAGAAAATATTACTCAGGAGCCAATAAGAATTTCTGACATTGGGGCTCCTGGGTGGCACAGCGGTTAGGCGTCTGCCTTCGGCTCAAGGCGTGATCCCGGCGTTATGGGATCGAGCCCCACATCAGGCTTCCTCCGCTATGAGCCTGCTTCTTCCTCTCCCACTCCCCCTGCTTGTTCCCTCTCTCGCTGGCTGTCTCTATCTCTGTCAAATAAATAAATAAAAACTTTAAAAAAAAAAAAATTTCTGACATTGACCTAAACCAAGTCTATGGCAACAACCAAAAAAAAACCCCACAATGACAGGAAGCAGCTGTCACACAATCTTAACCAGAAGGCAAACAGAAAGAAAGGCCAAACTTGACCCTGAAGTCAGCAAATAAGAAACAGAATATTTCTGTCAACGAAATAATTAGGAAGCATGCATCTAATATGACTTCTTAGTCTCTCAAGAAGATAGCCTAAAACATATTTACTTGTTTTTTAGGAAATAAGAATTAAGTACCAATGAGGGGCACCTGGGTGGTTCAGTTGGTTAAGCACCTGACTCTTGATTTTGGCTCAAGTCATGATCTCAGGGTTTTGAGATCAAGCCCTGTGATCTCCGTGCTAGGTGTGGAACCTGCTTATGGATGGATTTTCTCTCTCCATCTTTCTCTCTCTCCCTCTCCCTCTCTCTCTGCCCCGCCAACCCCTAGGGGGAAAAAAAGACTTAACTACCAAAGATACAGAAGAATGCAGCCACTCACACTCTTACAAGGTGAAACATACACTCTTAAAAAGTAAGGCAAATTTAACTTTCATTTAAAAAGTGCATGTAATACATTTTATAATTAAATAATGTCATGATTCTAAGTTAAATAAAAATTCTTCAGTTAATCCTAAATCACTTGAGTGCCCCCTGCAAGGGATCAACATAAATGCTTTGCTCTATCTGTAGTCTAACTGGCCAAGTAAAATCCCTGCTGACTAAAAGATACGACTGTAACCTGGGCATCTCCTACTTACATTACGGGCCGCTGGCTCCGGGCCCTGATCCAGACAAGTCTTTGGGACTCCACACTTTCCACTGCTGGCCCTTCGTGCAGCGGCAGTGCACAGCGCCCGGGTCAAAATCTCCCCAATCTCATGCCACGTGACATGCCACTCACTGGGTGTTAGCTAGGACACCTGGCTGAGTTCAGACACAGCTGGCCTCTAAGTAAGGATTATTCAGAGCATTATTTTTTTTCTTTTTTTAAAGATTTTGAGAGAGAGAACACAAACAGGGAGGAGGGGCAGAGGCAGAGGGAGAAGCAGACCCCACCCCCACCGTGAGCAGGGTACCTGAAGTGGGCTTGATCCCAGGACCCTGGGATCATGACCTGAGCCGAAGGCAGACAACTGCCCGAGCCCCCCAGGCGCCCCTATTCAGAGCATTCTTAATGAAAGATCCATTAGGCCAGCAAGACTTGTGGTTAACCTTTCAGCTACTTTTGCTCTTGCCCCAACAGTGGGTCTTTGTACGGTTCACAATTGCTTTACCTCAAGCCTACCACTGAGCAGGGCCCTCCTTTCTTCAGGTTTCAATAACCACAAAGCCAACTTTTAACTTGTCAGCTTAACACTTCCAAAATCTAAGCGAAAAATAGATAAGAAACAGCCTCCCCCTCTGGCCACCCAGTCTGCTCCTCCCACCCTGCCTTTCTGCCCCGGTTCCCTGGGCCAAGCTTACTCTGAGCTGTTTTGTCCTGATGCTCTGAATCCCTGTGGGTCCCAGTCTCTGAGACACGAGAGAGCCTTGTCCACGCAGCACAGGTGGGGCTCCAGAAAGGCCCCTCCTCCTCCCCATGCTCCTCCCCCTTGGGCTTCCTAGGCTGATTTACTTCTATGGGCCCTACAGTTATTTTCGGTTACATCTCAACCAAATTACTTCCAGAAGACAGGATTTGATAGGGAAAAGGGAGAAACTCATAATGATAATAGCTACTTTTACTAGGCATTACTAGTTGTTACTCTGAGACTCCTTACAATAGCTTTGGAAAGGGATTTTAGTATCTCTGTTTTACAGTTGAGAAAACTGACATTTAGTATAAGGTTAGAGAACTTTCCTAAGGTTATATCACTAATTTAAGCAGTAGAGTTTAATTCAAATTGATTTCTCAATTGAGTTCTCGCAGCCTTAGACCTAAGAGATAATTGAAGGAAAATGCCTACCAGCTGAATTTTATTGACATTCGAATTTAAAGTAACTTCTGCCCCGTGGAGTGGAGTGGGAGGAAATCTACAAATTGAGAGAAAAAACATTACGTTTCTTGGGGAGGGCTGAGATACAATAGTAGCATTGATATAATTTTTGAAGAGCCCTTAACTTTTAGAAATATATACTGAGATTCTTAAAATTGAAATGATTTGGAATTTGCTTGAAAATACTATAGGGAGGTGGAGTAGGTAGGAGCTTAGAAGACACAAGACTGACCATGAGTTGATAATAATTTGAAGCCAACTATGGATATATAAGGGCATTCGCCATGGCAGTGTATTTTTGTATAAACTGAAAAGTTTCCACAATAAAAAAAATGACTGAAACAGCAAAAAACAAAAATCAAAAACCAGTGTCTCAGAGTGGGCAGTGGCTCTACTTTTTAGTCACTGAAATGGTAAGTTGTGGGCATATTTCAAGAAATAGCAAGATAATAGAGATATGAGAACTGGCAACACAATTATAATCGTACTTCCCTCCCGGCTACTCACAGGGCCCGCACCTGAGCCCCCACCCCCACTGGAGGTAGTGATACTACTTTAGAAATGGGCAAACTGAGGCTCAGAGAGGCAAGATGATCTTCCAAATATCACACAATGAGTCAGTGGCAGGGCTAGAGCCACCGTGAGTCCTTTATGGGAATGGCAGTCTTTCTGAGTGCCCCTGGAGCAGGAACTAGCAAGTCAGAGGAGAAGGACTTCACGCAGCTCCAGATCTTGAGACAGCCTCTCTGCCGGCAGGGCCTGGCCAGGCACAAGAGTCCTACAATCCCAAGTGGCCCCACGCACCATCTCCCAGAGAGGCAGGACTCTAGGCAAGGACAGATCCAGGTTTTACGGTCATTACGCCTATACAATTTAGGGACCGAAATGACAAATACAAAATTAGATGTGACAGTTAATATTAACTTTGAATGAGAGAAGAAATCACAATAACTGGATTCTTGGTGATTCAGGACTCTTTCCTCTGACATCTCCTTGAGGCAATTTATCAGAAATACAAGCATAGAAATACTTCCTGGTTGTAACCTGGCTGCCCCTCCCCTCCTGAAACTCCCTGTACCCACGAGGACCTGGTCAAGAGATTGGCCCTGATGCTTAAACTTCATGTGCTTCTGGAGAAATCCACCTCTAGTGCTCACAGCACTCCTTTAGGGCACTCTGCCCACCCACCCCTCTGGGACTCACAACTCTCTCCTTCTACCAGTCCTGAGTTTTGCCAGTCCCCCTCTGACTTATGGCTTCTTTGGACCAGCAGAAGCTAGATCCTGTAAAACTGGTTCATCACTATCCTACGGCAGATTTCTATGTGCTGGACACTGCGCTGGGCACTGGAGGTGGTCACATTATCTTCATTTTACAACCAAAAAAAGTAAGGCTGCAGAAGACTGGTTATAGTTCTCAAGGGTACACAAGCCAATAAAAAAAGGGGAAAAAATTAAATAATAATAAAAAATAAAATAAAATAAAAACAGGATTCAACCAGAGGAGATAGAAAAGAGCGAGAGAGAGAAGAAAAGCAAACATCATCACTTTCCCTAGTACATGGAGAATTCTCCTGGGAATTGGCTCACACAGTTACGGAGGTTGACAAATGCAGAGATCTGCAGTCAGCAAGCTGGAGACCTAGGAGAGCCAATGGTGCGGTTTTCGTCCAAAGGTCAGCAGGCTCGAGACCCGGGAAGAGCTCATGTTGCGGTTCGAGTGTTAGGCAGGAGAAAACCACTGTCCCAGCTCAAGGCAGTCAGGCAGGAAGGATTCTCTCCTAGCAGGAGGCTCAGCCTTTTTGTTCTCTTCAGACCCTCAACTGATTGGATGAGGCGACCCACGTTGGAAGGGCAATCTGCTTTACAGATTCCTCCAGAGACACCTCCACAGACCCACCCCGAATACCGTTTGACCAACTGTCTGGGCATCCTGTGCCCCAGTCAAGTGGACACATAAAATTAACTATCATACCCTGACATAACCTATAAAATGGCAAGTCCAAATACGGAAAAATCTCAGGAAGGAAATTGTTACTATGACTGGATAAGTATCATTTTTGGATCTCAAGAAAATGCCAAACGTTGTCTCATAAATACTATGGTTCCTTAATACGGTCTCATCTTACCCTGAAATACGCGCAAATGAAGGAGGCAGCCATGTTTGCAGTACTTATCAATGGCACAGGATTCGACACTTCATGAAGACTTCCTGGAGATGTTTTGAGTCCAACTATATTAATAATGTTTTTAATTGTATTTTATGATTGTTTGACATTTGGGAGCCTAGTCCTAGTGAGACTGCCCTTCCAGTGCTGGCTAACCCCTAGAGAGAGTAAATAACTTGTCTGGGAGCACACCTCTGTTATGTAAACCAAACCATCCAGAGCCCACACATTGCACCACTTCCTCCATCTGGCTTTCACACTCCAGAAGGCAATATTCTGACGCCCTAATTATCCCAGAGCCCGACATCAGACAACTGGGGTTGCCCCTATGCCCCAAAACCCACTAAAACTTATTCAAATTAGCCAACCCCAAACCTGGTCAGCCCCTTCCCCCTGCCTCACAATAACTACAATACAGGCTTTGCCCATGTCTTCCCCTCAATTTTCCTGCCAGGTGCTTCCCCACATGGCCCAACGTGGTGTATCGTGCTTCTGTTCCTAGTAGTCATCTCCTGAAATGTTGGAAGATTTTAGATGTTCAACCAATTTTTTTCTCTGCTCCTTCTCCTTACATATCCACTCAACTGTCAGGTGGCGAGCATTTAAAAAGCAATCTAATTACATATGACTGTGGAATGCTATAATTATGTGGGTGATTGGGCCAAAGCTTTACAACTAAACAACACAGATACAGTGTGATTTTTTAATGCAATAATTACTCTGAAGACTACAGCAGTGGACTTTCCTTTCCTTTGTCATACTCTTATTACCTGCTCTACCTAAATGAGCTATCTTCTCCACCAAGGTAAAGTTTTTCACATCCTTTTTATCCATTGAACCTTGATAATTGGAAGGGTCATCAGCCAGAGGTGCTCAGAAAGGTGTTTAAGGAAGGAGTTTGCTACAGGATATAAATGTATGTGCATAGCCATACCTATGCTAAACTTGTCTCAGTCATACAGTGGCTAAATTTGCAGAACCCAAAATCAGGAAACATAATCTAAGCTACTTTATTTATACGTTTATTTCCTGCACAAAAGATCTGCAAATTAAATTATATTTAGCTATGCTAAATGTGTAAGTGTATCTTTGTGGCAAGAATAGAGTTACATGAAATCTACATGCTGCTAAGACTATTTCTACCAGTATTTCATTCAGGATCTGCTACACACAAGGACCTGTGCTGATGGACGGAAATGTCCCCATCCCATTCCTGCTCCCATTCCCAGTCTATTAGCTTTAGGTGCGAAGGGAAGAAGAGCAGACTTGCCAATGAATGCTAATGTAGGCCAAGAATAAGGTAAGTCAAATTTCAGGGGAAAGTCTTTTTTAAATATTATAAGGTCTAATTTGAATATTGGAATGTTTAAAATAAGCCATAAATAAGCTAGAAGAAATTTTAAGTGGACATTTACATCACCGGTAAGATTTAAAAAAAAAAAAAAAAAACCTCTCTTAGCATAACACCTTAGCATAACAAAAATCAGGTCAATGGTTTGAATACTTAAACAGTTTTCGAACCTTTTTTTAAAGATTTTTTATTTATTTGAAAGAGGGAGAGAGCATGAGCAGAGGGGAGGGGGGAGTAGAGGAAAGGCGAAGGGAGGGGTAGAGGGAAGAGGAAGGGAGGGGTAGAGGGGAAGGGAGGGGAGGAGCAAAGTGAGAGGGAGAAGCCGACTCCAGCTGAGCAGAAAGTCTGACACCGGGGCTCAATCCCAGGACCCCCATGACCTGAGCTGAAGGCAGGTGCTTAACCAACTGAGCCACCCAGGCACCCCTTTTTTTGAAACTTTTGTTCTAGTCTTTATTCCCCCCCTCCCCCTCCATCCACTCCACACCCACTTCTGCCCAGCTCAGGCCCTGAACTGCTGACAACATCACCAGGACTCCCTTGCCCTCTGCTTTCTGGTTGGTTTAGTCAGTGGTAAGCATTAGCCGAGAGAGCAGAAAGAGTAGTTGGGGTATTTCCTCCCCATTTTTTCTCTACTTTGGGCCATGCCTGAGTTGGACAATGGATGGAGGCTGAAAGAATGTTGAAGAGCATGATAGAAAAGTTTAGATTGTCTTGAGTGCTCTGTAAAAGTATGACGATTATCAACAATCAGGTTGGGGAAGGTTCAGGAGGAAGTGAGGAGCACCATGGGGAAAAAATAAATCACCACAAACAGACAATGAATAGACGTACAAACAATATAGGCTCTGCTGGTGAGGGTTTAAAATGAAATGAGGGGGGCGCCTGGGTGGCACAGCGGTTAAGCGTCTGCCTTCGGCTCAAGGCGTGATCCCGGCGTTCTGGGATCGAGCCCCACATCAGGCTCCCTCCGCTATGAGCCTGCTTCCCTCTCCCACTCCCCCTGCTTGTGTTCCCTCTCTCGCTGGCTGTCTCTATTTCTGTCGAATAAATAAATAAAAATCTTTGAAAAAAAAATAAAATGAAATGAGGAACATGTTATTGAACACTAGAGAAAAGGGATCCTTGTGACAGAGGAGCAGAAGCTTAAGATAATTGTGTCCTACAGTTATGTGGAAATAGAATTATGTGGAAAAGTAGAAATTGAACATTTAGCTGAGGATATGTCCAAGCCAAGTGTTGATGGTGCAGCCAGATTTCTTCGTGCTGCTTTTAGGAAAATGTGAAAGAAAAGAGATAAAACTAGGACTACCAAGTGGCAAACACTCGCTACATTTCATGACAAGCAAGGATGGCCCAGAGGCTGGAGCGCAGAGCCATAGAGGATTATTCCCAGGCTTTGAAACCTAATGGAATTTGTCCAACTCGATTTTAAAATTCCTTGGGACCAGCGACTCCTTTCTTTCCTTACGTTTTTTCCTTTTTTGAACCAGATCCTATGTAACTTTTATCCTCTGCCTATGCTACCACTGTATTTTAGGAGCAGATAACGTGTTTCTTTGGTTTCACAGACCCACAGATCAACAGGAATTGTGCCCTAGGATGCCTCATACCTACAGCCTCACTCATACATAATTTAGATTATTCAGAAGATGAAACTGAGACTCTGGACCTAATGAGACTCAAAGTCGATTTTGTATCTTAGTTAATACTCTGATCAGGGATCTCTTTGGGGACCGTGGAGTGAATGTATTTTGTATATGGGATAAGTATGAATCTTTGGGAGCCAGAGTATGAACAGTGTGGCAGGCAGAATAATCCCCCCTCCCGAAGATGTCCTAACCCCTGGAACCTATGCATATGTTACGTTGGAAGCTAAAGGGACTTTGCTGATGTGATTAAGTTAAAGACGTTGAGATGAGAAAAGTAGCCTGCATGACGCAGGTGGGCCCACGTACAGATGGGATGGATCCTCAAAAGCCAAGAAACTTTCCCAGCTGTGGCCAGAGGGAAGGCGTGACTCTGCAAGAAAGGTCAGAGAGATACAAAGCTGCCAGCTATGATAATGGAGGCAGGGGTTCACAAACCAAAGATGTGGGCAGCACCTAGAAACTGGAAAAGAAAAAGGAAAAAACGAAAACAAAACCAGATTCTCTCTTGGAGCTTCCGAAAAGAACGTGGCTCTGCTGGCACTTTGACTTTCTAGTGAGACCCATGCTGGACTTCTGAGCTACCATACTGTAGGAACAGAAAATTGTGTTGCTTAAGTGACCAAGTCCATGGTAATCTGTCAGAGCAGCAGTCGGAAACCGATGCATCATCTTACTCAAGCTTCACAACCATCCCATGAAGTAGGTATTGTTATTCCCATTTACCGTTGCTGAAACTGAGGTTCAGAGAAGTGACATTCTAGTTAAATCTAAGAGCTTGGATATAAACCCAGATTTTTGAAAGTCAACCCTAACACTCCTTCCACTAACCCAGAGATGGTGGAGGTGTAGAAAATAAAGGTAGCCCATTTTTTAGCAACTGTTCCTAGGGAGGTGGCCAGAGAGTTCGATGCTACACTCTTGGTAGACTACAGAGGTTTTCTGCCTGCTACCACCCACTATCTTGACCATCCCAGGGATGACAGGAACAGTCCAACGGGGATAGACACAACCGGAATCTAGAACCACAGCCCAAAACCACCAAGAGGTTTCAATCTCTCTGGGAAAAGAGATGCGTCAAAATGCCAACAAATAACTGAGTGATCACAAGAAAGTTCCAAGAAGGGCAAGGAAGATAACATAATTTATAGAATCGGCTTGAGCTGGAGGGAATAGAGCAAGTGCGACCTAGACTGGACGTCAGGCCATGGCTGAGATCAGGGTACTTCAGGAGGGTATAGTCATGGGGGGACAAGGGAGCACCACGTAGTCCATTCTCCCTGGAAAGTAAGTTCTGCCAGTGCAAGGATCCCATGTGACATGCTCACCGTGTTAGTCTCAGCAGCTAGCACAGTGCCTGCCACAACGAAGGATCTCAGTAATTGTCTTAGTCCGTCCATCCTACTATAAAATACCACAGATATAAATAGAAATTTATTTCTCACAGTTCTGGAGGCTGGAAAGTCCAAGGTCAAGGCACCAGCATGGTCAGCTGAGGGCCTTTTTCCTGTGTCCTCACCTGTTAGAATTGGCTCTGGATCTCTCTGGACCCTCTTTTGTAAGGCAATAATCCCATTCACGAAGGCTCATGACTTCATCACTTCCCAAAGACTCCACCAACTAATACCATTACCTTTGCGGGATAGGAGTTCAACAGATGAATATCGGAGGGAGTACGAACATTCAGACCACAGCGGTCATATTTGCTTTAAAACATGAATTAAAGGATGAACAGATGTATGGGACTTAATTCATTCCAAAAAAAATTTACAGAGTGTGGAGGAAAACACAAAGTTCTAGGATGTGCCCCTTCTCGAGCTACTGAGAGAATGATGTGCATACTTCTAACTTTCCCCGTTAGCAACAAAGTACAATGTAATCAATACGAGCCAAACACCTGAGGTGTTCTGATGAGAGAGAGTAATCAGTGAAAGGTTGGTGAAACAGAAGCCGAGCAGGAGACTGGCAGCAGTTGACAAGCGGAGATGCACCAAGAGAAGGGAAGAGAACAAGTGAATCAATCAGAGATGGTGACTGCCCCATGCATCTCACTGCAGCTTTCTCTGCCCTGCTCTGAGCCCTGAGAGCTGACCTGTGGGGTTGGCATCAACTCCCCTGCTCATCTGAAAGCCTTAACTCTTACGGGGTGGCCCTCAGCTACAACTCTTTCTTCAGGGATTTTTTTTTTTTTAAGATTTTATTTATTTGAGGGAGAGAGGGAGGGACAGACATGAGCATCAGGGAGAGGGAGCAGCAAACTCCCTATGGAGCAGGGAGCCCGCTGATTCGGGGCTCGATCCCAGGACCCCAAGATCATGGCCTGAGCCAAAGGCAGATGCTTAACCGACTGTGGCAGCCGGGTGCTCCTCTCAGGGTTCTGGTAATCACGCCCTCTGTTTGCTTTTGCAGGCCTCGCATCGATACAATTGCTTCACCACTCTCGTTGGTTTCTCTTAACCTTGCCCACACCTTTGTAAATAGTTATTGTATTAAACCCTTCTTAATAACATGTTTGAATGTGCCGACTGCTTCCCAGAGACCCTGGCTGATAAGGTGGAAAGGCCCAGAACATGTTTGGGCAATGGAAGGCCAACCAGATTTGGCCCCTGTTCAGAGGAGTAGAAAAGTAGACAAGAAAGAAATACTACAGCCCAATTCTGAAGGGCCATACTAGGGAACTGAGGCTTTCTACTGAAAATCAGCTTTGAGAAGTGACAGAGGGAATAGTTTTGAGAAAATGAAATGGGTATCAGGGGGCAATTTTTTAAAAGGATTTATTTCTCTCTTTATGTATCTATGTATCTATCTGGGAGAGAGCGCAAGCAGGAGGGGGAGCAGAGGGACAGGGACAAGCAGACTCCGTGCTCAGTGCAGAGCCTGACCCAGGGCTCAGTCCCACAAGCCTGAGATCACGACCTGAGCCGAAATCAAGACTCAGGTGCTCAACTGACGAACCACGCAGGCGCCCCTCAGGGAGCACCTTAAATAGGAGAGTCAAACCAGTTCTGGAAGTCCAGTTTGGAGGCCAGCACAGTGGTCTAGGTGTGAGTGATAAGGCCCGGATCAGGCGCTGGCATTAGAAATGCAAATAAAGATTCAGATAAGAATGAGAAGAGGAAGGAGAATGATTGACGGAGAGGTGGGAAGGGCACCCTGGGATAAAAGTCAAAGTTGACAGCTAGGTAGCAGAAGAGAGAGGAAGTACGTGAAACAGGAAACAGGGCAACAGGACAGGCAAGGTAAGGGCCTGTGTGGGTTCATTTTGGGGAGTTAGGTTTGAGGTTTGGGGAACAGAATCACCTACAGTGAGCATCAGGTAACCGCGGGCAAGGAGGGCAACCTACAGCAGATGGGCATCCCCGGGGAAGGCAGAAATGATGGGAGAAGCATAAGTAACTGAAGCTTGGGCTGGCAGCTTAACCCCAGACAACTGCAGTTCTATCTAAGGGTCACAGGTCACAGAGCAGCAATCCGCAGGCCAAACGCAGACCAGAGCTGTGTTCTGGCTCATGGTTTTCTTACATTTTTCATTAGCACCAACATTAAAAATTTTGGCTATCTAACCCAAAAAAATTCCAAATTCTTGGCCCGATAACACCAGGCCCACATTCTCCTGTATCAAGCCTCAGCTGGAGCTGAGCAGTCATGGGTTCCAGTTCACCCCAGCCCCACCCAGTCTACATTGCTCATTTGTGTCACCTGCCGGGCCCGGGCGTGCATTTGAACTCACGGTCCCTGCTAATGGTCCCTGGAAGTTCCCGATGCCTGAGGAGATCCCCTGCGGGAAGTACAGAGGATGAATTGGAGCAATTTAGTTGAGTTCAGCATTTCCGAGTGTTTGCTCTGTGCCAAGCATCATGCCAGATGCTGTGGGGACCACAGTGAAAAAGAATGGTCCGTCTGTTTTACCAGGAGACCACGAATACAAGCCCCCACTAAGTGGCTGTTTCAGAAACTCAGGCAGCAGTGAGGGCTTGGAATAGACAAGGTGACCAGAGATGAAGGTGTAAATACAAAACACGTGCCGAATGGAAATTTGTGTGACACATTAGCGATAGGGGACAAAGAAGGAAGAATGTGAACGATGACCTTGCTCAGGTGGATATAATGAAGAGAGGGTGTAAGTAACAGTGTTGGATTACTCAGGGTACGGTCAAGGTCCAAAGCAGGGTGGGAGAGATGGAAACCACGCCCCCTAAAAGTCCAGCGAGTGGTGTTCTGCGAGGACAAATGCTGGTGGCGCCCTGCCTCTTGGCACATCTCCTCTTGAGTAATGGCAGCGCTGTCACCACCTGTGTGTTCGGGAACTGGATTACTATATTGTTAGCAAACAGACAAAATTGAGCAATCTTCGTTTAGGGCTGCAGGGCCATGGTAGAACTCTACAGAGCTGTTATAAAAATTAAACATTTTAATATTTTAACATTAAGTATTAAGCCATGGAGCCAATGCCCTGGTAGTGGACCGAGAGAAAATCATTCAGGAAACAAATATCATGTAATGCTCCCTGATGATTCAGGGGTTAGAGCACATTGGGGTTCGTTAGTTCCCTCTTTAGGAACAAAGCATAAGAAATATCTTTGAAGAGTTACTGATAGTGTTACCAGTGAGGACTTGGCAATGAAACAGCGGTCCCCTTTGCTGCTAAGAAAGTTCCTACCAGTTTCCCTAGCCTATACTCATTTTACAATCAAGAACGCCTTATAATGAGGGAGGGACTGACAATTTCATCAAGCCATATATTTGCTAAGCAGAAAACAAAAATTCTACTTACCGAAGGAAAATGCTTGCACTCCAACTTTGGAAAAGGAAGAAATGAGTCAGTCAATTGGATTATTTCAACTGAAAGTTAGAGGTTTTGATTGAGTAATATTGGCAGGGCGGGGGGTGGGGTGGGGTGTGCCTTGCTTTTCTGCTTGCGTTAGCCAATGAGAGCGTGGCCACTCATGTTCTGGTGTGTGAATAATCACAATTTAGCTCTCCTTCAAGTCCATCATTCACAGTTGGCCTCTAGTCAAGTATACTGCAGGCTTCCTTTCAACGTCTGCATATGCCTATGTGTGCCCAACCCCAGACCGCAGAACAGGACACACTGGAGAGGGAGGCCTGATGAGGAATTAATTTGTTCCCAGTCACACAGAGGGGGTTGGCTTAGGCTCAGTCTGTTAAATGATCACAATAAAATTACTCATCAGGCTCAGAAGTGCTGGGCTTCCTGCTCAGTCTCCCATACAAGAAGGCTCTGAAGGGTAGAATTTCATTACAAACAAGGACTGGCCAATTAATCAGGCATATTATCCCTGGAATCTAGTGTGTGAGGTCTTAACACAATGAGAAAAGACTCTAATTACAAGTTATATATCTGTTGTTTGAACATGATTGAAGAGATGCCAAACTCAATCCTTTAATGGTTAGAACAGAACGAGGGGTAGGCTAGGTAGGAGGCGTGCCAGGTCGCCTAAGCTCGTGTCTGTCCTATGTCTAACCAAATGACGCGGTTCCCCTTCCTGGTGAAGCTTTGTCTGAGGGTGTGTCAGGAGTCAGGGAGTCAGAAGCCTGGGTCCACATTCCAGGCAGTGCCAGGCAGGGCTCATCCTTAACCATTCTGGGCCATGCTGTTTTCACCAATGGATAAAGGACTGGAGTGGGAGTCTTCAAAGGTCCCTTCCTTTTCTAAAACACTGTGATCTTCTAAATGAGGGGGAAAGGGAAATGCAGGTTCACAAGCAGGTTCTCAAATGGGAATACTTGTTCTCCTAACTCCTTAGATTGATCTGAGCTGTGAATTATTGCAGCACAGAATGACAAAGGTATAACCAGGCCTGCCCCTGCTGTCTCTTCCTCTTCTAAGAACATCAGTCATATTGGATTAGGCCCCACCCTATGATCTCATTTAATCTTAATTACCTTTTTAAGGGCCCTATTTCCAAATATAGTCACAGTCCAAGGCACTGGGATTAGGGCTTCAACATAGGAATTTTGAGAGGACACAATCCAATCCATAACACCATTAGCCCCAGTGTGTTCTACATTTCCTACTCCTTTCAAAGTTCTCTTCCCATCTTGCTGCCCTCAATTTAGCACTTTTACAAAGTAAACCTCAGGGCTGGCTGGCTGGACCTACTTTTCGTCTTCCTGTTACCATCCACATTTGTTGGATTACATAGACTTTTAAGGCTGGGAATTAAGCAGCAACTAGTTAGGGAGTACATGGGTGGCTCAGTCGGTTAAGCGTCTGACTTTGGCTCAGGTCATGATCTTCGGGTCCTAGGATAGAGCGCCCCACCTCAGGCTTCCCCGAGTGGGGAATCTGCTTGTCCCTCTCCCTCTGCCCCTCTCCTGCTCATGGGCAGGCTCTCTCTCCCCCCACCCTCCCTTAAGTAAATAAATAAAATCTTAAAAAAAAAAAAAAACTAGTTGGCTTCAAGCCTAGTCTGGGCAGCTTCTAGCAACTTCCCCCCACTGCTGCTATGTACCAAGTCTTCAGGGTCAGAGAGGAGTTACATAGTGGGTGGTGGGGCAGGGAAAGGTAAGAAGAAAAGAGGAAAAAGAAATGTGCATCTATGCCCAGAAATGCCTCATCATGGGTCTGTCTCCATTCCCTATTAGACATTTCCTGTGTTACAACATATCAGATTAACAAGCCTAGACACAGGAAAGATGGAAGAGAAACCGTTCTGCAGAGGAATCCTGGTTTCCCAACAACATCCAATTTCATTTTCTCTGGCAGAACACTAGCCACACAGACCCACTCACACAACCTATCAGCCCTGACATCTCAAACACTCCAGCTCCAGATGTGTTGATATATTTGTTTAACCCGTTAAAAAAAAAAAAGCCCAAATTTTAAATAGTCATATCTCAAATCACCAGCTATCTCCTTAATGAATTTTGGGTTTTTTAGATGTAATCATAAGCAACCCTCTCCACCCCCCTTATTCATCAATAAATATTTATTGAGCACCTTCCATATACCAGGACTGGGGATACCAACGATGATGGCCATAAGCTTGTAGTCCAGTGAGGGAGACAGGCAGGTTCTAATAAATGGTATTTATTTCACACCTCTGTGCCAGGTATGGTGCTAGGTACTTAAATAGATGGGAAGACACAATTATCTCCACTGTGCAATGAAAAAGCTAAGGTGGAAAGAAGTGCAAAAGCCAAGGTCATGCTGCTAGTCAGTGGAAGTGTCAAGACCACAGCCATGTCACCTGACCTCTGGGAGTGCCCTTTCCACTCTGCAGGGATCTTAACCTGAGGCCTGTGAACTTGAATGGAAAAAAAAAAATCACATCTTTATTTTCACTAATCTCTAACTGAAATTTAACATTTTCTTCAATTATACATATAGGCAAAAATCACAGCAGTATTAGTACCTATGATTGCCACCAATAGAAATCACAGGCCGTGGGGCACCTGGGTGGCTCAGTCAGTTAGGCATCTGCCTTTGGCTCCGGTCACCATTCTGGGCCTCCAGCCCTGCCTCCGGCTCCCTTCTCAGTGGGAAGTCTGCTTCTCCCTCTGCCTCTCCACCCTGCTTCTGCTCTCACTCTCTCTCCTGTGCTCCGTCTCTCTCTCAAATAAATAAAATCTTTTTAAAAGCATCGCAGCTGTTTTCTTGTATCACAGGTGTTGCCTATATCTTGAAATACTGTTTACCCGCATTACTACTTCAAAATTATGGTAGCTCTTAGATCCGCTGCTGATCGTTAAAGCATTAGGTTTTCTTTAAAGCACATATGTTACTACATTATAAATTCTTTTAATATTTTGATATGTGTTTTGGAATAGTTTCCTTTATAATACTCCGCCTTCTATTTTATAGCTTTAAAAGTATTGTTCTGAGAAGGCATCCTCAGTCTCCCCAGAACTGCCTGCCGAAGGGGTACGTGGCACAGAAACGGGTCAGAACCCTACATTATACAACGAGAAGCCAGGCTCTCCTCACTACGTCTTTGAGCACGAAGCGAGGTGGGGATTTTCATGATTAAGAGAGAAGAGCAAACGATAAGAGCCCCAATTCCACCAGAGAATTCTTTCTCTCCTTTCCACCAACTCCCGTTCAGCACGTGCCCTAAATGCTTTCCTCTGCTTGCTCCAGCCGAAGCTGATTCCTCCAGTGTCCCCCTCCGTCCGACGCGCGGCGTCAGTGCATAACTGGGTCCCCACTGCGGGCGGATGGGCTGGTGTCAACCTCCGATCCCTGAGACTGAGCACTTAACTCGCGTCCCGGAACGGCGCTAAGTGACATATTCAACAAGTGGAACGCGTCAGAAATTCCCACACACCAAGACCACGGATACTTCGGTTTTCAACCGCCCCTCTCAGGTTGGCCTCTCCGCGCCCCCGAAACCCGACACTCCGGGAAGGAAGCAAGAGCCCCCACAGTCAAGCTCCAGACAAGGGCAGCAGGAGCTGCGGGTGTCGCGCGTGGGGAAGGAGGGTGAAGCGCGATGGTACGCGCACAGTGCCAGCTGCGTGGGCAGAGTGGCCCAACAACCAGCCTCTGGCGTGACCTCTGTCCCCTCCCGGTCCCCCACCCCTGGCCGAGGGCCCGAGATCGGCCGCCGGAGGCCTCTTACCCAGGGGCGAGCGGAGCTTCCGGCCACAGTGTTGGCGCAGCAAAAGCTGCAGCTCCCTGCCCCGGCTCACCGCCTCGGCTGGGGCCCCGCCCGCCCGCCTGCCCGGCCTCCGGGCGGATGCTAGAGGCGGGGAGAGCGGGGCTCCCCCCAAGAAAGGTCCGGAAAGGTCGTGCCGCTGCCCCGCCTGGCGCCCGAGCCCGACACCGCGGCCAAGTGCAGACGACACCCAGGCTTGGAGTGCGCCCGGAGGACAGAGCCAGGGACGCGGGTCCTGCCGGCCCGGGGCGCTGCCCGCCGCTGCACCCTGGCCCCTACGCCTAGCGCTCTCCCGAGGGCGGCGGCGTCCTCGCGCGTGTCAGCGGAGGGCAAGGAGGCCACCTGTTACGCCCGCCTCCCCATCCCCCACGCCCTCCTGCCCCACCCCCTCTCCGGGCCGGCGCCGCGTAACTGGGAGGGGCAAAGCGGAGGCCCCGCTCTGGATAAAGGCCGGGCAGTTTGGGTTGGGTCGTCTGGGCGTACCTCTGCTGGGTTCCCAGCACGTCCCAGGAAAACAGTTACTCCCGCGCACACTTAACAGATAAGGCCACCGCGGCCCGGAGTAGCCCAACGACTCGCTTCGGTAAACGCTGGAGCCGCTCTCTTAGCCCAGGGAGCAGGCTGGGGTCAGCGGGCTTCAGCCTCTGGCCTTCACACCGTCTGCCATCCTACTTTCACGACTGGACGTTTTCAGTTGGGTGCTCTTTCAACGGAGTTGCAAAGGGTGGATGAGCGGTTCTTCGCAAAACAGATCAAGCAGCACCTTTGTGTAATAAATACAGGGTGTCCCAAAAGTCTTACTACAATTTTAAGCTGTTTAAGACGTTGGAAACTAAGACACTGATGAAAGAAATTAAGAAGACGCAAATGTAAAGACAGTTCATGCTCGTGAGTTGAATTACTGTCGTTAAACTGTCCATACTACTCAAAGCAATCCATAGGTCCGATGCAATCTTTATAAAAATTTCAATGACATTATTTTTCCAAAAAAATAAAACAAATCATCCTAAAATTTGTATGGAACCACAAGACCCAGCATATCTACGGGAATCTAGAGAAAAAAGAACAAAGCTGGAGGCATCCTGAATCACCTAAGACCCCTCCTTCTCCTTCCAAGAAAGCAGGGACTGTAACATCAGACAGCCAGGAAGGGGGCTAAGAGTTTACTCACTCACTCATGCAATCCCTCTTTCAACCGCCACTCCCCAGTCCCTGCCTACTATGTGTCACGCAAGTCCTGTGCCTGCTCCCTGGCCCTACACTGTTGACAAAACCTGACTTGTGGGGCTTGCAAAGTAGTAAAAGTGCGCTTGCAGAGATGGGAATCTAGGAAAAGCATCATTAAAGGGCGGGAAGAGGAAGCACTGAAAGGAACACAACCCAATCCAAGAATATTTAAGAGAAGGAAAAGCAAACCGACAGGGCTCTGGGAAGACGTGCCGACTCCTGAGCAGGCAGAGAGAGCCAGCACAGGAATGGGCAGGAATAGGGAATGGAACAGAGAAAGAGGCCTTCGGCGAATGAGAAAGGGACGGTGGGAAGGAAGGGCACGTAGAGAGGCTGTTTCTGCAAACGGGCAGCTTTAAATAGCACTCTCTCCTTGGCTCCTCGGCAAGCCCCGCGCCCTCATCCCTGCCCGTTCTTCCCTGGGTGGATGGGCAGCTAGCGAAAAGGCTCAATCCCCGGCCCCAGCACACCCACCCTAGCTGAGAGCGCTGCAGGCGGCAGGTGATGTCCGCTTTGGAGACGCTGCAGTGAGACCTCTAGGGGGGCTGGGGACGGAACTGTTCCTCCCGCGTCTGCACCGGCGGTGGTGCACAGTCATCCAGCCAGACCTCCGGGCAGTGTCAGAACCGCAGCAGGGTGGGCAGACAGGGCATAATGATTGTGTACTATGCCCATTTTTTAAAAGGCAGCCCCAACATCTCCCAAATGTGCTGCATATCAAATAATAACCAAAATTGCTATCGGGCTCCAGGCTAGCTAGAGTTTCCCCATCTGTTACACAGAAGATGAAGTTGTTTTTCAGACCAGAAGCACTGATGTGTATGGACGTTCTTCACCAACTCCAGAGGGTTCTATCTCAATCAGCGTTCTTGGTCCCAAGCAGGAAACAAGCTCTGGATACCCTATGTAGAAAAGGGCTCTTAAAGGCTCTCGGGGCTTCACGGAACCATCAAAATGATGAAGTGATGATGACAGGAATCAAGATGGCTCTGCAGAATCAAAACCCAGAAAGCACAATACCATCTGGCGGCACCGAGAATGCTCCGAATGCCCTGACAAATGACACAAATATAAAGAAAATGAGAATTCGAGTCCTCGGTGGGAGTGTCCACTGACCAAATCTATGTCAAAGGCCAGCACCCGTAGCTACTGAAGCAGAGAGAGAGCACATTCGGTCCCTCTTCCACCAGTGTTCTTTTTAATTCACATTTGATAAGCACTGGGAGGGCTCGTCATTCAAGGAAAAACTCAGAATTTGGGGAGAGTATGGTGATCTAAGGCCTTTGTGAACCCTGAAGCAGGTAGCAATTCTCACACTTGTCCATTTACCACTTTTCTACACATTTTGAACAACACAGGGAGCTCTAGGGGGCTATGAAGTTGCTACAAGCATTGCCCTGGCAGGCCTGGGGACTCCCAGGGTTCCAGATGCAGCATGAAGAATGGAGGGAACTGGGGCCTGGTTTGTGGTAAGTCTATTAAATTTAGTTGGGCATTTGACACAACCCTGAAAAGGTTGCTGGGTGCCTGAAGAGAGCAGTAAGCGGGTGAAAGCAAGCAGCCTTTTTTCCGACAGCCAACGGCATTAGCCCTGGGGTTGCCAACATCCAAGATCCAAAGCGGGCCCTGCCCAGGGTCTTTCTCCAGGAAATACCACTTTTAGGCTTCCTTGTTTTCTCTCTCGACTATGCTCTACTTTTGTCCTTTCTTATGTGCATTCTCTCTCCTGACACTGATTTCTCACTTTTCTATCCGGTGTCTCTTTCTCCCCCAGGAGTTTTAACCTCTACTACCACCTCGTGCCCAAAATACAGCCTTGTCAAACAGGAGAGAAGTCATGATGAAAATGGAATAAAAAGGCTTACCCTCTATAGAACCTGTATTGCGCATTTGAAAGCAGGTCATTTTGTGGATAAGCGGTATCATCCAGCTGGGACCCAGGAGACAGAGGGCCTAAACTGTCCTTATTGTTGGGAAGAAAACCCTCAAAGGCATGTTGAACGGTTTGTTACATACACATGTGATAGGATAGCAGGACTAAGGGGCTGTGTTAGTCTAGGCATTGTGAGAAGCAGATGCCAATACAGAATTCAACATGCAAGGATTTTATTGGGAAACTCTTGGGAGAGAAAAGGAGGGAAATGGAGAAAGTTGAGATAACCATCAGAGTACGATGCAAGTCTGACCCTAAAAAAAGAGAGGGAAGAACGGTTGAATGGAAGCTTTCTAGACGGCTGTGTAGTCTACAGAAGGTTCAGCAAACCCATCAGGCCAAAGTCAGCTATTAGGGGAGACCTATGATCTCCCAGGCAGAGCCAGCTTAATGAGATTGCAACCTGTAGTCGCACAGGGCCCACACCTGGTTTAATGCTCTGCTGTCGCCATCTTGAAATTCTTAATAAAATTTGAACAAGGGGCCCTGGGCTTGCCTTAGTCTCCCTGCTGAGCTCAGGCATTGGCTAGGAGCAGCCCATAGGAAGCACACTCTGGCAAAAATGGGGCGGTGGAATTCAGAGTGAAGCAGCTGAGGCCTTTGCTCGGTTGTGTTCCTATTGTTGGGAGAGCTGTGAGGCGTGGACTCCCGGCCCCCACAGCCCACCTCCTGTGCACACAGATCTCCTTCTGCACAGAGGTGCAGAAAGCAGCTCCTCCGTGAGCCTCCTGGCCTCCCTCCTGAGGAGCAACTGAGAAGAGGGAATTTACTGGAGGAATGACAGTCCCCCAAGATCATCACAGTTGATCCCAAGGCCACAGTGAATACTCACCTTCTCCCTTCTCCAACATCCATTCTAAACTCCTTTCAGCCTCTGCTCTCACCTTGGCAGGTCTTGGGACGTACCCAGTGGTGTGACCCAAGCTTTATTCCTGCAGGGTTTGAACACTTGATAGTCATTGCCTCCCTTCTCAGGCTGGGTGGCTGCATGTGTTCTAGTCACAGTTACAATGGGACGGGGAGTAGCGGAGGTGCCCACATGAATCACCGGAGTCCCACACATACTCCTCCTGGCCCCCACAGTGTAAAAGCAGCCCCCCACCCCACTCCTGGTGATAAGCTTCAGTTACTCCCGCTAGTGTGGCAACTCCCCTCTTGCCTGCCGTCCCTGACACAAAACTCCAAAGTGCCTTGTCGGCAGCCATAACTTCTCATTCAATGGGGCCTTCGCTGTGCCTCTGGCGAGGGCGTTCCCTTTGGGGACCAGGCCCCTCAACCATGCAGAGCCCAGGGTTGCAAGGAAAGGAAGCACAAATTCCCTGGGGGTCATTAAGAATGATGGTAAGTTAGGCCATTCCTGCTTCCAGCCCTTGGTTTTCAGAGCCCTGTATCCATCTTACTGAGAACACAGCACCGTATAGAGGGCTCGGATTTAATAAATACACACACCATGTCCTGGAGGACAGGCTCCACCGTTTCAGGGTGCTCTCTCAGAGCCGGAGCGCCTGGGTGAGTGCAGAAGGCCATTCCAGCGGTCTGCCAGACCAGCTACCTCTGCGTGGTGCGGTACAAGACGGAACCTGAGGATCTCATGGTTGTGATCCACTCCTACCTCTCCTCCACTTGAAGGACATCCCCTGGTTGGACACTCTGCTAAATGGGATTCCATACCTGTGGATGAGACGCTTATGCCTCCAGAGCAAAGTGTTGGCTGAGACTGTGGGCAGGGAAAACAGACATTCAATTGACAGTTTGCTTCAGGGTTAACTCTCCCACCTCCTGCTGTAATACGGTCTGAGAGAGCTGGGGCTCTCGGATATCCATGACCCATTTTATTGATGACATCCAGTGACTAGACAGGAGGAGCAGAGGGGCTGGGTGCTGCAGGCCTCGATAAAATGCATGCACTTCAGAGGATGGGAGAAAACTCTATGAAGAGTCAGGAATAGGCCATTTCTGTGACTTTTTTAGAGTTCTAGCATCAGGGGGTATTCCAGGATATCCCCATCCAAAATAACAGACAAACTGCTGCATCGTACCATCCTGTCACAAAGAAGGAAGCACCTTGCAGACCTCTTTGTGTTCTAAAGGCAACACATCCCACCCTGGGGATATTTTCTGGCCCACTGGGTGACACAGAAGGCTGCCAGCTTCAAGCAGAGCTGAAGCAGGAAAGGGTGTTGCAAAAGGTTCAAGCCAGTGCCGTCAGCCCTGCCGGCTGCCCCCCCCCCATGGTGCTCGATGGGTCAGTGGCAGGAAAAGATGCAGTATGGCCACTGTACAGAGCTGTGGCTCCAGCAGACCCGTCGTAAACTGGACTTTATGCACGACCTCCTTTTTCACCTTGTCCTCATAGGCCCCCGTTCCAAGGAGGCCATGATGCTCCTTTGGGTCTCTCTGGAACAGTGTCAACTCAGAACCTTCTGTCCAACAGTCCTAGTGTACAGTCACCCAAGTAAGTGGCCATGGGGTCCTTTGAGGAAGGACCGGGGGGATTACTGCAGTCTATACGTGCCAGAGTGTTGCAGGGCCCTTCCTCCAGCCGCCTCTTGTCAGTGGGATCCAGATCTCAAAATGGACTCAGTCAGGGAACTGGCAGAGATCATGACTTGAAGTGAAGTGACTGCCCTCAGCTTCTTGCTCTTCCAATTCTGCTTTTTCTTCTTCTTCCTTTTTTTTAATACATAAGGGATCCGTAAACAATAGCCCATGGACCAAATCAAACCAACTACCAGTTTGTGTAAAGTGTTTTTGATACACAGCTACACGCATTTGTTGACATAGCGTCTACGGCTGCTTTTGTACTACAACACCTGAAGTGGCCTACAAAACCTAAAATATTTACTATCTAGTCCTTTACCAAAAAACTTTGCTGACTCCTGTCATAGATGCTAAGCAGCATGCTTGCTGACTGCCTATTTTGCCCCCAGATGCAAACCGACACCACCCTCCATTAACCATCACTACAACGCCCTGCGGGCAAAGCCCACTGACTGCCCCCCAACCTGGCCTTCTGGTGAGTGAGGTAATTCTGGCCTTGGGACTTCCAACAGTTAGGTGCCACTCCTGGCCTCAATCAGTCTTCACATATGCTAACATGCTTAGTTTATAATCACATCTCAGAATTTCCACCATCCATGGCCTGCAAAACTTCTTAGTGACATTGGTGCCCCTCTTGGCAGTGTGTCCTGTGCATTCTCACGGGACATATTCTCTGTGGGTCTTCTGGCCTTACGTAAAATACCCTTCCCACATGCCCACTTCCATCAACTGACCTCTTTATTCCTTCTTGTACTACTGTCTGCTGGGACGAAGAAGAAAAGGAAGTAAGTTTAGGGGGGAAGCATCCTAAACTGCTGAGCAGAGCTTCAGTGATGCCAATGGGGAGTCCTTTAGCCAAAGCTGACCATCAGGGGAAGGCCCATCTCTCCCAGGAGCAGACCACTGGCTAGGAGCAGGCTGTGGGAAGCCTGCCTCCGTGCAAATGCAGAGAGGCCTCCGAGCACGGCAGCTGGTGCCCTAGGTCGGTCCCCGAAGGTAGAGGTGTGTGAGGCATAGTCTCATGGCCACGACGGGAACAGGGCGGAGGGGACACAGCCTGCTTTAAATGCCAGTCTGCATCCTTAATATCAGGTCTGACTCGTAAGGTGGCCCAAGCTGCTGCTCAGTCTGTCGCCTCTCTCGGGGAGTGGAGGGTGGGTCAGTGAGTAAGAGGACTCCAGGAGGGACTGCAGAGATGGAAGTGACTCGTGTGCCTCACCTCCTCCCCTTACCATTACACTTTTAACCCAGACGGGAAAGGGGCATCTGCCCTCATTCAGAAGCAGTCTCTTCTCTGCTCCCCTATTCTCAGAGGGTACGTTGTGGACCTCAAGGTTTGTCTGCGGCCCAGACCACGAGGCAGTCAACAGCCAGGAACACCTCATCCAAGACGAATTCATTTGCCTGGATGCGGCCACTGCACTGAACAGAGAGGCTGGTGCCACTATGAAGTGAAAACAACAGTCCAGAAGCCAATGCTCCTTGACAGCCACAGAACGTGAGGTGTCTTAATGCTCGGTCAGTTATGCTGGAAAAGTGTCAGGTGCACCTCAGGTCTGCATGCTTACTCCCAAGGGAAACTCAATTACTTAGGGTCCTCTAGTGAGAAAACCTGGCCTCCAGCTCTGACTGTGCTCTTCCCCCAGAGCTATTACAGTACAGAAGAGACAGGGCTGAGAGGCAGGCTGAAGATCCAGAAATGCAGGCTCAGCACGGCAACATCAAAGGTAGCTTTCCTGGGGTGGTGGTGGTGTACTGGGGGGTACACCAGGGGGTACTGTAAAATGTCTCAGAACAGCCATACTGGGAATGCCCTGGCCATTCCGGAGTTGTTCGTTTCTCCTAGTGGCTTGGCTTGGCTTCTGTCTACTCCAGCATCACGACCATCTCAAGGCAAGGCTCCTGAGCCACGTCTCACCCAGTTCCAGTCTCTCTGTTGCTTGTTTCTATCAGAGAGGTGTGGAGCTTCGCCGCTGGTCTAGAATTTAAACAGCCTCGCAGGAAAATCGAAGATTCTGTGCAGTCTTTCCACTTGCCTCTCTCCTAATGGAGAAACTCAGGCCTCCTCCACTTCTGCTCTTCCAACATTATCAGAACGGATTAAGGGAATTAGATGAAATGGTATATCCACGTAACTCCCTATCATTGGTATAGTTTTATCAAAAGAGTTAAGGTAAAGCTCTTAAGTTCTATTATTTATTTTTTTAAAGATTTTATTTATTTGAGACAGAGCGAGAGAAGACGAGCAGGCGATTGGGGCAGAGGGAGAAGGAGAAGCAGGCTCCCCACTGACCAGGGAGCCCGATGCAGGACTCGATCCCATGACTCAGGGATCGTGATCTGAGCTGAAGGCAGACGCTTAACTGACTGAGCTTCCCAGACGCCCTTACCTTCTATTATTTAATCTGTTTCTAGGGTCTCCAGCCCAAGAAAATTGCCCTGCAATGCAGTAGCTTCGGGTTTTTCCCTGAACCAAATCCAGCTCCACCATTCTTCCTCATCTGTAAAACGGCAGTAAGAATCCGATGTTCTGGGGATGACCTCCCGCCGCACTGTTACAGGTAACAAGTGTCAAGCAGCACCTGGCATATGACAGATGCCCTACAGAACTGGGCCTCTGAATGTTAGGCCTGAGAATAAGCTGCAAGTATACTGGGATTAGAAATCCAGCCATAGATGAAAATACTCTAAGAAACGGAACAAAGCAATAGAAAAAACCAATAAGCAATGAGAACAGATGTGTGGCTGACAGCAGGCCTTCCGCCTGCATGCTGGTCATTGTCTTCTTCCTTGAATTCCTGGATAAGCAGGCATGGAGATCATACGCTCCTAAGTAGCATCCTCATTATTAAATTAGATCGTGCATATTAAAACACTCTGAGGGGCGCCTGGGGGACTCGGTCGGTTAAGCATCCAACCCTGGATATTGGCTCGGGTCATGATCTCAGGGTTGCAAGATCAAGCCCTGCATCGTCGGGGGGGGGGGGGGCCCANGTCCATGCTCAGTGGGGAGTCTGCTTCTCCCTCTCTTTCTCCCTTTGCTCCTCTCTGTCTCTCTCAAATAAGTGAATAAATAAAATTTAAAAAAAACAACTTTGAAAAACATAACATGCTACAGCCACCTGAAAGATGATGACGATGTTAGGTGCTTCTAGTTGCAAGAAATAGATTTGTTCAGGTTACTTCAGAAATGGGAAAGGTAGGAGATGGGAGGGGGTACTGTAAAATGTCTGTGGAAAATAGTAAGCTGAGCACTCAAATCCCACAGCAACCTAAGAGCCTTCTACAGGAAAACTGCTTAGGATCCATGGCATTTTGAGGGGTCTGATGACCTTGGCCCCTTTTAGAAGTGGAAGCTCATGGTTCCCTATTCCTCACTTAACACTCAGCTATTCTCTGTCTGCTTCCGTGCCTTCTTATTTCTCCTTCAATGACTAAGGGGCTGATTCTGAGGGAGCATTCTAATACATATTCCCAGGACAGTAATTAACGAAGCCAGTGAGATTCTCTGTAGTTCTCGTTTAGGCAGAGTTGTTCCTGCCAGGCTAATTTTCAGTAACTGGACTATGGGTTGGCTGCCTTTGGATCAGGTGGCCACCCCAGACCAGCTGAGGCCCAATGTGGAGGTTCAGGGGAATAAAAACACAGAACTTGCCCACAGTGAGATCTTTGGCCTGGAATGTTTTTCTTAGAACAGGAGGCTGAGTGCGGGTGATTACATGATTGGAAAAGAAGGAGAGGAAAAAAAAAAAAAAAAAGCCCTCAAGCCCAATATCAAACTAAGATTCAAGGTCCCTAGCTGGCTCAGTTGGTACAGCATATGGCTCTTGATCTTGGGGTCATGAGTTTGAGACCTATGTCGAGAGGTAGACTGGAGTTAAAATAATAATAATTTTTAAAATAATATTTTAAAAAAATCAGACTCAAAAAGTTATGAAAGTGTAGTAGTAAACTTTATCAGACGTTTCACACAGATTACTTTCAAACACCTCACTGTTTAAACAAAAGTTCAGACCATACAGAAAATCATGACATACTTAAAACTACAGTTGAAAACACTCAGGCCAAATCAGACAGAGACACTAGAAGCCGCAGAACGAGGGGAGCGAAGAGAACCACACGATGGCAGTATTACCCCATCTGAGTTCTATCGGGTTACAACTCTAAGAATGTCTGTGTCTGGTGAGCCCACCTCCTTCCTTGAAGCTGTTTTTAAGGGACAGGAACAGCCCGTGGTTGACAGAGAATGTATAAATCTGAACAGCACATTCATGATATCTGCGCTCATTTGATTTCCAAGATCTGGCTATCATGTTTTTAGTCTAAATGAATTAATGGAGGCAGCAACTTGGATTACCCGAGGATTATAGGCTCCTAAGCCATGTTTGCATTGCAGAATTTAATCTTTTTACTGTCATATTCCTTATTTGACACTTATGTAATCCAGTTTTTTATTATAGCTATTTTCAATATCTGTATCTCTCTCTCCTACTAGATTCAATTCAAGCTCTTAACTGAGGTTAATTTTCTGTGGCAACTTGGCTGTACCCTAGTATCTAGATATTTGGTCAAATGTCAGTCAAGATGTTGCTGCGAAGGTATTTTTTTAGACTTAAAGAATGCCCTCCATAATGTGGTGGACCTTAATCAGGTGAAAGCCTCAAGAGAAAAAGCCTCTAGACAAAAAGACTAAGGTTCCCTAAGGAAGAGGGAATTCCCTCCAGACTGCCTTCGCACACAAGCTGCAACATCAGCTCTTCCCTGGGTCTCTGACCTGCCAGCCTGCCCTGCAGATTTTGGAATTACCAGCCCCCACAATCATGGGAGCCAATTCCTTAAAATAAATCTTTCTCCTCTCTCTCTCTCTAAACACACACATACACACACACACACACACACACACACACTATTAGTTCTGTTTCTCTGGAGAACGCTAAGACAAGACACCAACGACAGACCAGGCAATAACTGCACCATGAAATAAAAAGATGGCAACGAAGCATCCTTGATCTTGAGAGACATGTGAGCACATAATTAATACTGTAAATGCAAAGGCAAATGTATTATCGAGTACCATAAAACACAAGAAAAAAGAAATTCTTTAAGAAGTGGTTTGGAAAACCATAGATGACATTTGAGCTGCAAAGAATGAACAGGTGTCTCAATAGGCAGACATAACAGGATGAAGGACCCCAGGCAGCAGAAACCCAGAGAGCCAAAATCAACATGTAAAAAGGGGGAAAATAAGCACCACGGCCCCTGTGTGACTTCAGGATCCTCTAATATCCACCACTTCCCAAGCTCTATTTTGTTTTTATGTGGATATCATAAAACCTTATCACTTACAAAGCCAGAGACATTTACCCAACCTTACAGTTTAGAAAACTGAGGTACACAGGGATCAAGTAAGTCCAAGGCCCAAAAACAAATCAGGAGTAGAAACCACAGCAATCTGACCTCAGAGGCCACAAGCCCAACCACTATATTCCTAATGCCCACACACTGTAGTCTGATGATCACAGCAGAGGCCAGAATGTTCAGGTCTCTATACACATTTTTGTTGCTTAGGATTCCCATATGCCCTTGCACAGTGTTCAATATACTTTTTGACTGTCTTTTCAAAGTTCTAATAAAAGTCAAGCCTAGAATAGGAGTGAGCAGGACCCATGCATGCTCAGAGATTTTAAGCCCCATCCTTTTCCAGACTGGAGCACTGCAGGCCTCCTGAAGCATATTAGGAATACACTTATGATCTAAACCAGAAAGAACTACGAGCTACAACCTTCTCTCCAATTTACGATGAAGTGACAGCAGGGGGCGACCTTATCCTAAATAGGTGGGTTTTATTACTTTATTATTCTGTACGTGCCTACCAGCTTCCCCTCTTTTCAGGCTACACAGGTCTGCCAAAGATCATTACTTTTCCCTTCCACTTCAGTCTTGCCCTTCCCTTCTCTCTTTCTTGATTATCATTCCCACACTGCCCCAAATTTTACCTGTCTTCTCTTTGACTGCCCTTCCTTCACACTGTGTTTCTTTGAAATTTTTGCTCTAAGTGCTTATTAAACTAGTTATTAGGATTGTCTCCCTTGACTACTCTCTTTACCCTCTTAAGGGCTTTGAACCAAACAAACCTAGTCTCACCCAAATGCTAATCTGAAGACTGGATGGCCTCTGGCCCCATACGTGCAAACAGAGCTAAAACAGTATGAACATGCAAGAGAACAAATCTTAAATATCTGGTTAATCTGTATAAACACAGTCTTTGAACAAATACACAATATAGGAACTATCTGGGTGCCTGACCGGCTCAGTGGGTATAGCATGCAACTTTTTTTTTTTTAAAGATTTTATTTATTTATTTATTTATTTATTTGAGAGAGAGAGAAAAAGCGTGAGCAGGGGGAGGGGGAGAGGGACAAGGAGACTCCCCACTGAGCACAGAGCCCAACACAGAGCTTGATCCCAGGATCCTGAGATCATGAACTGAGTTGAAGTCAGACACTTAACCAACTGAGCCAGCCAGATGCCCTGAGCATGCAACTCTTGATCTCCAGGTCGTGAACGAGTTTGAGCCCCAAGTGTGGTGTTGAGTTTACTTTATTAAAAAAAAAAAAAAAAATCTATGCAAAAGGAAAACCTAGAAACTAAGTAATTTTTTAAAATATATACAGTGAGGCTTGGAGGTTTAATGATTAAAAATCATTGTTTTGAAGGAAATTTTATATGTATATAAAAGAATCTAATGAAATCTATAGACCCAATCTTGGGAAGCACATATATACAAAATTCTAGGAGAGATTTATGAGAGTTCATGTCCCCTCCAAAGGCAATCCACAGAAGTCCATGGAATCCCAGGTTAAAAAAATTAAAAACCTGACCTAAAATATTCTATTAGCTGGAAATTTCCATTATTTACAGGTGATTCATGCAGGGATCCTTATATGAAGCACTTTCTAACAAATCACTACAAGTTGTAGTTATTAAAAAATAATAACAACAAATAAATAGATAAATAAATAAATAAAAGTTGTAGTTATTATGTCTATTCTCGAATAGTAGATAGCCTCATGAAGTTGGGTGATTTCAACCAGAATCTTTCCACAAGACTTTCTATCATCTTTTTTTAAAATATAGATTTTATTTAACCATTTGACAGAGAGAGCGAGCACACAAGCAGGAGGAGCAGCAGAAGGAGACGGAGAAGCAGGCTCACTGCTGAGCAGAGAATCCGACGTAAGGCTCCATCCCAGGACTCTGGGATCATGACCCGAGCTGAAGGCAGACAGTTAACCGACTGAGCCCTAGGCGTCCCTCTATCATCTTTCTAAAAAGAATTTCATGAGTAGACCAGTCATTTTGTGATACAATCTATGGAGAACATTAAGAGGTAGATGATAGGAGAGGAAAGCAAAGGAATGAAATGTTTGAAATAATATACATAAAGGGAAGTATACAGTGCTATGTACAAACAGAGCTTGATAAATGACCTGGGATAATTCAGAGACCTTTTTTTTTTTATTAAATGTGTAAAAAGTAGTCCACATTGCACAAGCTCAAAATCAGACAATCTACAAGGGTGTGTAATTGGCATATTTATGAACTGTATCCACACAAAAACTCACTGCAGACACAATCCATATCACATTCAATGTCTGCATATTTACATAATACCTACTGCAAAGTAAATACAAAATTAACTTTCATCATTTTAGTTCAACACATACGTGATATAATTCAAAACAAAGGCAAAATTTTCTTCCACTAAAAACCAAAGGTAATTATTTTCAAACCAAGTACCAATTCATCATATTGTGCAAAAATATTTCAAGACGAATATAAGGGTTCCACTTAGGTTTGGTCAGTAAGATATGTTTCTATACTGCTGAAATTCAGCTAAAGTTTTAGATTGTAATTACCAAAGTAACGTACTTCTGATTTACAACTGACCTAAAAATAGTGGTTGCTAATATATATTCTTGACGCTTTAAAAAATCTTCACAACTTAAATACAATTCTAAAAGTGTATGTGCCTTGCCACTCACTCAATAAACATGATTTATTTTAACACAGATCACAGAAGTTCATCTAATTAACCAGAATTCTAAATCCATTTCCTGCCTGCTATCTATTTCAGTCTTAAATCTGACTTTAGATCAACAGCAGCAGTTCAGAATTTATTTCATAAGATTAATCCCAAGAGTTACTGGGTAGCTTTTAAATTATTTCATTCCTTATAAATATAAATCCCTAGACAGTCTAGATCAGTAGTACCCTGTATTACAATTATAGAGGGAGCTCTTAAAATTTGCATGGGCCCTTCCTCAGAACTAATGAGTAAGAATCTTCCAGAATGTCTGTTTTGTTTTGTTCTGTTTTAAGTTCCCAGGTGATAACGGCATGCAGCCTAGTGTGAACCTCTGACCTAGACCACTAGACTAGTAGGTCTCAACTTTTAAGGTACATCAGGAATCACTTGGGGGAAAAAAAAACAAAAACAAAAACAGACAAAACAAACAAATAAATAGATTTGCTTCAGTTAGATTGAGAGTGGTGTCCAGGAACCAGCATTTTAAATCATCACTGCAGCTGGCCAATAAACCACTCTGAAAAACAATGCACAGCCTTTACAAATGAGTACATTCAGCAATTTAGGTGACATTGTCCTGCAAGTGCTACTGAATCCTCCCCTGGGCAAGTTTTAGCTAGTGTTTGAGGGCAAATGTAGCCTTTTAAGGTAAAATATATTTATATTTTTAAAATATCAGGTAAAGTCAAGTAAACTGTGAGATCATAATGCATTCATTAAAGGGACCGACTTTCCAATAAACTGTCTAAACCTTTAAACAGACCAGTTTTTAGCAGTCAGTTTAAATCTAATGCCCCCTCCATGGTTAATTAGCCTGATATGAGATCAGAGGTAGTGATTCCAGCTTACCAAAAATGTAATGCAGACTACAAAAGATACGCAATTCTAAGCACATAACTTTATAGGTTCTGTGCAGTCTCTATGTAATAGAGATTGAAGACCAGTTGGATATTAAATAATACTAAAACAATGAATAATATACTCTCAATCTTAAAAAATGAAACTTCATGTAATAATTCCCTTGCATAAGTTCCTACTGAAAATACTGAGGGGAACAATCAAAAAACACTAAAGGTATCATGCTGCCTCTTTTGTGAAGAAGCTATTTGCTAATTTTCCACCATTCTTATCATTATCTATAAAATGGGTAGTTGGTATAGATATCATTCTAGTTTACGAATTTTTTTAAAAGCACAGGAAGTAACCACATGTAAGGCCACACACAAAATCGGAGGATAGACAGAGCTAGCAATCAGACCTTCCATTTGGAGGACTTTTATCAATTTGGCAACTGGATCTCAGTGTGTGACAACTCTAAGTATTATAAATATTGAAGCATACTTGAGCATGTGACAGCTCTATCACCCCTGCCAAACGTTAGGAGTAGGGATCATCTACTTTCAGCACAGAGAATACACGAGAACGAAAGAGCAACATCAGGAAGCAGAGGAGATGCTCAGCAGGATCTATCTGGAATCTTGCCCACCTGTCCCATGTCCAGGATGCTACTTCCTGTGTACACGTTTCCATCGTGTTCTTCACAAAGGCTTGTACCACCTCTTTTCCGATGGCATACCTTGATTCAACAGTTAGCATTACTTCTTAACCAAGCAATGAAAAGGCAATTACCAAAAACCAGCACTGTGTTGCCAGAAAGGCAAGTCATCCCATAAATAAGAAACTGAATCTTTTAAATCCATCTTGCTTACCAAGATGCTACAAAACTCATCCTAGTTTTTAATCACTTAGAGTATAGACCATTTTCCAGTTTATAAATCATTCAAGGACAAAATAATGAATTTGAAAATTATGCAGAACAGAGGTTGGAAAATTACATATAAATACTCAAACCGAGTGACATTATGTCTCCGACCTGAGGGGGAAAGCTTCTTGAATGTGGAAATGAAGATACGGAGATAGCAGACCTGGGAAAGGACTGCAAAACGTGAGACAGTGGCGTAAGGCACAACCTTCACTCCAGCCTACACGGAGGCCACCCTGGATGCCGGCCACACAGGCAGGGAAGGGTGAACACACACACACACACACACACACACACCCACACACACTGGGCTTCTCACGTCCTCTTAGCTGGTCTGGCAGTTAACTGCTTTTCTCTCTCAAATTCCTTCTCACGTTGCTGCTCCCTTTCCAGCTCTTCTTTCTGCCTCTTCTGCTGTAGTTTAAGTGCTCTTTTCTGTGTCAAAAAATTGAAAACCAAGAGAACAATCAAGGCTTATCAATTGTGACTTCATTTCAAAGTAGCAGTGCTCTGACTTGAGGTAAGCCACATGCATTAATAAATTTCATATTTAACTTTTAAATTTGCTCTGGGTAATTTAAGGTCCCCCTTAATATAAAAAAATGTTTAATTTCTTACTCCCAACTCTTATTGAATGAGAACAGCAGAGACAATGAAAACACGAGCTCCTTAGCCCAGCTATTGGTAGAAAAGCCCAGAGTAGTATGTATTTTAAGAGAAAACAGTGAACCATGAATTCAGTGTGTTATTGAATATGGATATCTAAGAAGTCAGAAAATGAATACTGAAAAAAAACGACAATTAAACCTCCACTTCTGTAAAGAATGTGAAAGAATTTTCGACTCACTTTTAACTTCGATGTCTTTTCATGAAGCATCAACATCTCTTTTCTTATATTCACCAACTTGGCATGATAGTGTTTAGCTTCAGTGAACTAAACATGGAACAGTAAATGAAAAGTGAAGTTAAAATAGGTTGAAATTAAAAAAAGGGAGGGGAACAGACTGAAATAGTAAAATGGATGAGTTGTAAATTACAGTTCATTCTGCCTCAACTGGTCACATCTTTTAAAGCCTTAATTATCTCCACATTTTAATGCCAATATTCAAATTTCATTTAAACCATTAATAGGCATTTGAAAACACTTGATTCAGTTCAAATTGAGAAAAAAGAATTACTAAACATAGATTTTTATATCGTGTACAGGTAACATTTTGCTTTAAAAACATGCACTATGGGGCGCCTGGGTGGCACAGCGGTTAAGCGTCTGCCTTCGGCTCAGGGCATGATCCCGGCGTTATGGGATCGAGCCCCACATCAGGCTCCTCCACTATGAGCCTGCTTCTTCCTCTCCCACTCCCCCTGCTTGTGTTCCCTCTCTCGCTGGCTGTTTCTGTCGAATAAATAAATAAAATCTTTAAAAATAAAAATAAAAAAAAAATAAAAACATGCACTATAATCCTATAATTTTATTAAGACTATCCAGTAATGCTATCAATTTCATGTAAGAAAACAGGAGAACACGCTACTGTCTTTACAAGGGAGAGCCTGCACCAGGGTACGCAGGGCAATTTCAGTGAAGTGTCTGTCCATCAGGAAAAACCAAGCTATGGCCAGAGAATCCTGAAAGGGCTGTGGACAAATCTGGGCATGTTCCTTGGGCTTCTCAAGAGAGACCAAGCAGAACCACCTCTGTAAGGACACTTTTCTTCCCAAGTCATGGTATGTATAGACATTCGATCTTAGCCAAAGATGGAGGCAAAGGAAAAAAGCACCTCATTCTCAGAAGCCAAAGTTAACAGAAAGAGAAGACCAAGTAACAAGAATGAGAGAAATGTCAGTAAAGAAATTAGCAACCTACGTGTATCTACAAGTGAGGTCTTAAAGTCTGTTGAGCTCTAGAGCTTACAGACGCTCTCCCCCCTCCCCCACCCTCTCTCTCTGGGCCTTAACAGTTTTCAGTTCCTGAATGATAATCAAACCATTCTTTGGCTGAGAGAAGAAAAAAGAGGAAGACCCCTGCAGACTGAAGCAACACTATTACATCTGCTTGGTTCATTCATTTATCATTCATTCACTCAGCAAATGTTTGTTCTGCTGCAATATGAATTCAGTGGGGAAGACAAAAGGAGGTCAGCATAGCCTTGTCCACCTCCTTCATAAGTCAGAAAACCATTAAGTGGAAGACTTCGTATTTACTACCCCAAGCCTCTGCCTAATGCTACAGAAGTCTGTTTTTGATCATTATAAAGAGAAAACATTAATGAGACACATTTGTTCAACAAAAAGTCCATTTTTTGACATTCATATGAAAGTCCACAAAATCATGCAAACCAAGCTACTGCTTACTGTTGAGGTGAAAAGAAAGGTAGCCACAAGTTCCTTATTTTTGTTAATTCCCTGTTTCTTAAAATAGAGTATCAGTTCCTCTCATCAAAAAGGTATAAAGCTTCTGGGACGCCTGGGTGGCACAGCGGTTAAGCGTCTGCCTTTGGCTCAGGGCGTGATCCTGGCGTTGTGGGATCGAGCCCCACATCAGGCTCCTCTGCTATGAGCCTGCTTCTTCCTCTCCCACTCCCCCTGCTTGTGTTCCCTCTCTCGCTGGCTGTCTCTATCTCTGTCGAATAAATAAATAAAATCTTTAAAAAAAAAAAAAAAGGTATAAAGCTTCTGATGAAATTCACTACTGCCACATATACTGAAAGACATAAAGGATCTATAAAGGACCCCCAAAGGATCAATTTCAGCGTTAATATGCTATGGCATTATGAAGAGGCCATAAAATTAAATAAAATGCTGACCTTTAAAAAGTCATGTAATTGATTAGGAGAGATGCACTTTCCTTAAGCGAAAACACAGTACCCCAAAAGTTCCTTACTTTTAGTTCTTTTTGAAGTCTCTAATTATAATGAGCAAATCTCTTCCAGACTTCCATAAATAAGTTCCATTTTCTATTACAAGTTCAACATTTGAAAGATAACAATTCAAGACAATGGAAGTTGTAGTAAAGTAAATCAAGGTTTCCTGTTAAAAGACAAATTCTAAACATTAAAAATTAGAGGAAGGGGCGCCTGGGTGGCACAGCGGTTAAGCGTCTGCCTTCGGCTCAGGGCGTGATCCCGGCGTTCTGGGATCGAGCCCCACATCAGGCTCTTCAGCTATGAGTCTGCTTCTTCCTCTCCCACTACCCCTGCTTGTGTTCCCTCTCTCTCTGGCTGTCTCTATCTCTGTCGAATAAATAAATAAAATCTTTAAAAAAAAAAAAAAATTAGAGGAAAAGATCCTAAGTACACGTAAGCACAAAGCTGCACAGGATAAACCTAGCTATTCCTAAGCCAAGTTCTCATTACGCTGTGTCAACTAAATCATACTTACCAAAGCATTAATATCCAGCATAGAATGACATTCTTTAAATTTTGAAATCTCTTGTTCCAGTGTATCTAGTAATACAACTTGGTTCTGTCTGAAACAAAAGCACATAGCCAAAATAAAGTGTACATATTGTAAGTGTTGGAATCACATTTCAAAGGTAAAAATTAAGTTGAAATGTATTGCCTCTCTGAGGCTTATTTGGTTTAACAAAATCTTTTTCATAAAATATTCCAGGGGTGCCTGTGTGGCTCAGTTGGTTAAGCATCTGACTCTCGATCTCAGCTCAGGTTTTAATCTCAGGGTCATGAGTTTAAGCCCTGCACTGGGCTCCACACCGGGTGTGGAACCTACTTTAAACAATATAGTAATAACATTAATAATAATAATAATAATCCAAAGTTACATTCTGGTAACTGTATCTTTTATTCTTGCCTAAATGACTAATAATTTCAATAACTGAATCTAACTGTAATAACTGAAATCATCAAATCATTTAAAATCATTTTATTATTTGTTATTTCTAGCAACTCTCTGTATTATCCCCAAAAAAAGTTTTTTTATACTATCTTGCCCAAAACACTTGATTTTATGTCTAGTAAAGCTGCAAAATTATCATAAAGGAAATGGGGAGCAATGACTTTTTAGATTAGAGTTGGGGAAAATGCAGTATCAAGGGACACTAAATCAAAAGAAGTAATTAAGATGAGAAAACAGGACTGGGAAACACAAGATTCCCCACCAATAACCAGCTGTGTGATCTTGAAAACTTAAGTTTATTTCTCTGGGCCTAAATTTCTTTATTTATAAAGTGAGAAGGTCAGACCAGGTAACCTCTAAGGGTCCTCATTAAAATTCGGATTCAAAACCTTCTATTGAAGAACAGAAGCCAACTTCCCTGATACTCCTCTCCAGATCAACCAGTGCTAGGATCACAGGAATAAGGAACACTGAGGAGCCACTGAATTAAATATTTTAAAGACTACTACAGGCAAAGCAAAATATGACATGATTTACTTGCAAAACTATGCTAAACAGAGAACGATGAAAAAAAGAAATACCAATGAAGAGAATGAAGAGCAGTTACAACATCTCCACCACCTGGCAAGGAGTTCGGCATACCCCCCAGGTCACAAGTTTGTCCGTTCAGCTCTGAGTAGAGACCACAGAAAGTGAAATATACAACAAAGAAGAAGAGAACCCAGCAAGTCAATGACCCGACATAAGCAGGATGGCAATGACAGACTGTTGCAACTAGAAAACAGTAAAGACAAATCAATGAAGCCAAAAGTTGTTCTTCAAAAGATCAATAAAATTGATAAACCTCTGGCCTGACTCACAAGGAAAAAAAAGAGAAAACACAAATTACTAATATAACTTACAGAAATCATCACTGATTCCATGGATATTAGAAGGATCAGAAGAGACTATTTTCAACAATTCTGTCCACAAAATTGATTACTTAGATGTAAACAACTAATTCCTTGAAAGACACAAACTTCCAAAACTCACACAAGGAGACACAGATAATCTATGTAGGCCTGTATTTGTTAAAGGAATTTAACCAATAAGCAATAACCTTCCAGAAATGAAAATACCAGGATCAGATGGCTTCACACGTAATGTCTACCAAACATTTAAGGAAGGAATTATACCACTTCTCAGTAATAGCGTCCGGAAAAAAGAAGCAGAGGGGGAACCTCCTAACTCATTCTACGAGGCTTAACGTTACGCTAAAACCAAAACCAGATAAAGACATTACAAGAAAGGAAAATTATACACCAATCTTTCATGCACAAAAATGCAAAAAATCCTCCACAAAATACTAACAAAATGAATCCAACAATATAAAAAAAGAATTATACACCACAACCAAGTGAGATTTATTCCAAGTACACAAAGCTGGTTCAACATTTGAAAATCAATCAGTGAAATCTAGGATATCAATTGAGTAAAGAAGAAAAATCATTTGGTCCTATTACACGATGCATAAAAGGTATTTGATAAAGTCCAACACCCTTTTGTGATTAAAAACTCTAAACAAACTAGAAAGAGAGAGGAATTTCCTCAACTTGATATAGAACATTAAAAAAAAAAAAAACCTATAGCTAACATCACACTTGTGAGAAACTAGATGCTTTCCCCTTATGATAAGGAGTAAGTAAATATTGTCTGCTTTCACTATTCCTATTCAATACCATACCAGAAGTTCCAGCTAACGTAATGAGACAAGAAAAAGAATAAAAGGTATACAGATTGGAAAGGAAGAAATAAAACTGTCTTTGTTCACAGGTGTTGTCACCTATTTTCCACATAGGAAAATCCCAAAGAATCAACAAAGTATATGAGTATAGCAAGATTTCAGCATACCAGGTTAATGTATAAAAGTCAGGAATGAATAATCAGAAAAATCAATACCATTTACAATAACCCCCTTCATAAAATACTTTGATATAAAGATAACAAAATATACACAGGAGTTATATGCAAAAACTATAAAACTCTAATGAAAGAAATAAAAAAAAGATCTAAGTAATGGATATTCCAAGTACGTGAAATAAAAAACTCAATATTGTTAAGATATCAATTCCTCCCAACTTGATCTAAGGACTCTATGCAATCTCAGTTTAAATCCCACCAAGTTATTTTGTAGATATCAACAAACTGATTCTAAAATTCACACAGAAAGGCAAAGACTTAGAATAGCCAACACACAAAGAACAAAGTTGGAAGACTTACACTATCCAATTTCAAGATTTACTATAAAACTACAGAAATCAAAACAGCATGATAATGGTGAAAGAACACACTGATCAATGGAACACTATAGAAAGCTCTTAAATAGACCCACACAAATACAGTCAACGGTTCTTTGACAAAAGAATACAGGCAATGCAGTGGAGAAAGGATAGTCTTTTCAACAAGGGTGAGGGAACAATTGGACAGTGATGTACAAAGAAATTAACCTAAACACAGACCTTATATTTCACAAAAATTAACTCAAAATGGACCATAGAGCTAAATACAATGTAAAACTCTAAAAAATCTAGAAGGAAACACAGGAGAAAATCTAGGTGACCTTGGTTTAGAGATGAATTTTTTTTTTAAGATTTTTATTTATTTGTCAGAGAGAGCACAGCAGGGGGAACAGCAGGCAGAGGGAGAAGCAGGCTCCCCACTGAGCAAGGAGCCCGATGCGGGACTGGATCCCAGGACCGTGAGATCATGACCCAAGCCGAAGGCAGACGCCTAACCCACTGAGTGACCCAGGTACCCCTGGAGATGAATTTTTATATGAAATATCAAAAGCATGATCCATGAAAAAAAATTTGGTAAGTCAGACTTTTAAAATTAAAAACTTCTAAAATAAATATTAAATTAAATTAAAAACTTCTGCTCGGGTGCCTGGGTGGCTCAGTCGGTTGAGCACCTACCTTCATTCAGGTCATGATCCCAGGGTCCTGGGGTCAAGCCCAGCATCAGGCTCCCTGCTCAGCCGGGAGACTGCTTCTCCCTCTGCCCCTCCTCCCCACTTGTGCACATGTGTTCTCTCGCTCTCTTTCTGTCGGAAATCAAGAAATAAAATCTTTAAGAAAAATAAATAAATAACTTCTGCCCCCCAAAAAACAAAAAACAAACAAACAAAAAACTTCTGCTCCGTAAAAGACACTATTAAGATAACAAAAAGACAAACCACGCACTTAGAGAAAACACTTGCAAGACACATAAAGGACTTGTATCAAAAGTATACAAGGAACACTTAAAACTCAGCAATAAGAAAATAAATAATCCAATTTAAAAATAGGCAAAAGATCCAGGGCGCCTAGGTGGCTCAGTCGTTAAGTGTCTGCCTTTGGCTCAGGGCGTGATCCCAGAGTCCTGGGATCGAGCACCGCATCAGGCTCCCTGCTCCGCTGGGAGCCTGTGTCTTCCTCTCCCACTCCCCTTGCTTGTGTTCCCTCTCTCGCTGGCTGTCTCTCTCTCTCTCTGTCAAATAAATAAATAAAATCTTTTAAAAAAATAGGCAAAAGATCTGAATAGGTACTTAGTGTATAATCATGAGTTTGTCTGATCTTTGTCCCAGGTTCCTGGCATGTCTATTCTAAGATGCTTGGAATTTCCCAAATGATAGGAGTAGCTTCATTATTCACAAACCCCTCCTGGAGCATGCCAGAGTTTATGCTAATGAGGTGATAGGGGCTGGTCATGAGAGAAAGATCAATCATATGGTTACAGGGTTGGGGCTCTGAACCATGTGATATCAGTCCATATGATACCATGACTGATATCAATCTTTTCTCCACAGAAGGGAAGTGGGGGGAGGGTGCTGGAGAGTGAGTTCAATTACATGCCCAATGACCCAATCAATTATGCTTATAGAGTGAAGCCCCAATAAAAACCTTCCTGGTTGGTAAACACATCGATGTGCCAGGAGGGTAATGAGTCCTAATTTCACTAGAAGAGGGGCGCCTGGGTGGTTCAGTCTGTTAGGCATCTGCCTTTGGCTCAGGTCATGATCCCAGGATCCTGGGATCGAGCCCCACATGGGGCTTCCTGCTCAGCAGGGAGCCTGCTTCTCCCCTTCCCTCTGCCTGCCATCCCCCTTCCTCCCACCCCCCACTTGTGTTCTCTCCAAACCCTGCCCCTATGTGTCCCTTCATTTGGCTGGTCCTGATGTGTATCCTTTATAATAAAACGTGATCCATAAGTCTAGACACTCTAGAAAAAGGTTCCACAGAATATTTAGCTACAATATCAGGCAGAAATGACTGGCTTTCCTTTCCCTTAAAGTTTTGTATAATCTGTGGCACTTATGCTCGGAGTGATGAGGAAGCCTTGATGCAATATCTGGGGAAAGATCCTCTGAGGAAAAGAAAACTATTTCCTTGGAAGGTCCAAACATGAATTATCTCAAAGGGAACCCCACTAAGCCTACTTACAAGTACCTTGCTAGAGACTTTTAGGACCTAGATCCCAGAACCTCTTTTTTCTTTCTTTCCAATGCTCTTAAAATGATGAACACATGTACAAGAATATTCATAACCTTTCTTATATATGAAGTCAAGTTTTGTTCTCGGTCTTCCCTACCCATTGTTAGCTACCAAGTAAACTTGACTTGTCTCTACCACTACCTTCTCCTTCACCTCTGCAGGCCTGGTTCTGTAATGTAAAGTGGCTTAATGAAAATTAAACTGTTTGATAACACAGCCAGGACTGGATCCCAGGTGCCTCAGAGTCCAGTACTCTTTCCCCTAATCTTTATCAGCAGTGGGATTTGTGGAGAGAGGGATGAAAAAGGCAGCTACTAGGAAACACTTCTCTTTTTCCTTTCTCTGAAGTTTGCTTATCTTTCCTTAATACTACAGAGATGTAATAACTGCTTACTTGTCGTATTTAATTATTAATTCTACCACTAACCGCTCCCTGTGTTGTCCTTTTCAATTTACTTAACCTTTCTGGACCTCGGTTGTCTCAACTACAAACAGGAATAACATTAATACTCCATAAGGTGTCGGGATTGGGATACAGTATATAAGGTGCTGGGCAAGCCGTCTATGTAGTCATAAATAGCAGCTGAGTTTACTATCATTATCATCATCATCATCGTTGTCACTGTTGTCATTTAGGTGCCTTGGAAGATAAGTGGGATCATTTAAAAACACTAAATTTTAGCCAATGTCATCAATTAAACTCTGCAATTAAACAGTGCTTCCCAGCTCCCTGTAAGCAAACCGCTATCCAGATATGCTTTGCTTGCAGAGTTTCTTATCTTCCTTCAGTCTGACATACTTCACCCAAACTCCCCTACAAAATTTTTATGACCTTTTGGCCACAAGAATTGACTGGCTTCCAATGACATTTAAAAAATGTCATTGGAAGCAGAAAACCAGGAGTGCTACCAGCTCCCTAACTCCAGGCGTGTACCACTGAGTAGCACACAGTACCACTTTCACACTCATTTATCATCTTCAAGTCCAAGGATTCTAACAGTCCTTACTAATATGTACAAAATGGACATAGTGGTTGATTGTTCCTCTCCTTTTGCCCTAAAACAGGCTTTTAAGGCAGCTCATAGCCGGATCATAGCTGATGACCAGGAAAAGAAGTGACAGGCCAGCTTGGTCCTACCCAAAAGGAAGTAGAAGTTCAGTCTGCTTTTCTGGATGGGAGCTGATAAAGTTAGCATATATCTTGCATGCTGATCCTACTTCACGAAATCCTGTTCTTCTCTTGGTGTATCCTCCAATCCTTTAGTTAAGTAGACCTATCTACTAGAAATGAAATGGGTCCTCTCAAAAAAAGATACTTAAAGATATTTGGCAACTCATGTGAACCAGCAACTGAAAACAAGTGTGGCTTATATGGAGGCAATTTTGCAATACTACTCTGAAACGGGAGTGTACCCATCCTGCAACACTCCCCGCAGGCAATATTTTCATAAAATAATGGTAAAACACCAAAACTAATCAAATAGTCCAGATCAGATTTAGGGGTACCTCTTATAAGAGACCAAACACTCTAGGAGTAGTATTCATTTCACTTTTCACATTTAAAGTTTTATTCATTAAAGTAATCTCTATGCCCAATGTGGGGCTTGAACTCAGGACCCCAAGGTCCAGAGTCACATGCTCCTGTTTCTGGGACTGAGCCAGCTGGGTGCCTTTCATTTTTTACATTTAGATTACTAAGTACTCCTTCACCCCCAACTGCTACCACTAAAGACAGAAATACTCAACTGTATTAAATGTTACTGAATGTTAGACCTTAATACAGTTGATATACACGTACACAGCTATACAGCTAGTTATGACTACGCCAAAGGGGAAATGAGCGCGTGGAAGGTTTTTGCTAGCTCACGTGAGTTCCTGAAGAGCTTGTTTTGATCTCTGCAGATCTGGCAGGTAGTGAGAAAGCAGTCCTTCTGCCAGCTGCTCCACAGCTTTGTCCTCTACAGTCAGGTCCTCCAGTAACCCTTCATCTGGAGAAGCATCACTTAAACCTGTCCCCAAGAAAAATCAAATGTAGGAGTCGTGTAAATAAATGGACATGGAGGTAAGAGAGTAGTGGGGACGCAAGGGGCTGGCAGTGGGGTTCAGAGCACACACACAGGATACTACAGGCATCCTTTCTATGCTTTGTTTAGCTTTACCTTCTGAGTGTCCTCTAAAAAACAGGATATGAGCACTCAAAAAATGTTTTTAAGCTACTAATATAAGGAAAAGCCTGGATTAAAAGAACATTAACACATGCAAAACATATTCTGTATGTTTACGTATTTTCCAGGGCAGAAGATTTACAGTTTTCAATGGTTTATTAAGAGTCTGAGGCCTAAAAGTGGGAAGCAGTCACTGAATGAAAGCAATCAATTCTTTTCAAAAGCATGCAGAAATGCAATGCCTAAAAAAAATTTTTTTCAATTGAATGTAAGGAAAAACGTGGGTCAACATTTACTTTGCATATAGCTTGACATATTATTTACATGTAAAAGGAAGGTCAGTTTATCATTTGTTAGAAGAAGATTTTCAAAGGATTTCTCTTGAGACTCAGCACCTTAATTTACTATAGAAAACAGTGTACAATTGCATGTAAATCTTGACGTGATGCCAGGAACTATATTTCATACTTTCCTTTGAATAACAGTGTAAGCGCTGTGTCAGCTATTCAAAAACATCTAAAATGAATACCCATCAATCACCACTCCTACCAAGAAAAGTATAAAACAATTTCTAACCAGGGTTCGATGAATGGTTTAAGATTTTAGAATTATTGGTTTAAAATGAGAAAAAAAAAGTGAGATGGTCACATTACTAAAATTGTACTCTAAAAGCATTTTTATATATTAAACTCTGAAACAGCTCCATTTAATCATAATCTGGTAATAATCAGTAACATCAAATTAGATCATTATATAAAATATATTTATTATGGCACACTTCTTATAGCTCATTTCCAAGGATAGTTTTTACCACAGATTTAAATTTTGACAAGACTGAGAAAAACCATGTTGTCATATTCAAAGTAAGTTTTTATAGATCAAAAAAAATAGTATGGTTTTTATTTTATTTTGATTCTGAGAAATATATGAACAAACTTTGGAATTCTCCAAGTAGCAAGGGAATATTCAAACAGGACTAGAACTAACTAGAAACTGAAGCAGTCCACAAGTGAAACAAAAATCTAACGGGAAAGGGGCGCCTGGGTTGCGAAGCTGGTTGGGCAGTTGGCTCAGGTCATGGTCTCAGGGTCTTGGTATCAAGCCCTACTCTGGGCTCTGGTCAGCTCAGAGTCACTTGGGATTCTCTCTCTCCCTCTTCCTCTGCCCTTCCCCACCGTGTGCACGCACTCTCTCTCTCTCAAATAAATAAATCTTTAAAATATATATATATTTATATAAATAAAATAAGAGTTTTACAGATATTGCCACTGATGTGCCATCAGATGGGTAGTGAATAAAGTATATCTGAAAATTAACGCCATTGCTTAAGGTTTGATTACAGTAACAGTGCGAACAACAGCAACTCTCTTTAAGGAAATACAGAAAACAAGTATTACAGATAAACAACAGAAACACCCAAATAAGGATTTATCAACTTTAAGGAATAACAACTAATACACTTCCCTTACATTACATAAACATTTTTTTAAATATTTTATTTATTTATTTGAAAGAGAGCATGAGGAGGGATTAGAGGGAGAGAGAGAAGCAGGCTCCCAGCTGACCAGGGAGCCCCACCTGGGGCTTGATCTCAGGCCTCTGAGATCATGACCGGAGATGAACATTAGAGGCTTAACCAACTGAGCCACCCAGGTACCCCTATATAAACATTTTAATTCAAAGACCTCCCCCACTCTACTCCAATCTTCTGGTTAATTATGGAAGAGTCTAACTTACTCACGTTTCTAAATACATCAAGTTACTAAGTTCAAGGTACTTCACTGTGGGAGATTAAAGAAAAAGAAAGGGTCCTTACCCTACTCATACAAGAAACATCAGCTACACACTTGTATTAGTACTAGCACTAGTGTACTAGTTTCCAAGGTTACAAGAAAAACTAAGCAAGTCCCCTTCCCTGAAAGGGCTCAATACAGGGAATCACAATATATGAGAAGTGCCATTAGAGAAAAGGAAACTGTTATGGGAATTCAGAGGAGAGAAAGATCGTGTTCATCAGGGAAGTCTAGAACTTCTAAAGAACTGTGGGAACTGGAGCTTAAGCCTGCAGAATGGATAGAATTTTCTTTTTAAGTATTACTCATTGTAAAAACTTGAAATACAAAAGAGGGAAGTATAAGCTGAAAAGTAAAAATACTCTTTCTTGGGGCACCTGGCTGGCTTAGTTGGTAGGGCATGCAACTCTTGATCTTGGGGTTATGAGTTCAAGCCCCACATTAGGTGTAGAGATTACTTAAAAATAAAATCTTTAAAAAAATATTCTTTCTCACTCCCTTAGTCCAGTCACTCTGTGGTTTCATACATAACCCTCAAAAAAACTGTCTCTGCATATCCATGCATGAACCCTGTTTTAAGGCTCAGTGGGTCAGGCAACTGCCTTTGGCTTGGGTCACGATCCCAGAGTCCTGGGATCAAGCCCCACATCCGGCTCCCTGCTCAGCAGGGAGCCTGCTTCTCCCTCTCCCTCTGCAGCTCCCCCTGCCTGTGCTCTCCTGCTGTCAAATAACTAAATAAAATCTTAAACACACACACACACACAAAAACCACCTGTTTTAATCATAAATGAAATATTACAAATATTGTTCTTCTCTTAAATATACATCTCAGGTATCTTCCATATGCATATCATGCATCTACTACGTTCTTTCTAATGGAATAGAATTCTACCATATTTTTTTTTACCAGTTCTCTGTTAAGGACTCAATGTTTGTGTCTCCCCTCACAAAATTCTTTTGTTTAAGCCCCAACCTCCAACATAAAGGTATTTGGAGGTGGAGACTTTGGAAAGTAATTAGGTTTAGAAGAGGTCGTGAAGGTGGCACCCCATGATGGAGTTACTATCCTTAAAAGATAGAGAAACCAGAATTCTCTCCCTCCACTATGTGAGGACACCATGAGAAGGCAGCCGTCTGCAAGATCAGAAGAGGGCTCTTACCAGGAAACTGACTGGCCAGCACATTGATCCTGGACTTTGTAAAACTCCAGAACTTCAAGGAATAAATTGCTGTTTAAGCCACCCAAACTATGGTACTTTGTTGTAGCAGCCCATGTTGACTAAGATACCTAAGAAGGGTATGTATTTAGGTTATTTTCACTTCTTGCTATTTCAAACAATATTGCCATGAGTTTCCTTGCTTGTCTTTGCATATCCATGTCAATGTTTCTATAGGATAAATTCTTAGGAACAGAATGATGTGACAAGGGGTTTATGCATTTCTTAAACAGACATTGCAAAACTGCCTTCCTACGATAGGGCACCAATTTATACTCCTACCAACAATCCTTGAAGGCCACTAGTTCCAAATGGGTAAGAATTCTAAAGGAGTGGAAGGAATACCATATGGCGTTAAAAAAAAAAAAGGGGGGGGCGCCTGGGTGGCTCAGTCGTTAAGCGTCTGCCTTCTGCTCAGGGCGTGATCCCAGCGTTGTGGGATCGAGCCCCACATCAGGCTCCTCCGCTGTGAGCCTGCTTCTTCCTCTCCCACTCCCCCTGCTTGTGTTCCCTCTCACTGGCTGTCTCTCTCTCTGTCGAATAAATAAATAAAATCTTTAAAAAAAAAAAAAAGGCAACCTAAGGAAAAGTGGGAATATGGGATTGCTCTTGTCTAGAATATACGACAAATGCAATAGTGAGCTTATAAGACCATGTGGCCATCCCATGAGGACTCCTGAATGTCAAGTTAAAGGGCTTGGCCCTTTGATTAAAAAGTAGTAAGGAGCCATTTTAAGGTTTCCAAGCAAGAAAATGACATGACTGGAGTTTTATCTTGGGGCAGTGATATGACAACAGTGGGACAGGTGCAGCGGAAGAGTAAGAGACTGGAGGTGGATAGCCTTAAAACAGTCCTTGAGAGTGAAACTACAGAGAGGAGATGGAAGTTGCATAGTAAAACCCTACACTAAATAGATGTAGGAGGCAAGTGAGAGGAAAGTCAAGAGTAACATCAAAGTTTGAACTGAGAGTGACTTGGCACCATTAACAGAATCAGACATCTACTTTTATTTACGCACACGCTGTATGCGAGGTTAGAGCAAAACAGCCATGTCAAAGTATCCAGCAAGCAGATGGAGAGCCAAGCAGAGAGGGACCCAAGCTGCACATATATACAAGGAAGTCGTATTAATAGAAGCATTTTATGAAAGAGGGGGCGATCACTGAGGAAGAGCATGAACAAGAAAGGGCTGAAAGCACTATTTTTGAGTAGCCCCTATTTCCTAGAACCGGAGGTAAAAGAAACGCATCTAAAGCCTTGCGGCCTTCCTCATCTGGGGTTCCTCCTCTGAACAGGAACTGTTTTGACTCACTATTTTCTCAATTCTCCTAAGGATGGTACATAAATAGTACCATTCAGGGTGCCTGGCAAGTCAACTTATTACATTCAATGGATGCCTTAGGGTATTAGGGCTTAAATCTCTCCTGGAACTCAGGTTGAGAAAGCTGCGAGACGAATGTCATGAGTGAGTGGTCAATCATACTTGGATGTATCAATTCTCTGAATGACAAACCGATCATCTTTCTGACAAATTCATCTTCAACCACTAACGTATAACAAATAGCCAAGAATGTGCTGGAGTCACCACCCAAACGCAGAATGACCTCACCATCAACCGCCCCCCAAACACCGCTTCCCCTCCAGACTTCGTTTCCCACTCATGCAGCTTGGCACTGGGGCCGACGCGATGCCCCACTTCCGCGCTGGGGCCAGAGCCTCCGAGACTAGCAGCTCTCTCCCGCCGGCCCCGGAGGCCCACCCACTCGGGTCCCGGCCTCCCGCCCCGCCCCATTGCACGTACCTGGCGTCGGCTCCCTGGCCCCCAGGCCGTGGGGTGGCCCTGCCAGGACCCCGTCCGGGGACGTAGGCCCAGGAACACTCATGTCCTTCCCGCTGGGAACAGGGAAGGGGCAGTTGTGCAGACGGTCAGATGCCGTAAGAGGGGACCCAAGGCGTCCAGCGCCCAGCCGGACAGAAGCAGCGGTCGCACCCGGAAATGACGAAAGCGGAAGACGGTGTGACCGCGAGTTTGCCCCCTTTTCTTGCCTCCACCTCCACTTTCCGGACCGTTATTTGACGCGCTCTCCGGTGTCTCTGCGCTGACGTTGTAGTCGGGTGGAGGGCGCGGTGTCAGTAGAGTCCGCTGTATAGGGGTCGTATTCTTGCGACCGGTTGTCGGGGCGGGGAGTGGGCGGAGAAGAGCGCGCTCCTTGGTGGATCGAGAATGTGGAAGGAGCTTTAGGGTTAAACGTGATTGTGCAGTCAGGCTTTGTTCGCCGACGCCAGGCACAGCTTTGCAGTTTATTGTCCATGTTAAGGAAACACCTTAAGAACAAGGACTGCGTGGTTTTCCTGCGGTTTGGACCATTTTTTAAAAATAAGTGTTTGGCTCTTTGAGTTTCAGCCTTGGTAATTGGGGATTTGCCAGCATTCTGGTTCCGCTTGTTGATTGTAGGTGAATGATTTTAAGGCCTGGGTTGCAGTATGTACTGGACAGATTCGGGCAAATTACCGGAAACTGCACTTGCAGAGATCCTGCGGGATGATGCCATGATTTTAATGCAAAACTTAGAAATGGGCAGAGGCAGCCTCAGGCCAAATAAAAAGATAAGCTATTCCCTCCCTGCCTTAGATCTTCTTGAGTGTAGTAATCGCTTTCTTATGTTGCACCTCAAAATTGCTCGTTCATTGTTTTATGGGGCAGCCAAAACTGTTTTTTTTTTTAATGCGGATTTATGTCGAGCCTCAGAAACATGCACCTGCTCCCCATTGCCCTTATCAGTGCATTCACACCCTTTTGGCTTCCTTTCCTCTCAAGATTAACTCCTTAGTACCTGTGCTAAACAGAATAATGCCATTTCCGCCCCGCCCCCCCCAAGATGTCCACGGTCTTAAGCCCCAGAACCTGTGACTACGTTAAATTTTACCCACAAAGAGTAGTTAAAGGTTGCAATCATTTGACTCTAAAACAGATTGTTCTGGATTACTAAATGGGCCAAATGCAATCACGAGGGCCTTCAAAACAAAGAGGGAGGCAGAAAGAGATGTGACTATGAAGAATGATTAGAAAGCCTCTGAAAATAGAGGACAAGAGCACCGGCCAGCTTTGTGGTAACCTCTAGAAGCTGGAAAAGACAAGTGGGTTCAACCCTAGAGCCTCTAGAATGGAACTCAGCCCTGCTGACACCTTAATTTTATTCCAGTGAAACCTGTATTAGACTTCTGACTTACAGAACTCTAAGAAAATTAATTTCTGTTGTTTTAAGTTTGTGGTAATTTGTTACCTTGGCAATAAAGTAATGCACTACCCTTCAAACATCCTTTGTTCCTTCCCAACATATGACTTAAACTATGTCCTTTGATGTCTTCAGTGTTTTTGCTCACGCTTCAGCCTGGAATATCCTATTCTTTTCAAAGTCCTACTCTTCTTTCAAGGCTTGGTCTAAATAATACCTTTCAAGTAATTCACAATCCCACCTCCCCTTTCAACTTTCAGAAATTATAGTAATAACCTTTTCTCAACTACAAAGCATCCTGCTCTTTAGCACTTAATCCATTCTTATGTGAGTTATTGCCTTTGATTTCATTAGATTTTAAACTCCAAACAGAAAGTCTTATTCAGAGAGAACCATAATGGGTTTTCAATAAATGTGTGCTGAATGAATGAAGTATTGATTCTCCAGAGCCAAATTCCAAATACCTATAATCTCCAAAGTCTGAATCACACAAGATGGCAATAAGTTGCCTGGTAACCCTAGTTGATTATTAATATTATCCCAACTAGATACTAAGGTCCTTTAAAAGAGACCTGTGTCCCTATGGGTCTTCTGTAACCTCTTTATCTCCTAGTGCAGTATTAAGCATATTACTTGGATTTTGAAAGACTGGTTATTTGAATTTAATAGGATGAAATTAAACTGTCACACCCTGCCTATTTTTATCATTTATCATCTTGTCCTCTCTTCTATTTTACTTTTGGGAAAGATTCATGTTAGAAATTTTGATGAATGTTCTTTTTCAGCATTTTACTTTAATGTAACAAAAAATGCATCAGCTAAAGAGAAAAGGGGAATTTTCTGCCAGACCCATCTTGCTTTTCTCTTTCTCCTTTTCCTTCTTTCCCCTGCAGATTTCAGCTCAATCCATCAAGTGCTTGTTGAAGATCCACTGTGTTCCACTCTCCATTATGCAGGTCCTGTGCACCTAACACTGCATGTGACAGAGAGCTCAAAACACAAGGCTGGAATTTGATGCTGAAGAAGAAAACACAGTTCATTGAGTCATATAGGTCTCTCAAAATACCTTTCATTTCCCCATTGGTACGGGCCGTCCTCTTTCTCTCTCTCTCTCTTTTTTGGTTCCCAAGTTTTATTCAAGAACTCATACAGGGGCGCCTGGGTGGCGCAGTCATTAAGCGTCTGCCTTTGGCTCAGGGCATGATCCCAGCGTTCTGGAATCGAGCCCCACATCGGGCTCCTCTGCTGGGAGCCTGCTTCTTCCTCTCCCACTCCCACTGCTTGTGTTCCCTCTCTCGCTGGCTGTCTCTGTCAAATAAATAAATAAAATCTTAAAAAAAAAAACTCATACAAAATATTCCAAATAAATGAGTCTTAATCCTCATTTTCGTCCTCTTCCTTCTCCTGGTTAATCTGGAAGTAATGCAATTCATAACTCTCTTTGCTCTTAGCGACTACACATAACCAATCACCTAGTTTATTCTTCAAATATTTTTTGGTGAGATATTTCAAATACCTTTTGGAAAAAGTCACCTCAGAAGTTACAGGAATCTCGTTCTTGCTCCTTTCAATGGTTACAACCGTTCCACCAAGATTCCCAGCTTTTCCATTAACTTTGATTCTTTTGTTTTTTATTTTTAGTGCAAGTCTGTTTATTTGGTCTCCTTGATTCTCTCTTGAAGAAACTGCTCAAAATTGGCAGCATCCATGATTCCATCTTCTAGAGGGTGAGTGCAGTCAAGGATAAACTTCAGAACTTCCTTCTTTTTTTGCCCCCCTACACCGAAAGCTTTTTCACAGGAGCCATGGCAGAAGTGGAGGCAGAAAGGGGGCCATTCTCTTTTATGCATCAATCCATTCCAAATGCCTCAGTTCCTAAGATTGGACTAGGCACTGTAGAGTGTTAAAAAAGGGGGGGGGCAGAGGTAGAAATTCTGGTTTCTGTCCACCAAGAATTTATATTCTGCCATTTATATGTAGTAGGATTGGAGAACATGACAGTAAAGTGCTAAATTATGTGGAACAGACCTAGAGCATTGTCAAGAGTATAATGATGTCATAGTAGTTTCCTACTGCTGCTATAACAAATTACCACAAACTTCGGAACTTCAAACAACACAGATTTATTATCTGACAGTTCTGGAGGTCAAAAGTCCAAAATTAGCCTCAGCGGGCTAAAATCAAGGTGCTGGCAGGGCTGGTGACTCTGGAGGTTCTGAAGAATCCGCTTCCTTGTCTTTTCCAGCTTCTAGAGACTACCTGCATTACTTGACTCCTGGCCTCACGTCCCATTGCCCATTGGCTCTTCTCCTTCTACTACCACTATAGCATTACCTCTTCGCCCACTCTGATCCTCTGGCCTCTCTCTTAGAAGGACCCTTGGGATTGAGCCCCCTTGCATAATCCAAGATAACTTCTCCATCTCAAGTCCTTAATTTAACCACATCTGCAAGGTACTTTTTGCCATGTAAGATAACATTCATAGATTCTGGGGAATTGAAAGTGGACACCTTTGGGGGCGGGGCCATTATTCAGCCAACCACAATTGTATAGTGCACAATTGAGAAGTAACTAGAGAAATTTTTTTAAAACTTAAAAGAGGAAATGAACTTAAGCCAAACCTTGAAGGTCAGGTCAAATGTAATATGCAGAGAAAAAATAGTAAAGCCTTCCAACAGGAAAAAAGCACCACAAGTAGCAAAACAAATACTTCAGACTCAAGGACTTCAATTCTACCTTTTGGGAAAACAAAACTAATACAGATTCAACAGTTAATAGAAGAACATAACAGGAAAAGGTGTCGTGTAGTCTTTTAGGCCAAAATAACTTAAGAAAACAAAAGATAACACAAAGTGTATTCATATAGCTCTGAAGAAGTTAGTCCAAAAAAACGATGTCCAGAAAGAGTTAAATACTGTATATATTCATAGCAAAAGGAAAACAAGCCCATTGGTCCTTGAAATCCAAAAGGAGCAAATATAATGTAATAAATCCATCAAAACCATTTATTCACCTCAATTTTGTGGTTTTCCTTAAATTTTCCTATATCCTTTATTTTTGCTAACTGAAAATGAGTAGGTAGATAGAGGATTCAAGTAAAGAAAAAATGTTAATACATGTAGATTTTCTATTCCTTTTATTGATCAGGATTTCTCATATTTAGAATGTGCTGAGATTGATAAATCTACTCCCAGTTTGACCTACTTCTCTCACAGGATTTGCTTCACCGTCCCCTTTATTTTTCACCATCCTTTTCCAAAAACAAAAGAATGGGAGGAGGGGGGACAAAAAGATTTGAGTGAGGGGACACCTGGGTGGCTCAGTTGGTTAAGTGTCTTGCCTTGTCTGCCTTCTGCTCAGATCATGATCTCAGGGACCTGAGATCAAGCCCCACAACGGGCTCCCTACTCAATGGGGAGTCTGCTGCTCCCTTCCCTCTGTCCCCCTTCCCCCCCCCCCCCCCCCCCCCCCCACACTAAAAAAAAAAAAAAAAAAAAAAAAAAAAAAATAAAAAAAAAAAAAAAAAAAAAAAGATCTGAGTGAAAAAGATGTAGGTACCAGGGCCTGCAGAGAAAAAGGATGGTAAAGGGGAAGATAAAAAGATAAACAGGAGAAAGACATTACAACCCATGACTTTAGCTTCTAGTGGATTAAAGTGTTGCAGATATGAACACACTCACACAAGGTATGTGCTCACAAAATTATTTAAAAAAAGGAAAGAAGGAGGAGTGCCTGGCTGGCTCAGTTGGTGAAGCATGGGATTCTTGATCTCAGAGTTTTGAGTTTGAGCCCCACAGTGGGTATAGAGATTACTTTGAAATAAATAAAATCTTTCAAAAAAAGAAAGGATAGAAGGAACTGAAGATAGAAAATCAGAGAAGTTGGGGTACTAAGGAAAAACAGTTTACCATTTTAACTATGGTTAACCAATCTAAAAGTGTTGCTCAAGCAATTTTAACCACTTTTACATATTTACATGAGAAATATTCTTCTACATTCGCAAAGGGCTAAAATACTTCCACTCAATGCAACTCTGCTCCATTTCCCATCATTCTGTGAAAAGTAATAAAGGAAAAACTCACTTTTAAATAGAGTCAGGAGGCTAGAAGGGGAGAACCTTATTACTCGACTACAGGAAGAATTGTCAATTAAAGATCCCAACAGAAGAATCTTCAACAGGAAGAATCATCAATTACACGCCCCAACAGAGAAAAATGTACATTGCATCTCCTGTAAGAAATCAACTCCCTCTGTAATTCAGCCAATGAGAAACTCATCACACAGAACTTTTGCTTTCCTCCAAGGGACCTTTATTCAAAACAACCCCTTCCAACTTCCTCCTCCTCCTCCATAAAGTAACATTCTTCTTTGCTGGATTTGCCTGTGGTTTTTGCTGTAGGGTGTATGCCTCCAGTTGCAATTCTTTGTTATTCTTGCATAAACCCATTTTTGCTGGTAAAATGGTTTTGCTGGTAAAAAAGTTTTCTTTTTAAGGTTAATAATTCCTTCCTTGCACTATGCAAAAAACCCATATTTTTACATGGATTATTTCACCAACACATTATCTTAACCTTGCCACCAAAAGGTTTGTAAAATATATGCAGAGGTCAAAAGCAACGGTTTTTGAAATGTTTTAAATAGACTATACTTTATTTTTATTTATTTATTTTTAAGGATTTTATTTTGAAGTAATCTCTATACCCAACATGAGGCTCAGACTCACAACCCCAAGATCAAGTCACACACACTGAGCCCGCCAGGCACCCCTAGACAATTTTTTAGAGCAATTTTAGGTTCACAGCAAAATTAGGGGTAAAGTATAGAGATTTCCTCTAGACCTCCTACCCACCCCCCCCCAAAAGTTTTCATTAAGGTTCACTGTTTGTGCTGTAGGTTCTGTGGGACTGCACAAATATATAATGACACGTATCCACCACTATTAGTATCATACAGAGGAGTTTCACGGCCCTAAAAATCCTCTGTGCCTGCCTGTTCGTCCGTCCCTCCCCCAAACCCTGGCAATCACAGATCTTTTTACCCTATCTTTTTCAGAATGTCATATATTTGGAATCATACAGTATCAGCATTTTCAGATTGGCTTCTTTCACTCGGTCATATGCATTTAAGTTTCCTCCATTGTCTTTTTGTGGCTCGGTGACTCATTTCTTTTTGGCAGAGAGTAATATTCCATTGTCTAGATGTGTTGTCCAAAACCAGCCTCCGTGCTTCAGAGCGAAAATATAAGGTGAAGACAGAGTTTGGAATAAAGAGGAACAATAGCTTTATTGCTCTGCCTGGCCAAGGAGGCTGAGGCAGGCTATGGCCTTCAAAAACTGCAAGTCGGCCTGGAGGCAGGAGCTGAGGCTGTTAGAGGGAAACACATCTAGCCAGTTTGGACAGGAATTGGGTAAATGCTACTAGCCTCCTTCTTCCGGTCTTTAGGGGTGGTACCGGCTTCCTGAAACAAGAGGCTAAGAAGGGGGGAGGGGAGGTTTGCAGAAGGGAGGAAAAAGATTACTTTAAAATGGAGCTTTCCTGAAGCATTCGTGCAGCCATTTTGATTTTTGTTCAACTTTAACCAGTTTCAGAGGTATCACAGTTTATCCACTCACCTCCTGAAGGACATCTTGGTTGCCTCCAAGTTTTAGCAATCGTGAATAAATCTGGTATCCGTGTACAGATTTTTGTGTAGACATAAGTCGTCAACTCCTTTGGGTAAATACCAAGGAGCAAGACTACTGGGTTGCAGGGTAAGAGTGTGTTCAGTTTTTTAAGAAACTGCCAAACTGTCTCCCAAAGTGTCTGTACCATTTTGCATTTCCACTGGCAATGAATGAGTTTCTATTCTCCACATCCTCACAAGCATTCAGTGATGTCAGTGTTCTGGATCTGGGCCTTCTAACAGGTGGGTAGTGGTATCTCATAGTTGTTTCAATTTGTATTTCCTGATAACATATGATGTGGATCTTTTCATATGCTTATTTGCTTCTGTTTATCTTATTTGATGAAAGGTCTATTCAGATCTTTTGCCCATTTTTTAATCAGGTGGTTTGTTTTCTTGCTGAGTTTTAAGAGTTCTTTGCATATTTTGGATAACAATCCTTTATCAGATATGTCTTATGCAAATATCTTCTCCCCTCCAGTCTGTGGCTTGTTTTCTCATCCTCTTGATATTATTTTAAGAATGAAAACTTGAAGGGCACCTGGGTGGCTTAGTCGGTTAACTGTCTGACTTTGGCTCAGGTCATGATCTCCAGATCCTGGGATCCAGCCCTGCATTGCGTCAGCTCTCCACAGTCTGACTTGCCCCTCTCCCTCTCCTTCTGCCCCTCCCTGCTAATGCTCTCTCTCCCTCTCAAATAAGTAAATAAAATCTTTTTTTAAAAAAATGAAAACTTGGGCACCTGGGTGGCTCAGTCAGTTAAGCATCTGCCTTCAGCTCAGGTCCTGGTCCCAGGGTCCTGGGATTAAGTCCTGCATCAGGTTCCCTGCTCCACGGCAAGCCTGCTTCTCCCTCTGCCTCTGCCTCTCTGTCTTTCTCCATCTCTCATGAATAAATACATTTTAAAAAGATGAAAACTTGAACAGAACCAAGAACAGAGGGCAGGTTGTCTCCTTGAAAAAGGGGAGGTTCTCAAGTCTCCCACAACGGCACCTGATCCTTTTTGACATTTATGGGTGGGGAGACGTTTTTGAAACATGCAGCCGTGGAAATAGCAAAGGATTTGAAGTCGAAAGATGTGTTTCAATCATAACTAAGACTTTGATTAGCTGTATTAGGATTTTTTTTTTAATTGCAAGTGAATTAGTTCAAACTTGTCTAAGCCAAACAAGGAATTTATTAACTCACTGAACTTGAAAATCCAGGAGTTGCTCTGGCTTCAGGGATAGCTATATCCATTTCCTCAAATGAAAGATCAGGAATATCTTTCTCTCATTTGCTCTCTCCCTCTCCCTCTCTCTCTCTCTCTTTTTCTCTCATTCTCCACTGGACTTTCCTTCATATTGGCTTCACTCCAGCAGCTCTCTCTGGAAAACAGATTTTCATAGTTCTTACAGTTCTCAAGTGAGGCCAACTCACTCCTAGAATTCACTTATTTCACTCTCGTAAAACAAAAAGCACCTTAAATTACTTTAATCATAATACCTACCTGGATACCAGTCTCTGTGTCCAGAGGATATAGAAGATCCTGATGGGCCAATGTGGGTCACATGTAATGCAGAGAAGCAGAGCCCCTTGATGGACAGCCCTGCTAGGAGTTCTAGAAAGGCACAGGAGTAGTTCCTTAAAGGACAATCAGAGTCCTGTTACCAAAAGGAGGAAAGAAATTGGCCCAACCAAAGCAACAGATGTCAACTGTATCAGTTATGAGATTTGAATTAAGGCACTTAACCTCTGTGTGCCTCTGTTTTTTTTCATCAGGAAAAGAAGTAGGAAGATGATAATACTGGGCCCACTGCTTGACATAATTCTTGTGAGTGAGAATCAAACACATCATAAAACATACGAAGAGATCTGTAAGTTGTAAAGCACTATGGAAAATAATAGCAGCCCCTAAGTATTTATGTGCCAGAAGAAATATTATTTTTGTTATTAGTGCCTTGGTTACATATATTCACCAACCTTAACTTGGTTCCTTAAATAGACTTCCATGGTGAGGTAAAAGAAACTAAATGAGGGGTGCCTGGGTGGCTCAGTCAGTTAGGTGTCTGCCTTTGGCTCAGGTCATGATCCCAGGGTCCTGGGATGGAGCCCCACTTCAAGCTCCCTGCTCAGTGGGGAGCCTGCTTCCCCCTCCCCCGCCCCCATGCATGCGTGCTCACTATCTCTCTCTCTCTCCAATAAATAATCTTCAAAAAAATTCCAGTGAATCAAGTTATTTTAAAATTATTGCCCTAGTCTTTGGCCTTCCTATAAGTTTCCTATCAACATGTTTTGAAGTATCTTATGAAAATGACATCTCTAAATTTATTCACTTACCTTCATCTTTAAGTATTTTTTCTAAACTGCTCATTTAAGGTACTAGATAAAAAAGCACGTTTAAAAGCATTAATTTTTATTAACAGCTGTTAAAAACAACACAACTGTCCCCAAACAAAGTCATTTAAGCCCCAAGTCACCACACCAGACTTAAATACATTTTTGGCTCTCCCAGAACTGGAATCTTAAATCAGCTCAATCACAGATCACCTGATGAGACTAGTTAGGTCATCTGCCTGGGAGACCTCTGCCGTCTCCTAAAGGAAAGTAACTTTGCAATAAGCAATCTGCTTTCACGCCATGATAAATTCCTAGTTCCTGCTCCTTTCTGCCTATGAAAGTCTTTCATTCTGTACGGCTCCTTGGTGCTCCTTTCTATCTGCTAGACTGGATGCTGCTGCCCGATTCAAATTGATTTCTGCTCAAATAAACCCTGAAAATATTTAATATGCCTCAGTGTAACTTTTAACACAGCTAAAGATTTCAAAGTGTCATTTTCCTTTTTAAGGTTTTTGGAAAAGTCTCTATTATGTGTTCTCAGGGGGAAAAATGAACTCTAATTTAATTTACATAAAGAGATAAATATAATCTGTCCATATTTCATCATAAACCTGGCAGAACAAATTCCTTAATGTCAGTGACTACAGCAGAATTTTGCCAGCTCTGGTTGCCCTCAGACCTGTTAAATAACACAATTCAACCAAATGAATTTGAAGATCTAATTGGCTTTAGTAAATGACTCATGGATCAGAGAGCACCCCGTCTAGCAAGCAGAGAGGCGCTCTGAGAAGGTGTACAAAATGGAAGGTTTTCATACACAGACGGTGGGGACAAGAACATTACTAGCAAAAGAAAAGGATTGTTCCAGAGGAAGCTGATTGCTAGGGGAAAAGCAAGGGGTCTTCTCATGCAGATTACCTCATCTTTCTTTGGGGGATGGAGAGGACCCAGGTGACAGACTCCTTGGCACTGATGGAAAGAAACATTTCTTGACTGACTGGTGAAGGCCACATTTCTTGGAAAGATTGAAACTGCAATTAGATTGGGTATTAAACTCTAGTTTGGGAGCTCTAAGTGACACTATTTGGAGCCTGCGATTCTCTCTCCCTCTCTCTCTTTTTGTAACCATCTTCCCCTCTTGATCACCTCTCAGTCTGTGATGTGATCAGATTTGCAGGCATTAGTACCACTCACAGCTACTGCTCTGCAGTTCCCAGGTCTAGTTGCTCATTTGTGTGGTATCCACACCTCTTAACTTTTTTACTTAGCCTTGTGATATATGTGGTTTCTGGTTCACATTCTTTAAGTTGGGTATTTTCCTAATTCCTTAGATGTTCCAGTCTTAGGGAGATCATTTGCTTGGTGGTTAGCAGCTATAAACATCTTTAAGGCTTTCGAGAGAATACAATGCACCAGGGAGATTACTAGGATTACTATGAGCAGGGCAATTCCCAATATTTGGAGTGTACTTTAGAGCCTTGGTCCCCAGGACCTAAACCAATCACAATCAAATAAGCCAAAGAGAGACCCTCATGGAAAGAGTTTACTTTTTTTTTTTTTAAAGATTTTATTTATTTACTCGACAGAGATAGTCAGCGAGAGAGGGAACACAAGCAGGGGGAGTGGGAGAGGAAGAAGCAGGCTCCTAGCGGAGGAGCCTGATGTGGGGCTCGATCCCTTAATGCCGGGATCACACCCTGAGCCGAAGGCAGACGCTTAACCACTGTGCCACCCAGGCGCCCCAAGAGTTTACTTTTTTAAACCAGTTTTAACTTCCCCAGGAGGGTAAGCCCAGGCCTCACAGCTGCTGTGGGACACTGCACAGACACCTCCTTGATCAGCGAAAACATAATCAAGAGCTGTTCTCTTATTAAGGACAATTTTAACCAGAGAGTCTAAGGATTTTTGTTGGGCAGCTATTGCTTTAGCAGCAGACTTTGTAATGATTTTAAGAATTAAGGAGACGTTTTTGATCAAAGCTTCATTTGCTTTTATTCCTAACCAGGGAAATAGGGACCTGCAAAAAGAAGTGTCCTTTTTAACTTAACAATGTCAGTTGAGAAAGAGTGACCAATGAGACTGTCACCAGCTAGACCCCAAGACCTGACTTTTACTGTCCACCTGCTTTTACCCACCAACCTTTGTCCCACGTTTTTCCTTAAGCTCTTCTTTCCAGCTTATCTTTTAACTCAGGCAAGAGGCCTGAGGGGCATAGCATCCCCTCTGGAAACTGAAACTGCCCTCTAAGCAATAATGACTGCCTGACAAGACCTCCAGCTGGCCCAGACCACCCAGAGCAGTTCAGGCTCAACCCCCACCTCACACCTGTGCAAATGGACCATGGAGTGACCCATGGAGTAATGACCTTTACCTTTACCTCATTATAATGCCCAAATCTCTGCCCAAGGAGAGCATAAGCCTCATTGACATAACATACCATGTATGCATAGGCACGTTTCCTTCAGGTGCACACACAACTTCATGCCCACCTCTACATAAAGGATGCCCGTGATCTCCTTAGTTGCTGCAAATAAAGTTTATTATATGTGACAATTCCACCTGGTATAGTTCCTCTCTGCGACTCACCGAAGGAGCAAACTCACGCTTGTTCCGTTACAAGAGGTCTTACTTTGCTTGTGAAAAATTAGAGGCACACTTGGATTTTTTCCTAGCCTGAAATAAAAGAGGTTATCTTTCCTTAGCAGTGACCTGGGAGATACAGCTGAGGGTGCCATCCTTTTGGGTCAGTGCCAGAAAAGGACAGGAGTAGAAGGAGAAAGAGTTTTATGCTTAAAGTATAATGTCTCGATCTGACGTCTTGGGTGGAAGTAGTCTAAACGTGGATGTCAGCTATTTTTCTTCCTGGTCAATTGGATTTAGAGGTCTCCAGCATCTTTTCATTTTGCAACAGTGTCGGTGATCCGGAGCACTTGGGAGAATCCCTTTAATGGCCTGACGGCTGTTTTCCTCTGATAATGTTTTACAGTACCAAATTATCGGGCTCTAGACTATAACAGACAGGTTTCTTTTCATTAGGATCCAGGAAGGCTTCTTAACCTGTTAATGACAGGCTTGAGGATAAAACATTAGCGACTTATAGCAGCTGGTCATATTAGCATAAGACAGCAGGGATCCGTAGAAGGCTGTATACTGACAGAATTTCTAGAATTTTGTAAGGTTTTGTTAAAGCTCCTATGGTTTGTCCAGTGAAGTGGGTGCCTTGATTCCTGGAGATGATGGAAAGTATAACCCAAGTAGGAGACTTTTTTTTAACAGTTTTTTTGTTTTGTTTTGTTTTGTTTTACTGTGAGGGCATCAGCCTTGTAGCAAGGAAAGGTTTTAACCCATCCGGAAAAACACGTATACAACAACGACTACATATTGATAACTCCTACTAAGTGGGAGCCTAATAAAGTCCAGTTGCAGGTGTTAAAATTCTACAGAAGTCTCTACAGTAACGTCTATTCATAATCTGAGTCATCTTAAATATACTATGGTGGGTGACGGAATACGAAAACTGAAAAATGGGGTTTGTCAAGGAGCCAGAAAGAAGCAAGCAGCTGTCTTGGGCTTCTCATAGTCCTGACTGTTTATTGAATTTCTAACCACTATGTGTCTATTTTAATACTAACTTTTTCCAGATGCGGACTGTTGCCATATCACGAGGACATTACGATGGCAAAAGTGTGGTAATAAGAGGCCATTTATGCAGAATGGACTTTATGTACATGTGCCACAATCTTACAAATATAAAGAAGGCTTAATACTATTTATTTGACAATATTTTCTATGCAATTTACATCGCAAATAAGCCTAATAAGTTTTACAACTCTTTTGGAATATTTCAGGTCAAAAAAACATTTTTTTAAAAAAATTGATTTGTGGTTGGGGGTGCCTCAGTGGTTCAGTTGGTTAAGTGACTGCCTTCAGCTCAGGTCATGATCCCAGTGTCCCGGATCCAATAGGGTCCCCCATCTCATAGGGCTCCCTGCTCAGTGGGGAGTCTGCTTCTCCCTCTGACCCTCCCCCTCTTATGCTCGCACTCTCTCTCTCAAATAAATAAAATCTTTAAAAATTTTTGATTTGGGGAAGTTTGCCAAAAATGTGAAAAAAAAGGTTTTCAAGCATTTATCTAAATAGGATCGTGGATCATTATGAAACTTGATACTTAAAAGGTAAAGAAACTTATAAAACCTTATCAAAAGCAGACTAAAAGTCCAAGAAAACTTTGTTCTTTTAGCAGAGATAAGATCAAATTTTAACTTTGCACAAGCTTAATTTTCATATTAAAACTTATTTTTTAATTAAATTTATTTTAATCTTAGCCAACTTGACTGCACATTAAAATTTTTAAGATTTTTTTTACAAACCTCTGACTTTTGTTTTCTATATTCTGATTTTGTCTTATTGTTACTAAAATGCAAGTTCAGCTGCTCAATCCTCAAAAGCCAATAGTTGAGAGACAAGTGTTAGTCAGAAAGGAGAGGTTGCTAGGGGTACCTGGGTGGCTCAGTCAGTTAAGCAACTGACTCAGTTTTGGGTCAGGTCATGATCTCAGGGTCCTGAGTTCAAGCCTTTTGTAGGGCTCCACACTGAGTGCAGAGTCTGCCTAGGATTCTCTCTCCCTCTGCCCCTCCCCCTGCTGATGTGGTCACTAGCTCTCTCTCTAAAAAAATGAATAAATAAAAAAAAAAGGAAGAAGAAGGAAAGGTTGCTTTATTCATGAGGCCAGGCAACCTGGCAAGATGGTGGACTAATGTCCAAAAACCATCTCCAAGTCCCCGACCAAGCAGAGGGTTTTTAAGAGGAAGGCACTGCGAAGTGTTAGGGTCGACGTGCTGGGGAAATACTCTCAGCGTGATCGCAAGTGGACTTGCTGGCATTAGGAAAGGTTGTTTACTAATGTGGTCAAGCTTGATCTTCCAGGAATACCTTGTTCCTTGTTTCCCCAGGGTCAGTGTTCTGCTGAAACCTCAAAGAAGCTCTAATTAGTCAAGCTATAGGCTAGAGGGCCCAGGTCAGTGAGTTAGAAATATGCAGCCTTTGGGGCACCTGGGTGGCACAGCGGTTAAGCGTCTGCCTTCAGCTCAGGGCGTGATCCCGGCGTTATGGGATCGAGGCCCCACGTCAGGCTCCTCAGCTATGAGCCTGCTTCTTCCTCTCCCACTCCCCCTGCTTGTGTTCCCTCTCTCGCTGGCTGTCTCTATCTCTGTCTAATAAATAAATAAAAAATCTTTAAAAAAAAAAAAAAGAAATATGCAGCCTTTAAGCTGCTGGGAGCACAGTTACATTGTGTTTTCATTTCAATCCGACCTCATTTTAGGACAAAGTTATCATTATTATTATTGTTGTTATTATTATTATTACTACTACTATTACTATTATTTGTGGGGCATCCAAATTAGGTGGGGGCTGGTGATGCAGGTGGTGAAAGGATTCACCCAAACCAGAACAAAAGTGATAGAAGTTTACCGAATACACTGCAAGGGAGTAGTGGGCAGGACAGCAAAGGAGAGACTGTCTGTGACAAGGCAGTGATGAGGAGCCAGTTATAGGGCAGAGTGAATAGGTATGAGAACGTATGGAATTTTCCCTTTTCTGGTAATCTTAGGAACTGTGTCTGGTCATTGATCAGTTAGGGCCTATGGCAATTTCGAGGTGGGTCACGTAAGGAGCATTGCACATTTGCATTGAGCTCAGCAGTCCTTGTGGGCCCTTTGCCTTACTCAAGTTTTTATTGTTCAAGCTTGTTACCTCAAAGCGGCATCTAAATTATCATTACTGTTATTATTATTACTGAAAATATATCTCATTTTCCTGGCATAGGGAGATGTTTCTCTTATTATTTTTAGTAGTTTTAATTACATATTAATTAGAATTTTTGACCCTTAGAAACCTTGGTTTCTTTTTTTTTAAGCCCCAATTTTTCAATTTTCTTTATTTCTTTATTTTTTATAATTAACATATAATGCATTATTTGTTTCAGGAGTACAGGTCTGTGATTCATCGTCTTACACAATACACAGCACTCACCACAGCATATACCCTCCCCAATGTCCATCACCCAGCCACTCTATACCTCCCACCCCCCTCCACTCCAGCAACCCTCAGTTTTATTCCTGAAATTAAGAGTCTCTTATGGTTTGTCTCCCTCTCTGGTTTCATCTTGTTTCATTTTTTCCTCTCTTCCCCTATGATCCTCTGCCTTGTTTCTCAAACTCATATCAGTGAGATCACATGATAACTGTCTTTCTCTGATTTATTTCGCTTAGTATATTACCGTCTAGTTCCATCTATGTTGTTGCAAATGGCAAGATTTCATTTTTTGATGGCTGCATAATATTCCATTGTATACATATACCACATCTTTATCCATTCATTTGTTGATGGACATCTGGGCTCCTTCCATAGTTTGGCTATTGTGGACATTGCTGCTGTAAACATTGGTGTGCAGGTGCCCCTTCAGATCATTACATTTGTATCTTTGTGGTAAATACCCAGTAGTGCAGTTGCTGGTCATAGGGTAACTCTATTTTCAACTTTTTGAGGAACCTCTATACTGTTTTCCACAGTGGCTGCATTCCCACCAACAGTGTAGGAGGGCTCCCCGTTCTCCACATCCTCGCCAACATCTGTCATTTCCTGACTTGTTAATTTTAGCCATTCTGACTGGTGTGAGGGGGTATCTCATTGTGGTTTTGATTTGTATTTCCCTGATGCTGAGTGATGTGGAGCACTTTTTCATGTGTCTGTTGGCCATTTGGATGTCTTCTTTGGAGAAATGCCTGTTCATGTCTTCTGCCCATTTCTTGGATTATTTGTTCCTTGAGTGTTGATCTTGATAAGTTCTTTATAGATGGTTTCTAATTGTAGGGGCCAAGGGAAGGTCACCCTAAGATAGGCATGAACATTATTTTGAATTAAAAGCAATTAAAACCCAGAAGATTCAGGAAAAGCTCTTTAGGTCCCCCTTCAACTGCCTGCTTGCACTAGGAAGAGAGCTATTAACAGAGTCTCTTTACCTAAGTAACTTACTTACATCACAGGGCAACCTTTGTTTTCTAAACATCTCTTCTCACCTTCCTGCTAATGGTCTTTCTCCCCTTTGTATCCTCAGACCCTACCCCTCTCCTTAGCTTATATACACATCAAGCTGCCTCACTGTCTTTGGAATTTCCATGTCTGTGTGGATTGCATGTACATATACCATTAAATTAGATTTTCTCCTGTTTGTGTGTCACATGTCAATTTGGTTCTTAGTCCAGCTAAAAGGACTTTGAAGGGTAAAGGAAATTCTTCCTCCCCGACATACTGAAAACTAAGTAAGCAATTGTGATCAGTCTGTCCTGTAATTTTTTACATTTGCAAATTAATGAATATTTTAAATTTTTAGAAGCATATGTCTTTTTAATTTATCTTAAAGTAACATTAACATATCCAAATAATTTTAATTTCTCTTTAATAGAAAGCCAAAAGTAGATAAACCTATGTTCAGCAATTAGTGTTCTAGTATTTTGTGTTATTTGTACATAATCTAGAATGTTTAATGAATTTAGCTTAACTCTCATTTAACTTAGCAAAATTTTTAAGTTTTTAAGTTGCCAAAAAAAATTGGGGGAAACTATTGTTGAAGAGGGCCCTGACCCCTTACCTGAATCTTTTTATTTAATCTACTTGTTTTTAACAATTATATTTAGATTACTTACAAAAACTTTATGAAACATTAAACAAATTCAGTCATTATTTTAAGCCATTATTTTTTTGTTGATAGATCTTATAAGAGATAGCAAAATTATTTGGCTAAAAAACTCATATAGATAAAAATTTTATATTTAATGTTGATATAAGGGCCCTGAGATCATGACTCCAGCGGAAGGCAGACACTTGACCCAAAGACAGACTCTTAACTGACTGAGCCACCCAGACGCCCTGGCTAAAGTTTTTTAAAAATATACTTATGGCCTTTCATGGGTGGGGGCAAGAGCAGAGAGTGCACCACGAAGGCCTCAGGCATATTTCAAGAGTACAAGGTGGAGAGGCACTGCCTCCCCAGCCCCAAATGCAGCACTCCGCCCCTCTATTGCATGCACATCTTTGCACCTAATCATATTTTGCCCAGTCGACTGCTAGTACATTTGTTGTGGGATTGTTGAGTGTGACGGTCAAGAAAGAATTCTTGAGATGTTTTATGTTGTTTAACAAATTAGTAAGTTTATTTAAGTAGCTCAGGGACAGGGGTACCTGGGTGGCTCAGTCATTAAGTGTCTGCCTTTGGCTCAGGGCGTGATCCCAGGGTCCTGGGATAGAGCCCCACATCAGGCTCCCTGCTCCGCTGGGAGCCTGCTTCTTCCTCTCCCACTCCCCCTGCTTGTGTTCCCTCTCTCGCTGGCTGTCTCTTTCTCTGTCAAATAAATAAATAAAATCTTTAAAAAAAAATGTAGCTCTGGGACAGGACCCATGAGCAGAAAGAGCTGCATTTTTCCTGTAAGAAGCTGGTGATTATATGCTCTACTTGTAAAACTACTTTTGCAAGATTTCTTTGGCACTTATCATTCAGCTCAGTATTCACTCGCGGTGAGATATACAGGCACTCATGAGACCCTTTAAGAATGTAGCAGCCAGCCCCTATTTGATCCTTGTCAAAACTCCACAGACTATAGGTCTGCCTTCTGGGCTCAAAGTGAACATTTTTCTTCTTTTATCCTTCATCACTTTGTGTCTCAGCTGAAGATGAAGAAGTCTTCAGGGGAAATTGTCCACTGTGGACAGGTGTTGGAGAAATCCCCCTTGCGGGTGAAGAGCTATGACTCCCACAGTGGCACCCACAACACATACCAGTAGTACTGGGACCTGACCACTGTGGGCACTGTCACCCCGTCCTACCAAGACATGGGTGTCTGGCACTGTGCCCAGGTCCACTTGATCCAGATCACTAAGGTAGAGGAGATTGCAGCCAGCAAGCACTGCACAACATCAGTCAAGCAGTTCCACAATTCCAAAATCAAATTCCCGCTACCCCGCGAGGTCCTACCTTGCCCGCACAAGCCGCGCTTCACCACCAGGAGACCCAACACCTTCTTTTAGATGCAGAGCCTCCCTGTCCCCAGGTATGCCCAAATAAACTCCTTGAAAAAACAAAAACAAAAAATAATAATAATAGATAGAGAGATAGATAGATAGATAGATAGATAGATAGATAGATAGATGATAGATTTGTGGAGAAGACACTTAAGATTTGTATTTGTCCTTGGCAAGTCAAGTTTTTTTTTTTTTTAAGATTTTATTTATTTATTTGACAGAGATAGAAACAGCCAGCGAGAGAGGGAACACAAGCAGGGGGAGAGGGAGAGGAAGAAGCAGGCTCATAGTGGAGGAGCCTGATGTGGGGCTCTATCCCAGAACGCCGGGATCACGCCCTGAGCCGAAGGCAGACGCTTAACCGCTGTGCCACCCAGGCGCCCCTTGGCAAGTCAAGTTTTAAGTGGACTTTCCTCCTTGTTTTTACTTGGTAAGTATTACCTTCCAGGAATCTGCATTTTAAGGAGATGGACTAGATAAAGAATTCCTAGAAAAGACCAGGCAGAACACTGTGTATTTAGTGTGAAGGTATGGCGGCGGGAGGGGGGGGGGAATGCAAACACTTTCTAGAAGGACTTTCCTTCTCTTAAGGTCAGACTTTTTGTAATACTTATAAGCCTTTTAAGATAAATAAGGGAGGTTTTGGGATTGGCAAAAAGGATTGGTCTTTGAATGGTTTTGGAATCACATCTCTGGTCCTGTACTCACTAGATTTGTAAAACACTGAGAGCCATTTTTCTTTTCTCAAAGAACTGAACTTTGCCTAAATAATATCAAAGGACTGACACATCCATTTACCCATAAGAAAGTCTTCTTTTCCTCTGGGTACATTTAGCTTAGGGGAGAAGTCCTTTAAAAAATTTTTTTTTAAATCAGGGGGTGCCTGGGTGGCTCAGTTGGTTAAGTGTCTGCTTCGGGCTCATATCATGATCCAGATCATGGTCCTCAGGATTGAGCCCCACTTTGGGTTTCCTGCTCCACGGGGAGCCTGCTTCTCTCTCTCCATCCAGCTTCTCCTCCTCTGCTCACGCACGCACACTCTCTCTCTCAAATGAATAAATAAAATCTTTTAAAAATAAAAATAAAATAGGCATCCCATTCTGTTTAATTTGGGAACCCTTGCTTTCAAGTGCACTTCTTAAATGAACAAGTGTGTCTAATTGAACATTCCCCATCGTGGTCACAGTAATTCTAGGTTATTTTTAATAAAATTGTTTCATCTTTCTAGATATCTGCAACTTCTGGGACTATAGTTCTTAGACATAAAATAAGCAGGTGTGCCAGAAGATCGTATGCTTGACTCTTCAGAATTTAAGGATTTCATTAGCTAAACTTTTGGGTTTCTCGGAGCCAAACTAGTACCTAAAAGGGCTGTGCAGCAGGGCTGTGGATTGTGTGTGTCTTACAGTGTACCTCGTGGCATGGAAGTTTTTTTGAGGTTGGTGGGTGCCCTAGTGTCCATAACCCATTCTGTGACCAACTTATCCTATCGCAGGAATCTTCTTCAGGTGGCCAGCTCTCTAACAGCCTTTAAATATGCAACACGTGCCCACCAATTTTTGCAGCTCTGTAGCCTCTGAGATCCTGCTAGCAATAGCCTTTATTTACACAAAATAAGACAGACAAACCTTCACCTTAATATAATAGTAGTACTGTGTCCTGGCCAAAAGAAAGCCCTGCGCACACCACCACCAATTTCCATGGACTCCTGCTGGGGTTTTCCAGAACTGTGGCCTGAAAGTCTAGAGGCTTGGCTCTGAGCAGACTCTTCGGCCAGCTCAGTGGGGTTCCAGGCAAACATGCCAGTGCAGTTGGCTCTGGGCATAACTGTCTGCCAGCTCATGACGACCCACCCTGCAAAGGAGCCGATTAGACAGAGAGCTCAAACACAAAACAGAGCAGAACTGAGACCAAGAGGAGCTTACTCTTGGAAACCACAAGAAAGGCAATGAACTCAAAGGGATTTGCAGATACCACACCTGTGATTCTCATAGTCTCCAAATGCTGCTACAAGTGTGCTGTGGATCCCACCACTGCCACCAAATCTGTTAAATAACACAATTCAACCAAGTGAATTTGAAGATCTAATTGGCTTTAGTAAACGATTGATGGGTCGGACAGCACCCCATCTAGCGAGCAGAGAGGTGCTCTGAGAAGGTGTACCAAATGGAAGGTTTTCATACACAGATGGTGGGGACAAGAACATTACTAGCAAAAGAAAAGGATTGTTCCAGAGGAAGCTGATTGCTAGGGGAAAAGCAAGAGGTCTTCTCATGCAGATTACCTCATCTTTCTTTGGGGGATGGAGAGGACCCAGGTGACAGACTCCTTGGCACTGCTGGAAAGAAATATTTCCTGACTGACTGGTGAAGGCCACATTTCTTGGAGAGGTTGAAACTGCAATTAGATTGGGTATTAAACTCTGGTTTGGGAACTCTCAGTGACACCATTTGGGGCCTGAGATTTTCTTTCTTTTTTTTTTTTTTTTTAACAGACCCATTCCTTACCTTTCCCTTCTGTGCCCTGAATCACAGTGGTCTGTGCTCCCTAGTCCCTGTGTCATGTGGCTTCCAGCTGGGTTTGGCCAGTGGGGGGCACTGGTAGGGACTGGAGGCTGGGAGATTGGAAGGGGAGAGTAAGAGAGAAATTAGGGTCTTTGTCCCTCCTTCCTGTGCCTCAGGAAGCAACTCAACTCGTGCAGTGACAGGCTCCTTTGGCTGGCCCTGGGTTCCAGCCAGAGAGTCCTACCCTTGAGGGAACAAAAGGCAAGCTGAGGACAAAGCAGAAACTGACACCCTGCAATAGCCCCCCACCACCACCATGGGATGTACATGACACTCCTCAGGCACTCCCGGCTGTCCTCAAGGACAAAGAAATAGTTAACCTATAGAGACCACAATCCTGCAAGACTTGAGTCTCCCTCAGTTTACAAATGTCTTAGTGATCTACAAGAACGAAGCATTTCTATCAATAACCTAGCTTCCGGAAGGGAATGTAGATACAATTAAATGTCCTTATAATCTGCAGCCTCCAGGAAGTTCCCAACCATCTTAACGTTAATGCTTTGCTAGAGGGAAAAACAACCTTAACCAGACAGTGGCAAGGCCTCCGGTATCCTGTGAGTCTTCTTTAACATATGCAAGTATTTTCTCAACCTCCCTTTTTCCTTACCTCCCTCAACTCCATGGTATATAAGGAGCCACCCCTCACAACCTGGGGCAGCAGCTCTTTCTGCCCACGGGTCCTGTCCCCGTGCTTTAATAAACTGCCAGTTTGCACCAAAGATGCCTCAAGAATTCTTTCTTGGTTGTCAGCTCCAGATTCCACCCCACTGAACCTCACCTGTACCCCACAACCTCATCACTACCACGATTCCAGCTTTGTCAGGTACGTCAGTTAGGGTCCAATCACAGGACAGAGAACCCACCCAGTAATGTGAATGGGGAAAGTTTAGTATGAAGAATTATTCACTATAACAGACACTGGAATAATGCAGGAGTGGCCAGTAAGAAATAAAGAGAACTCTAAAGAATTTTAAAATCGCAGATATAAAAAACAGTGACAACCTGGCGCTAAGATCGCGAATCCAAGTACATTCCTTCCCAACCTCACCAAAACTAAGATCTTGCTCTTATTGGAGACAGAATTGCCGTGGGTCGCTGGATGGTGGCACTGGATGGTGGCGAAGTTTGCTAAGGTGCCATTGCCGGCAGAGCTTGCTGAAGGAGTGAGGAGAGCCAGCTCCAGGCAGATGCTTTACCCTGTAACTCACTGCAAAGCCACGCCAGGGAATGCTGGGAGAAGCTGCCTGCAGGGAGGTACCACGTGCTACTGGCCAGGGGATACTGCACAAGCTGGCCATTGCAGAGGCAGAGCAGACTATGGGAGCACTGGTAAGAGAAGGACAGGGAATCAGGAAGAGGGAGGGGGGAAAAAAGAAACAACCCAAAACTCCTCCTGAAATGTTTCTCCAGCGCCTCCTACTGAAAAAGCTTAATATTATGCCAACTGACAAAGGAGAACTACTTGGAGCAACACTTACAGGACGTGTATGAGTTTACTATTGCTGCGTCATGGATTACCACAAACTCAGTAACTTGAACAATACAGAGTCATCATCTCACTCTTTCCGCGGATTAGGAGTCTGGCACATTTTGTCTGGGTCTCTTGCTTAGGATCTCACAAGCCTGAAATCAAGGTGTCAGCTGCTCCGGCCTCATCTAGAGGCTCAGTGAGGAAATGATCCACTTCCAAGTTCATGCAGGTTGCTAGTAGAATTCAGTTCCTGACAGCTGTAGGCCTAAAGTCTCTGTTTTCTTGTTGGCTGTTGCCTGGGGACCACTCTCAACAACTGAAGGCCTCTCTTGCCATGTGGCCCCCTCTATAGGCCCTCTTAAACTTTGAATCTTATATAATGAGCCACCCCTCACAACCCCGTGCAGCAGCTCTTTCTGCCCACGGGTCCTGTCCCTGTGCTTTAATAAACCACCAATTTTGCACCAAAGACGCCTCAAGAATTCTTTCTTGGTTGTTGGCTCCAGACTCCACCCCACTGAACCTCATGTATATTCCCCGACCTCATTATGGGCAGGGAGGAGCCGTAACTTACAGTGGAGTGGTCTTTAACAGACGCTGTTTCCAATCATTTGGGAAACTTTTCCCACAGGTTGGGAGGGGGAGGGGTTTTTGACCCTCCAAATTTGTATCAGAACTGTCAAGGCAGGCTTTCTCAGAGGATGAGGGGGTGCTGTGCCCACAATGCAAATATATTATAATGACTCTAGGGGGTTACCCTGGGGCAAAAGTAGAAGAGGAGAGTGCATGTTCTGCACCTGTGGCTCTTGATCTGTTTGGCCTCAAGTCTTGAAGGTCAGGATATTGAGCTCCTGGGCTTATAATGTGTAGTGTTTTTTTTTTTTTAAGACTTATTTATTTGAGAGAGAGAGAGTGTGTGCGTGTGAATGCACATGTTGGCGGGGGGAGGGGGAGGAAGGGCAGAGGGAGAGAATCTCAAGCAGGTTCCCTGCTGAGTGCAGGGGGGGTGGGGGGGAGAGATGGGGCTTGATCCAAGGACCCATGAGATCGTGACCCCAGCTGAAACCAAGAGTCTAGGCTCAACTGATTGAGTCACCCACGTGCCCCATGTGTAGCTTTTTTTTTTTTTTTTTAATCACCGTCCTTGCTTCCAGGTCCTGTCGCTATCATTCCCCTTCAAGGACTTGGGACTCTCCCTCAGGGCGTTCCTTTCACTACTCATGTCTAGCTTCTACCTAATATCATCACAATAATTTGTCCTTTACTTTAGAAGGAAATGTCCTGACATGCCTAGACCACCAGATCTCTAAAAACTTCACTGATGTTGTAGGCCACTGACTCTTCATAGGGTTTCTCTCTAACTGACTGGAGCACAGGTGTCTTTCCAAGTTCACCGAGATATTTGTGCCTTCTGGCTCATCCAGCCTAATGAGGTCATCCACAAATATAAGAGACCATGTGATAGTCTGCATCTCCAGGTGGTCCAGGTCCCTTTGTACTATGACAGAGGATGAAAAGTTAACATGGCCCTGGGACAACAACAGAAAGGTGTACAGCTGTGTCCATCTCACAAGAATGCAAAAGGCTTATTTTTTTTTCTTGCCAGAATGGAAAAGAATGCATTCATAATATCAACAGTCTGTACCTGAGACCCTATTAATCTTCTCTGGCAAGGACTTCCACTGGCTTCACCCACTGAGCTCTGATCTGAAAACGGACTCTGGTATAGGAACTGGGCAAAGAATCATGACTTTTTGGGGGCGGCTGGTCTCAGCCTTCTGATCATCCATTCTTGATTTCTTATTTTACAGATTGAGCAATACTCAAAATTCCTACTGGTTGTCCATTTACCTTGTCCCCTAGACACGCATCTCTTAAACATCTCCATAACTCGCTATGTGTTAGACTCCTCTGAGCGCCACTCCGCCCTTTACTTCATGATAATTGTGCCCACTTTGCTTCTGACGATTTTAGTCCTACCACCTGGCCTCTGTTACTTTCGGATCCTATCATCCCCATGGCTATCAGGTAGTGAAGACTTTTTTTTTTTTTTAAAGATATTTATTTATTTATTTATTTGACAGAGACAAGCCAGGGAGAGAGGGAACACAAGCAGGGGGAGTGGGAGAGGAAGAAGCAGGCTCATAGCGGAGGAGCCTGATGTGGGGCTCGATCCCAGAACGCTGGGATCATGCCCTGAGCCGAAGGCAGACGCTTAAAGAAGGCGCCACCCAGGCGCCCCCAGGTAGTGAAGACTTACAAAGACAAAGCTTACTGCTGAAGCCCTGGCCTGCAAAAGATGGTCACCACGGAGTTTCTCAATGATTCTGGTGCCGCTCTTACGAGCACATTCCTTATCACTTTAGAAAATGGATTCCTCTGCAGAACATAGTCAGCAAGTGGATTTTTCAGACTTATATATCCACTATAGAATACACATGTCTCTGAGACTTTTAATCCTTTACTGTCTCCCAAAGCAGTCTGAATTTTCTATTTCACTTTTTCAAAGCTTCCTCAAAAACCATTCCTGCAGCAAATTAACACTATTCCCCAGAATGTTAAATCCTGTTACGGAGAAGGCTCTCATAACCATAAATTCTTCTTTATCCAACATTTTATCTCACCCTCGTTAATTTAACGTCCTTAGCATCCTGTCCCATATATATTCTCCCAGCTCCTGCCAATACATGTTGGCTAGATTCTGCAGGTCCTTGGCATACAGTCCACTTCCTCCCTGAGCAGCTATGGAAAGTGCTAGGCTATATTGTTACTTGACCCTAGTCATTAGTCTGATGGCCAGAAGGCAAGATGGGGGTTGATTATGGGGAGCAAGTTCATGTTGTCTAATAAGGTAAAGGTCTATACATCATCTTCAAGTAGAGGAGGGTAAGCGGCCTTTCACAGGAAGGAAAAATTTCCTTCCTCAGGCCCAGAGGAATCCGAGGATTCCAGATGTTCAAGTTCATCAACCCAGATGAGATATTCCCATCTCAAGTTTCAGGGTTCCACTCCTTCCCATTCGTGACCCTAACCTTGGTGTAACAGACTTGGCATGGCTCCACTCTTCTATGGAGTTTTGCTACTATTTATAAAGTCCTGGAACCAATCTTCAACTTTTGCTTCCATCTGGCTGCGGGATTTGAGAGTCTGCTTACAGGCTGCCAAGAAGGTCCTCTGGCTTTCACATTTCATCTTGAATTGGAAGTTAATTGCCCTCAGTATTTCATTGGGGTTTTTTTTTCTCCAATCCTTCAGTAGCAGACAGAAGCACCATTTAATTCCATAGTCCTTTTAAGTACCACTTCTCCCAAACATCTCAAAGAACTGAGTTCTTATGCCTTGTGTCCCTTCCACCGGAGCCCTATCCCAGTTCGCTACCAGTGAAAGTTCGAATAACTGCACAGCTGCAGCATGCCAGCGCTATCCGAAGTCCACCTACTGCCAATGATGGGATCCTCATTGCTGGCCGGCCAGCGGGCTTCATTGCTAGGACAGCTTGGGCACCAACTTTCCTAGGTGGGACTACATAGGAAATAGATTTTGAGGCAGAGATCTGCATCCAGGAGGCTTATTGGAGTGTACCTTCAGGAACAATACCTGTCAGGAAGTGCAAGTATTCACTGCTGGCCATTCCTTCCACCTCACCTCAAATTCAACCTGTCCAAAACAAAATTCCTTTTTTAAAAAGTGTTTATTTATTCATTTATTTAAGTAACCTCTATACCCAACATGGGGGCTTGAACTCACAAGCCCAATATCAAGAGTCACATGCTCTTCTGACTGAGCGACCCACGAAGCCCAAAACAAAACTCCTTAATATAAAATTCAAGCGCCATCACAATCTGGTCCCTATCTATTTGGGCTATTGCACCTCTACATTCACTGACATTCTGCCTTTTCCACTGGTTATTTTCTAGATAGACATACTCTTCTTTCTGATGGGGATGCTCTGTTTAGCCTTCTCTGTTTACCAGAATTCAATTCATTGTCCAAATCACAGATTGCATATCTCTTTATTTAAGAAATCTTCCCTAACAGTACCATCAGAATTAATCTCTTCCACCAGGCTTTGTTTATACCTCCAATAAAGCAGTTACCACAGCCTTCCCTGTAAATATGAGGGTTATTGAGTTTGTATCTTTCTTTCTCCCTAAGTTGTGAACTCTCTCAGGATTTGCTCTGTCAAGTAGTTTCACTCATCTTTAGACATTTATTGCCTAGCTCAGTGTCTTGCCTGTGGTGGGATTTATATTAGCTAGGGTACATATTCAGTTCCTCTTAACAAAGACCAAGGTAATATTGGCTCAAACAAGATAGAAAAAAAGCCTATCTCTCTATCTCTCTCACAGAGGGACACAGTGTTCCCTGTAGCTTATAACTCTGTCACCACTTAAGTGTTGGCCTCAGCTGTGTGTCCTAGAGAGCTCCACAAGAGAGCTGCTGAGTGGGAAAGAGAAGGGAGAGAATGAGAGAGAAGGGAGAGAATCAGGGACTCCTTTTTAGTTGGCATTATCACTAGATTCTCCCAGCTGACTGGGGTCCAGTTCTCTCTCAATAAGATGGCCTTTCCTCCCTCAGTAAGGACTTCTTCAAAGTCACTTTGGCCACATAGTGGGATGCCCATGTCTGATTTGTGTCAGAAGTAAGAAACGACTCAGGACTGTCACAGCCAATAATAATTCCAAGTAACTAAACACCTCATCTATTAAGGGTTTTCTCTCTTTCAAATTATTATTTGCCCAAAACTTCTAGAGTAGCTGTGTTTTCCCTTCTATTTAGGGGAAAAAGAAGATGGAGAATGGGAAGAATGACCCACAGAAAAGGCTTAAGGGAAAACTGGTGTCCTCTCTGCTTATACTATATTCTCTGTATTAACAAAATTTAAAGACTAGATTTATTAGTGGGACTAGAGGATGTCCAATGTCCCTCCATAATTCATTCATTTCCCCTCCCCTTCTCTCTTCCTCCTTCCCCCTGTCTTGTGCTAAAAACAACAACAACAACAACAACTGGTGGCCCTAATTGTTATAAAAGTCAGGCATATTTCTTAAAATGAGGCATACCCCAAAACTGGAACCAACCCAAATATCCACCAGAAAAGAACAAATAAACAAATTGGTCTGTTCACACAGTGGAATCCTAGGCAACAGAGAAAGGATCAAATCACTGGTACATACAACAAGGAAAAATCTTGAATTCATTATGCTGAACAAAAGCAGATAGACACAAAAAAGTACATTTTGTATGATCCCATTTGCAATAAGCTGTAGAGCTGGCAAAACTAACCCATAGTGATAAAAAGCAGAAAAGTCTTCTCATGGGCCTGAGGGGAAGGGGGCTGACTAATCAGAGGCACAAGGAAACTTTTTGCTTTTTTTTTTATTATTATGGCAAAACACATATAACATAAAATTTACCATTTAAACCATTTTTTTATTTTAAAGATTTTATTTATCTATTTATTTGAGAGAGAGAGAGCAGGGAGGATAGGCAGAGGATGAGGGACAGAATCTCAAGCACACTCCACGCTGAGCATTGAGTCCGATGTGGGGTTTGATCTCATGACCCTGAGATCACCACCTGAACCAAAATCAAGAGTCGGACACTTAGCCAACTGAGACACCAAGGTGCCCCCCATTTAAACCATTTGTAAGTGTAAAGTTCCGTGGCATTAAGTACATTCACATTGTTGTACAACCATCACCATCTTCATCTTCCCCAGCTGCAATTCCATACCCATTAAATACTAACTCCTGGGGCACCTGGGTGGCTCAGTCAGTTAAGCATCTACCTTCTGCTCAGGTCATGATTCCAGGGTCCTGGGATCGAGCCCCACATCGGGCTCTCTGCTCAGTGGGGAGCCTGCTTCTCCCTCTCCCTGCCACTCCCCTGCTTGTACTCTCTCTCTCTCTTAAATAAATAAATAAAATCTTAAAAACAAAAACAAAAACTAACTGCCCATCCCCCTCCCAGCCCCTGACAACTACCATTCTACTTTCTACGTCTATGAATTTGACTATCCCAGATACCTCATACAAGTAGAATCATACAATATCTGTCCACTTGCGATTGGCCTATTTCACTCAGTGTTGTAGCACATGTCAGAACTTCCTTCACTTTTAAGGCTAAATAATATTCTGTTGCACGGTATTCCACATTTTGTTTATCCACTCATCTGTTGATGGGCACTTGGGCTGCTTCCACCTTTTGGCCACAATAATAATGCTGCTATATACATGGGTGTAGAAATATTTGTGGAAGTCCCAGCTTTCACTTCCTTTGGGTATACACTCAGAAGTGGAATAGCTGAAGCATATGGTAATTTTAAGTTTAACATTTTGAGGAATTGCCATAGCATTTTCCACAACAGCTGCTCCATTTTACATTCCCACCACTAATGCACAAGGGTTCCAATTTCTCTACATCCTTGCCAACACTTGTTCTCTGGGTTTTTTATAATAGCCATCCCAATGTATGTGAAGTAGTATTTCATTGCTTTTTTTATTTGAATCTCCCTAATGATTAACAATGTTGAGCATCTTTTCATTTGCTTATTAGCTATTTGTAGATCTTCTTCAGAGAAAAGTTTATTCAAGTCCTTTGTCCAATTTTTAATCAGTTTGTTTGTTTTTTATTGTAGTTCTTGAGCTCTAGGAGTTTCTTTATATATTCTGGATATCAATCCCTTATCCTGTTCCATGGGTTGCTTTTTCACTCTGTTGATAGTGTGCTTTGATGCACAAAAGTTTTAAATTTTGAGAAAGTAGAACTTACGTATTTTCTTTTGCTGCCTATGCTGTTGGTGTCATATCCAAGAAATCCCTGACAAATCCAGTATCATGAAGTTTTCCCGCTATGTTTTTATTTATGAGTTTTATAGTTTTAGCTCTTACAGTTAGGTCTTTTTTTTTTTTAAGATTTTATTTATTTGGGAGAGAGAATGAGTGAGAGAGAGAGAACACAAGCAGGGAGGGGCAGAGGGAGAGGGAGAAGCAGGCTCCCCGCTGAGCAGGGAGCTGGATGCAGGACCAATTCCCAGGATCCTGGGGCCATGACCCGAGATGAAGGCAGATGCCCAAGTGACTGAGCCACCCAGGCGCCCCTAAGCATCCAACTCTTGATTTCGGCTCAGGTCATGAGCTCGGGGTTGTGAGACTGAGACCTGCATCGGGTTTCCTGCTCACTGGGGAGTCTGCTTCTCTCTCTTTCTCTCTCTAAAATAAATAAATAAATAAATAAATAAATAAATAAATAAATAAATAAATAAAAAAAATTATACCTCAATAAGTTGATTAAAAACTTTTAAAGGATACTATAGGCTGGGTGGTGGAGAAACCTATGTCAATGGACACAGAAAAGAAAAAAGGAAAAGGCCCCAAGAAAAGCTTATTCTCTCCCTAACAAAGGTTCTGGAAAGGAGTAGACTAACAGAAGGTTGAACACTGGGTCATAAGCCATTAAGTCCCTCCCTATAGAACCAACATAATCTATATTTTGTATCTTTGATTTTTTGGATATTGTATTCTCTGACCTTCTTCTACCTTTTCAATTACCCCTTCTAAATCTGTCCTTAGCCTTTTCCTAATTATCAGTAGGCCTTGCTTAAATAAAAGGAATAACCTTGTGCCCCAAATGTGACTATCCAACCCACAAGCAAGCTCTGAATTATTCCTGGACCTTCAGGCCTCCTGGCATTTGCTCATATAGCTCACTCAACCTGAAATACACTCCTCCATCCATCAAAACCCTTCTTGACCTTCAAGTCCCAGCAGAAGGGCCCTGTTAAGCTTTCCCAGATCTCCCAATCAGAATAACTGCTCTTTCCTCCATTCTGGGATTGTTTCATTCTGTCCTCTGCACTAAAAGCCAAGGTCCTTTGGCCTCAGAATTGAATCTGTTTATTTTAGATGTGCCACCTGCCAGTGCCCTAGATAAATATGATGGATGAATGAATGAATAATTGGGTCTTCAAATTACAGAAGACTCTTATAATTTACAGGACTCTCATAACTTTATAAAGCTCCTATAACTTTATAGGGGACAGACTAAACATGGGAGAAAAGTGTGGTCCATAAATATGTGGACAGAGCTGTAGGGGTGGGGGAAGCCCAAATGTAGATATGTAGATATGTTAGGTATAGATATCAAGATATGTTCATGGAAGGAAACTCAGGGGGTGCTGGGGGGAGGCCTGGGGTAGGAATGTTGGTGAGGTGGTGCAGGAAAATGTGGAGATAAAATAAACGATTTGAAATGATTGATACACCAGGAGATGGTCGGGCAGATGTGGGACAATGAGAAGCAGTGACCGTACCTGTGGGCAGTCTTGGCCTTTTGACTAGGTAGTGGCTTTCATTCCCATCCCTGCCCAACCTCACCTCACACGTACTTAGCTATTTATATTTTATTATTGTTTTACTCCTTTGGTTCTTGAAGATTTCTTCACAAAATGAAAATAGCTCTGGGAAGCATTCAGCTCCCATCAGTTAAAATTTGAGTTACCAATTAAACCAGTAGGTAAAAGCAATAGGGTGTGGTGGTCAGTTTTATACGTAGGCTTGGTTAGACTATATTTCCCCAGTTATTCAATCGAACACTAATTTAGGTGTCACGGTGAAGGCATTGTGTAGATATGAATTAAATCCATAATCAGATTTTAAGTAAGAGAGATTATTCTAGATCATCTGAGTGGGCTTGATTCAATCAGTTAAAGGGTTTTAAGAGCAGCACTGAGGTTTCTCTGAAGACGAAGAAATTTCTCTGCAGGTAACAGCTTTGGCCGGTGGCTAGGAGTCTCAGTCTTGCCCTACCAGCGTGCCTTGCCAGCCACCACAGTCCTGTAAATTAATTCTGTGCGATAAATATCTTATTATGTATTGCCTATTGGTTGTTCTCCTGGTTGAACCCTGACTGGGGGTTGGAGGTGAGGCAGGGAGAGGCCTGCACAAGGAATAAAGGAAGAGGAGCAGCAAAGGGGGTGCTGACAGGGTAGTCTATTTGATGATTCTACCCAAGGCAGGGTGTAGTCAGGGGAAATAAAAGGCCAAAAAGACAGGAGCCAGAGGACACTGTGAGTTCAAAGTAAAGAAAGATAAGAAACGTAGGGACACTGCACCACAAGCTCACTCTTCTTTGACAGCTTTAATTATTGGCAGCAGAGGGGGTAGAGAGGGAGTATTGACTTCTGATGGAACCTAGTATCTGCAGATTGCAAGAAGTTACTCCTCAGTTATTCCTGTTTTGCTACTTTGTCCATTTCTATTATTTCCTGTAACCACAGTGCATACCTTTGCCGCTAATGCTTCCAGACTCTGCAAAGTCAAGTGCACCTGAAAGAAAAGAAAAGAAAGAAAAGAGAAAGAAAGGAAAAGAAAAGGAAAAGAAAGAGCAAGGAGGGAATTGAGTTCCTTCTATATCTAGAGTGTTTCCCCAAATACCATGAATAATTCTGGGAAAGTTTCCACAAACTAGTAGGTATTCTAAACTGAGTGCATATTTGAATAACTCAACAGCAAGAATATAACCTCAGATAGGATGTCTGGATAAATACATACTTAAACAAGCAAGTTAGTAAAAAGATAGCAATGAATCTGAGCTTTGAAAGAAAAAAGAAAATAATCCTTGATTAGTACAGTCTTCAAGGGACTTTAAAAAGGCAACTACATGGGCATGACAAAAAGCAGAAATAAGCAAAAAATCAGGATCCAAAACTGGACAGACTTAAAATTGTACCAAATATTAAAGGAATTAGCAATTGGATGAGAAATGTAAAAAAAAATCAACTGGTAGGCTAGAATTTTTCACATAGAAATCACATGAAAGAGAAGTTAAAATAAATTAGAAAATCTTTGTAGTAAAAAAAGAGTAAAAAAATTTGTTCTAGGGGCGCCTGGGTGGCTCAGTCGTTAAGCATCTGCCTTAGGCTCACGGTGTGATCCCCGCGTCCTGGGACCAAGCCCCACATCCGGCTCCTCCTCTGGGAGCCTGCCTCTTCTTCCCCCACTCCCCCTGCTTGTCTCTCACTGGCTGTCTCTGTGTCAAATAAATAAATAAAATCTTTAAAAAAAATTTGTTCTAAAAGGAACAAACGATAAACACAATAACATCGATGAATCTCAAAAACATTATGATTTTTTTAAAAGATTTTATTCATTTATTTGAGAGCAAGAGCACACAGGCAAGACAGCACAAGCAAGGGGAGCAGCAGAGGGAGAAAGAGAAGTAGACTCCCCACTGAGCAGGGAGCCGGATATGAGGCTCTATCATATGGGGCTCGATCCCAGGACACTGAGATCACGACCTGAGACCAAGGCATCTGTTTAACCAACTGAGCCACTCAGGTGCCCCTCAAAAACATGTTTAATGAAAAAAGCCTACACTAAACAATGTATACTATGTGATTCCTTTTACATAAAGTTCTAGAACAGGAAGGACTGATCCATGATATAAACTAATCAAAGCAACGGTTAATTCTAGGGGATAAAGAAAGGAATCAACTGGAATGAGCAAGCAGAAACTTTCCAGGGCAATTATTAGTCATCAGGACTATATATATATATATACGTATTTTTTTCAAGATTTTATTTATTTGACAGAGAGAGAGACAGCTAGCGAGAGAGGGAAAACAAGCAGGGGGAGTGGGAGAAGAAGAAGCAGGTTCCCAGCAGAGGAGCCTGATGTGAGGCTCGATCCCAGAATGCCAGGATCACGCCCTGAGCCAAAGGCAGACGCTTAACGACTGAACCACCCAGGTGCCCCAGGACAATATATATTAAATGCAAGTTAGAACTACGATGAATTACTCCAATGAAAATAATGCACAAGAGTAGGCATAGAAATCAATGGAATAGAACTGAGAGTCCAGAAATAAACACATACATTTGTGGTCAATTGTTTTTCCACAAAATGACCAAGACAATTCAGTGAAAAGAGAATAGCCTTTTCAACAAATGATGCTGGGACATCTGGATATCCACATGCAAAAAAATCAGTTAGGACCCTTCCTTCACATGATACACAAAAATGAATTCAAAGTGGATTATAGATTTATATGTGAAAGCTAAAGGTACAAAACTCCTAGGAGGAAAAACAAGTCTAAATGTTTGTAACTTTGGATTAGGCAGTAATTTCTTAGCTATCACACCAAAAACACAAGCAAAAAGAAGAGAAATAGATAAATGAGAATTCATCAAAAGTAAATGAAAAAAACTGACAATACATCTTGGTGAGGATTAGCAGTAATTTCTCATACTTTCTTAATGGAGGAATAAAATGGTACAAGGTCTTGGGAAAACTGGTAGTTTCTTATCAAGTTATACATGTATCTATCCCATAACCCAGAAATTCTAATGTTAGGTATTTACCTAAAAGAAACGATGGATATCTGTGAATGTTATAAAATTCTTTTCATGGAGAATGTTGCTGATCAGTAGCCCAAATGCATGGAAAGCCCTCAGGAAGATGACAGCAAGGAAAGCTCTGGTGCTATTTGGGGGCAGAGTTAAACTAAGGGTCCCTTCTTGGAAATCTTCGTCTTTAACCACTCAACTACCAAGATAGGTTAGTAAGGAATAAAAGAAGAAAAGAAGAAGGAGGAGGAGGAGGAGGGAGAGGAGGAGAAGAGGTGGAGGAGAAGAAGAAGAGGAAGAAAACAACAACGACAAACTGATATTTATTGAGCACTTAGTATATGACAGGCACTGTGTTACATGGTTAATCTCATTTCGGTTCCACTGGAACCCTAGTAGTGAATACAACAGCGATATTGCCTTCATTTTACAAATGGAGTATCCAAAGACAGTTGGCCCATGGTCACCCAGGTAAATTCATAATTATACATGGCTAAAAGAAGTGAATCTCATTTATCTTTGGTTTACCAATATCTAGACACATTGATTATATAAAGGATTGAATGAAGGAACTAATGAACAGTAAAAGCACTTGACTGACCTCAGAGAATACACACCAGGGTCTCTACTCTACACTAACTCTAACAGCCCTATTTTTTTGTTTTAAAGATTTTATTTATTTATTTGACAGAGAGAGAGAGACAGCCAGCGAGAGAGGGAGCACAAGCAGGGGGAGTGGGAGAGGAAGAAGCAGGCTCCCAGCGGAGGAGCCTGATGTGGGGCTCGATCCCAGAACGCCGGGATCACACCCTGAGCCGAAGGCAGACGCTTAACGACTGAGCCACCCAGGCGCCCCATAACAGCCCTATTTTTAAGACACAGATTTATAATTCATGGTTTTCTTTTGTTTTACATATAGATACTACACAGCTTTAGCTTTGACAAACCAGTGAAATATTTCTTTCAAAATTCTAAATGCTAGCAAGACCCCTGAAATTAACTTACTGAAAATAAACAAAATGTAGTTATTACTTGAAGGAGTTAGTAGTAGTTACTGTCCCACTCTAACAGCTGGGTTAATGTACATGATGATAAGAGGCATTTGAAACACCAATATAGTTAAAGTAAATAGTTCTAGGGCACCTGGGTGGCTCAGTCAGTTAACAGGCTGCCTTCAGCTCAGGTCATGATCCCAGGATCTGGGATAGAGTCCCACATCAGGATCCCTGCTTGGCGGGGAGTCTGCTATTCCCTCTGCCCTCTGCCCCGCCCCTGCTCCCCGTCTCCTTCTCTCTCTCTCCCTCCCTCTCACCAATAAATAAATTCTTAAAAAAAAAATAATACTAGCTGCTATCACAGATGCACCCTAGAATCTCCCAGTATCAACCAAATAAAAGTGTATTTCTCCTTCATCATACAGTCCTGTGGAGATCAGCTGCTTGTGGGGGCTCTGCTCTACATGGTCAATCAGGGACCGAGGCTCCTTCCACTGAATGGCTGTGTCTTTCTCTACAACTTATACTTTTTATGGGGCAGGCCCGGAAGGGCACATATTATATTACTTTGTTTACATTTTATTGGCCAGAACTCAGTGAGAAGGCCTCACCTAACTGCAAGATGTATGCTCCAAGGAAGACGACAAAGATAGTGACACGGATACTAACAAGAAGGAGCAGTCTGTGTGGAAATGCACCAGCCAGGAGGGGGAGGGTAAGGGCCTCTCAAAACCCAACGAAAAACAGGTGTTAAGCCTACCATATCTAGAAACAGACCAGTAACTACTGACTTGTCTAAAACAGACCAGTAACTATTGACTTAATGAAAATATCAGATAAAATTAAATTATAAAGGAGAAGGAAATAATAAGCATAAAGGGATCACAACTAGGTAAAAATACATGTATATTTATTCTTAATCAAAAGGATCAGAATTTTTTTATCTCTAAAGTTTCATCCAGAGGAATAAAAAAAAAAAAGAGGTAAAGGAGATAAATTACTCCATAATTGTGATAATCTGTCCAAAAGTTGTGCTAAAATGGGGACGACAGAGATCAATGGTTTCTGTTCTGGCTAGTGATTGCTGTGTAGCAAGCTACTGCAAAACAAATTTATGGGTCATGAATTTAAGCATGACTCAGCTGGAGAAATCTGCTCCAGGAAGTATTGTGGAGAACAATTTGGCATTCATCTGGCAGATGGAGTGGTCTGGGGGGTCCAAGATGGTTTCACACATATGTCTAGTAATTTGGCTAGAAAACCAGGCTATGGGGGGACTGTTGCTGGAGCATTTACACCTGGCATCTCTAGCACAGTGGCCTTGGGTAATTGGGTTTCTTACATAACAGCAGGATTCCCGGGGGGAATGGGAGTGGCTATACTTAGATCAGATGTGACTTTTTAATTTTTTTTAAGATTTTATTTCTAATTAATCTCCACACTCAACATGGGGTTTAACCTACAACTCTGAGGTCAAGTGTCCCAGGCACCCCAGACAAAACAGACTTTTTTTTTTTTTTAAGATTTTATGTGTTTATTTATTTAGAGAGAGAGTGAGTATGTGCATGGGAAGCAGCAGAGGGAGAAGGAGAGAGAGAATCTCAAGCAGACTCTGTGATGACTGTGGAGCTCAACAGGGCTTGACCTCATGACCCTGAGATCACGACCTGAGATCACGACCTGAGCCAAAACCAAGAGTTGGATGCTCAACTGACTGAGCCACCCAGGAACTCCAACAAAATAGACTTTAAATTAAAAATTGCCACAACAGGGGTGCCTGGGTAGCTCAGTCAGTTAGGCATCTGCCTTTGGCTCAGGTTGTGATCTTTGGGTCCTGGGATCAAGCCCTGCGTCTGGCTCCTTGCTTGGTGGGGAGTCTGTTTCTTCCTCTCCCTCTGCACCATCCCCAAGCTCATGTTCTCTCTCTCTAATAAACAGATAAAATCTTGAAAAAAAAATTGCCACAACAGACAAAGAAGGACATTATATAATGAATAAAGGGTCAATACACCAAGAACGATAGTATTATAAGTATTTATGCACCCAACATCAAAGCACCCAAATATATCAAGCAAACTGACAAAACTGAAGAGAGAAATAGACAGCAATACAATAAAAGTAGGAGACTTCAAGACCCCATTTTCAATAATGAACAGAATATCTGGAAAGAGGATCACTATGAGTGAATAACACTACAGACACCAAGTGGACCTAACAGATACATACAGAACATTCCACCAAACAGCAGAAAAATACACATTCTTCTTGGGGCTCCTGGGTGGCTCAGTTGGTTAAGCGGCTGCCTTCAGCTTGGGTCATGATCTCAGGGTCCTGGAATCGAGCCCCACTTCAGGCTCCCTGCTCAGTGGGGAGTCTGCTTCTCCCTCTCCCTCCTGCTCATGTTCGCTCTTGCTCTCTCTCTCTCTCTCAAATAAATAAAATCTTTGAAAAAAAAAATACATATTCTTCCCAAGGGCACATAGATCCTTCTCCAGGTCAGATCACATGTTAGGTCACAGAACAAGTCTAAACAAATTAAGAAGACTGAAATCCTACCAAGTATCTTTTCTAATGGAATATTTCCACACTGGAGATCAACAGCAAAAGGAAAACTGGAAAATTCATAAATAGGTAGAATTTTTTTTTAAAGATTTTTATTTATTCATTCAACAGAGAGAGAGCCAGCCAGCGAGAGAGGGAACACAAGCAGGGGAAGTGGGAGAGGAAGAAGCAGGCTCCCAGTGGAAGAGCCTGATGTGGGCCTCCATCCAAGAACGCCAGGATCATGCCCTGAGCGGAAGGCAGACGCTTATCGACAGAGCCACCCAGGCGCCCCTAAATAGATAGAAATTAGGGGCGCCTGGGTGGCACAGCGGTTAAGCGTCTGCCTTCGGCTCAGGGTGTGATCCCGGCGTTATGGGATCGAGCCCCACATCAGGCTCCTCTCCTATGAGCCTGCTTCTTCCTCTCCCACTCCCCTTGCTTGTGTTCCCTCTCTCACTGGCTGTCTCTATCTCTGTCGAATAAATAAAATAAAATCTTTTTTAAAAAAATTTAAAAAATAAAAAAAAATAGGTAGAAATTGAACACACTCTTAAACAACCACTGGGTCAAAGAATAAGTCAAAAAAGAAATTAGAAATCAAGACAAACAAAAATAAAAACCCAACATACCAAAACTTATGGGATACAGCAAAAGCAGTACTAGGAGGGAAGTTCATAGCAATAAATGTCTACATTAAAAAAGAAGAAAGATCTCAAATAAATAATCTAATTATACACCTCAAAGAGCTAGAAAAAGAAAAACTAAGTCCAAAGTTAGCAAAAGTCTGGAAACAACAAAAATTACAGAAGAAATAAATAAAAAATAGAAAGAAATAGAGAAAATCAACAAAATTAAGAGATTTTTTGAAAAGATAAACAAAATTGACAAACCCTTAGACTAAATAAGTTAAAAAAAGAAGTCTCAAATAAAATCAGAAATGAAAGAGGAGAAATAACAGCTAATACCATAGAAATAAAAAAGATTTTTGTTTAAAGTTTTTTTTTTTTAATTTATTTGACAGAGACAGCCAGCGAGAGAGGGAACACAAGCAGGGGGAGTGGGAGAGCAAGAAGCAGGCTCTCAGCAGAGGAGCCTGATGTGGGGCTCGATTCCATAATGCCAGGATCACTCCCTGAGCCAAAGGCAGACGCTTAACCGCTGTGCCACCCAAGCGCCCCTAGAAATACAAAAGATTTTAAGAAACTATTATGAAAAACTACATGCCAACAAATTGGACAACTTAGAAGAAATGGATAAATTCCTAGAAACATATAACCTCCCAAAACTGAATAAGAAAGAAATAGAAAATTTGAACAGCTCCAATTACCAGCAATGAAACTGAATCAGTCAATCACTAAAACTTTCAACAAACCAAAGTCCAGGATCAGATGGCTTCGCAGGTGGATTCTACCAAACATTTAAAGAAGAATTAATATTGGGCCGCCTGGGTGGCACAGTCCATTAAGCTTCCAACTCTTGGTTTCAGCTCAGGTCATGATCTCAGGGTTGTGAGATCAAGTCCCATATCAGGCTGCACACTCAGCACACAGTCTCCTTAAGACTTTCCCTCTGAAGGGGCACCTGGGTGGTACACTCAGCTGAGCATCCAACTCTTGATTTCAGCTCAGGTTGTGATCTCGGGGTCATGCGGTTAAGCCCTGAGTTGAGCCCCAGTCGGGCTCTGTGCTCAGCATGCAGTCTGCTTATGTTTCTCTCTCCCTCTCCCTCTGCCTCTCCCCCACCCCTTCTCTCTATCAAATAAATATATCTTTAAAAAAAAGACTCTCCCGGAGGTTAAGATGGCAGAGGAGTAGGGGACCCCTTTTTCAGCCAGTCCTCTGAGTTGAGCTGGATAGGTACCAGACCAGCAGGAACATCCACGGAATCAGCCTGAGACGCAGGAAGATACATCTGGATCTCTACAAATGAACATCTCCAGCGCTGAGTATCGAGGTACGAAGCGGGGAGCCGTGAAACCGCGCACAGATATCGGAAGCTAAACAGAAGGGGGAGGGAGCCGCCGTGTCAGGGCGCCGGGAAGCGGCAGCCGCCTACAAGGGGGAGCGGACAGACCGCGGACCCACACGCTTGAGACAGCAGGCTGAGAAGGGAGCTCCGGGAGCGCACGCGGGACGGCTGGCGGTTGGCGGGCCACCTGCACGGGGGAACAGGCGGACTCGCGGACGGCACCCGCGAGACAGAAGACTTAGAACGCGAGCTCCAGGAGCGCGCGCGCAGGGCGGCTGGCGGGCCACCTGCACCAGGGAGTGGACGGACCGCGGACCCGCACTCTGGAAACGGCAGACTGAGTCCGTGAGCCGGGAGCGTGCACCACCAAGCATCTCACGGAGCTCCGGAGCTCCGGTGTGCTCACTGGATCGAGGCTGAGACCGGGAGCTCCGGGAGCGTCCGCGGGGCGGCTGGCGGCTGGAGGGCCACCTGCACGGGGGAGCAGGCGGACTCGCGGTCAGCACCCGTGAGACACCAGNAGGCGGACTCGCGGTCAGCACCCGCGAGACACCAGACTGAGACGGGGAGCTCCGGGAGCCTGCGCGGGGCGGCTGGCGACTGGCGGCTGGGGGGGTTGGAAACACAAAGGACAGAGATGCGAGGAAGTGAGGGCTGGGACGCCGGGTGTGGGGCGCACAGCCCGGGATGCTGCAGGGTTGAGCAGCACCAACAGAAACAGAGTTAAAGTGGCCAGAACATCAGTGGAGAACGATCCGCGATCCCTCTGTTCTGAGACAGAGGCTGAATTTCAGCCGCTGCTGCTCTCTCAGAAGAGGCATAGCAAACCGCCAGGGAAAGCCGCCAGAGAACAAAAGCCCGGAAATACCGGCTCACAGGGTGCCCATCCCCATCCCCCCTCGCAAGGGACACAGAGACTCTACCCAAACAGGGTTTTCTGAGTACCTGCAGGCAGGCCCCTCCCCCAGAAGGCAGGCTGAAAAATCAAGAAGCCCACAACCCGGAGCGCCTGAGTGGCGCAGTCACCAAGCACCTGTCTTCGGATTAGGGTGTGATCACAACGCTCCGTAAGGAGTCCTTCATCGGGCTTCTCCACCGGGAACCTGCTTCTTCCTCTCCCACTCCTCTGCTTGGGTTCCCTTTCTTGCTGACTGTCTCTCTCTCTCTCAAATAAATAAATAAACTCTTTAAGGAAGAAGCCCACATCCCTAAGATCTCTATAAAACAAGGGCGCACGGCCTGGGTCCCAGTCAACACTTGGGCTCTGGACAACCCTGCAATCTCTCTTCATCAGAATGACGAGAAGGAGAAGTCCCCCCCAGCAAAGAAAAGATAATGAGTCTGTGGCCTCTGCCACAGAATTGGCCTCGGCCACAGAATTAATACATATGGATGTATCCCAATTATCAGAAATGGAATTCAGAGCAACAATGGTCAAGATGATGAGTAAACTTGAAAAAAGCATCAGAGAAAGCGTTGCTGAGAATATAGAATCCCTAAGGGCAGAAATGAGAGCGAATCTGACAGAAATTAAAAA